>NC_046610.1:15059483-15380254 GCF_900324465.2 Anabas testudineus | reverse complement strand
AGAGGTTGAGAGAGCAGTGTGAACTGCTCAACAGATTCAATTATTGCTATTGTTCTTGATGTTGCTAACTGAATTATACATAGCAATGAAAGTTGAGACAGTGCACTTCTGATTCCTGAAAGAGTTCCCTCAAATAGCAGAAAAAACATATTGCGACACTGACCCACGTGTGCTGAGGCTCTAGCGTGCCGGCGTGCTGCCGATATGATAGATGTGAATGTAATTCTATGAGAGTATGCCACAAGCAAACTTTTTCTTCTCCCCTTAAAATAAATCTTAAAATAACTCTTATTCATTACACCTTACGAAATGCAAGTTACAGAATTATAGATTTTACCAGATAGTGGTGTAAACCTTGAAGTAAGAACACATCACAAGCTCTTATTCAGCTGCTTTTACTAAGCAGAGCCTCTGATCCTCTCATGGGTCATGTTCCAGGCACAATCAATTCATTTAAAATAATAAACATGGACTCCTTAACCAAATTTTAAAAATCACTCAATGTACCCAGCTTAATCTGTAACAATCAACTTTATGACGCTGGGACTGAGGCTCTGAAGTGTTTCTGTCTCAGAGGAAATTTACACAGCTGCTCTATTAATTCTTACTATAGACTAATTCAATTTCAAGTCTTTAGGCTAGGTCACATTACTCCAAAGTCAAACTTACTAAGATAGTCAGTGTTTCCTATAGGTGATAGGTGGTGCACCCATAGGGCCCTGCTACAGTGCCACGTTATATTCTGTAACATTAGGACCAGTATATTTTTTTCGTGATTCAAACCATTTCGAAAAAACACTCAACCAGAATACCACTTTGGCTCTTTTGAATGGACAAGGCCAATTCCCTCCCATGTAAAGCAGTACAAGTATTACTGCAGCAAAGGAAATAATAAGAATATGTGGAAGCTACTTCTGAAATTATATGATGAGACCCAGGCACAAGGTTTACTGCTGTGTTCTATTCTTCATTTTGTTAAACTCTGTTTTTCCTTTTGGTAAATTTGCAGTGTGTGTGTGTGTGTGTGTGTCTGTGTGTGTTAAATACACCAAAGCCACTTGGACTAAAATAAATTGAGTCCATTATTTTGGAAAACCAACACAGCAGCCAGTTTTAAACAGTACGAGTGGCATGCTGTCTTCAGTACCATCTACATACTAGAATAGTTTAGGGTTTTTTTTTGGCATTTGAGTATAGAATACCATTAAACAAACAAATTTAGTTTTGATTCTTCCATGTTATTTAGATTTTTTCCATTTTATTTAAAAATCCAAATTTAACACAGCGTTAACTGTATTTTAAAAGTCATCGGTAAGATGACAACATTTTAACATGTAATGGCTCAGTCCCCTGTCGACTTCCAGGAAAAATCTAATTATTTACATTCTGATTGATTTTTTAACACCTACAGTTACTATGGTGACAGCTAGTGTTACTTTCTGCTGTATTTAAGAGTGATCTTCTGTCCTAAGCCTTGTTCGGCAGATGCGTTCATAAAGAACAATCAATATTGAGACAAAAACATGATTATTTCAGAGAAATATGTTTTTTATCCATTGTGCCTTAAAGCCACCTTAAGGATGATTTGCTGGTTTGTGCTTTTGATGTCGGGTAAACAGCAAGAAATAATGGGTTTGTATTAGCAGTCAGTGCACTCAAGTTACCAGGTTACTGAGAGAAACCAGGTTTTTCTGGTAATTGGTTAACGAGTTTCATGCACTCAAGAAACTTGGTCACTGGACAGTAATAGAATGGTGAGTGTCAGCAGCCTTTGTTATGGGCATGTGTCCTTGTAGAAATCCAAACAAACAAATAAACAAACAAACATCAACAACAGTGTCCTTGTTGCATTTTTATAAAACTCTCCACAGTAAAGAAAACGTCAGCTGTGAGTCAAAACGTCCAACATGTAGTCAGCGATGAGAAGACAATAAAAGGTAAAAGGTAAAAATAGCACAGTTGCTATGAAACAAAAGGCTAGAAAAGGCTCCCACCCATAGTTACACCTTTGATAGTGAAGACTGTTTACTGGAAACTGAATAAATGATAATATGTTTATCAAACATTGCATCTCGCAGGGTTGATTCTTCAGCAATGTCACACAGGGGAGAAAGAAAATGTCTATCATCGATATGCCACTCTTGTTTTTAAGCTGCTGCCAAACCTCAACTTGAAGGGAAGTAGATCAGTTGGTGGAGCAGATGTGTATGAAGACCTGGGTCAGTACTTCGACTTCTGGGTTCCTCCTGGCTACACGTCGAGATGTCCTTGGACAAGACACCAAAACTCTATAGTACTATTGACCAACAGCTGTCCAACTTTAATTTCTCCAAGGGAATCAACAAAGTGGATGTTATTATTAATTATTAATTATTAATAATGAATTTCCTTATTATCTACAGTAAGCTGTGTAGAGCCTTTCTGTTCATATAAATCCACCATTACAAAATCTGGAAACAGCAACATGCACAAGCTGGTGCAACCGACAGCAGTTGGATGCAATTGAGAACAGAGAACACATGCTCATTTGTGGCTCAGGGGTTGCTTTCACATTACAAGGTGGTAATCTAAGAGCATCATTGGTTCAAATCCACCATTTGGCAGATTTAAGAGTTGCATGTTTTCCCTGTACCTCTGTGGTTCTCGGAGGAGGTCTTCGGCTACAACGGCACGCATTAAGGTTAAACTCTAACTCTTGCCTGTGTGAATGTGAGTGTGAATGGTTGCCTGTGTTCCTGAATCAGCTCTGTGATGGTGATGAGGCCACCTGTCTACGGTGGGTCCTGCAGAATTGGCCAAGAGTAGAATATTGATGATCGACATTTTCCTTCTCCCCTGTGTGACATTGCTGACTAATGTTTTAGTGCCATACTGTGTAATTAATGAAAAAATGTACAGCGTAACAGCATATCAACTTTTCTGCTTATTGTTTTGCCTGTAATTATAAAACAACTATTATTTCATGAAAGAAAATTATTCTGAACACTGTGATGACAAATGCCTGGTTAGCTAAGATTTCAAACAGCTTAGTTTCCTGTGCTGAGTTCATGTGGGTTTTCCAACCTTTTGGGAGTATTTATGAAAGTGTATTTATTGCATTCTTCTTTAACTGTTAATCAAAAGAAGAATTTAAAAGAAGAGATGTTTCACTCAACAATTCAATTTTCATAAAAAGTTTACATAGCTCATACATTCTTTTACCAGCCTGGTAAAACATTCTATTGTTTTGACATTGCTGGGACAAGGTTAATCATTTATCCACAAAAACTTAGTTTTGCCTTTTTCTTTTTCTTTTTTTGTGACACAACTCTACCTTGAAGCAAAAACATTTAAAATGCAAAAATCATTCTTTTTACAGCAGATACCCAAAGGTCCTGATTAAAGTAAGCAGTATGGGATTCTGCTCACAAACCAGAGCTCTGGGAAGAGTCCAAACTGCTTTGAGCTTAAAGTGCAGTCACTTCAAAAAGCACATTTTGTGATGTGGATTTACTTTTAAAAAATGGAATTGCCAATCAGACTACAACCACTGTCCATGTTGCTGAAACTGGAGCCACATGAGACATTACTCAGCACTCACACTGGCAAATAAAGGTCCTGCAGGTGGGAACTAATGACCAACAGTATGCCTTGTAAGCTGAAATCATAATAAAAAAGATGCTGTGGTCTGATTCTTTGCACACAATTATGTCTGTTGAGCACCAGGCATTGCTTATAACCTGGCAGCACAAATAGAGAGACTTAATGGAAGACAGGGAGGTGTGAAAGCAGCCAAATACAACTGCACATAACCTTTTCAGTAGAGGCCTTTCAGACTCACACTAGTAGACGCTAAGACAGTGTTTTTGCAAAAGAACTTTATTTTTATTTTTTTATTCCAAAAAGATATAAAGTGTGTAGAAAGCGGTCGGAATACTGTAGACAGGGACAAAGTTCGTGTCAGTCATTTTTTATTCATACAGAACTTTTCAGGACCAGCCATACTCAGTGATTTTCAATAATAACAAAACTTTTATAAAGTCCCAGTGTGACCTTTCTCTCCAGTATAGTGAGAAAAACACAGATTGTGTGTTCTGCCACGTCTGTATCTGTACCACAGTCTGTTCTTGGCATTTTGTTAGAAATCAAAGCACCCCATACTTCTTGTGAGATATCATTATTAGTTATTTCACATTTATTCAATTTAATTTCTTGCAAGAAATTAACATGGGTGGGGTAGAATGATGCAGAGTTATAAAGAACAAGTGATTAATGAGTCAACTTGACAAAGTCATGAGTAAAATCATAGCATATTTTACTAGAAACATGACGGATAAAAAGCCTGCTCAGTGAATTCTGATCCTGCGCACGTACCACAGACGTTCAGGTCATGACAGGAAGCTCAAATTGATCTGAAATAGGTGATAAAAATGTCTTTCTCAAGTCTATACTTCTGTCACAGTGCAAAAAAAACCACCAGTCTCTATCTTACAATGGCTTGGTCTTGCTTTTTCTGACACCAAATGTTTTCCCTGCGCGTAATCCCACCAACATATCTCCTGCTCTTATCTTTCCTTGGGGATTAGATGAGAGCTGGCTAACACGTGTAAAATGCTAGAACAGGTTGTATCCTTGTGTTTTCCATCAACTAAACTGCAAACACACATATGTTTTGTAAGGAACCTAATTTCTGTTAATATTTTGTTTTTTTGGTTCCAAATAAATTTTAACATATATATCGTCCGTGTAGGTCTCAGACATGGAAATCAAATTAATCTCTGACAGCCACATGGCTTCTACTGTGCTTAAAGCAAAAGCCCAAAACCAAGGTGAGGAAGGCAGCTGCATTTGACTTCCAGTTTTCTGACACAGCTTTCTTTTCACAGATAAAGAGAAGCAGGAAATGTTAATCTTTAGCTCTCTCGCCTCCGTATTTTTTTTTTATGTTATCGTGGTATTCTCAGCCACACCACCCTTAGATATTCCTAGCCTCTCATCTCATCTCATCCTGTACAACAGTTGTCATTATCTGCATGAACCCAAAACACACCCACCCACCTCTGTCCTGGAATAACTGTGCCACCTCCATCTTAATTCAGAAATGCAAAGCTATTAAACGCTTGTGCTTTTCATGTTTAAATTACAGAGCATTATTATTCCTTCCACTCTTTCTTTTGTTCATCCTTACACACAAATCACACTGAGTAAAGAGCTGAAGCCGACTTCTTAAAAGCCTCAACCGAGCAAAAATAATTACCTTGATGAGCCTGACAACTCAGTGATTGCAGGCTGCTAGTACAAATGAAATGGGTCCTTGTTACCCTATCAGTCCAAATGAGATTCCTCTCCGCAGGAGTAGTAACATCGGACAAAAGATACCGATGCATTAACTGTGTTACTGGTCAAAGATATTTAGGACTTCTCTCTTCTCTGGTTGGGTTTTTTCCATTTCTCGCCAGATCATCACGCTTAAAATGTCATCACTCTTGTTGTGCACTGCTGCCCAGACTAACTTCTGTGACTCATATATACTTTGTTTGTGCGCAGAAGAGAAAAAATAAAGACGCACAAAGTAACCAGGTAAAATGGTGTTTTAACCATTTGGGTCCATTTTTTCGTAGCCTCTCTGTGATGAGCCTGTCAAATAGATGAAGATGACACAGCATGAGAGCTCTTCATAGCTGCTCACTGCAGCTCAGTTGGAATTAAACCCAGACAACCATCATTTACAACTTCTCAAACTAGTGTCGGCTGTTTTTGTGACTCTATAAAACATGTCTCACTGAGTTGAAAGCTGGTTTCATAGCCCATCGCCAAAAGCAGAAAACATGTAAGATGATGATGGCTTTGCATGATGATGATGATGATGCATGAGACGCTTTTTTTAAATATGTGCCCATCTAACTTATCCTATCTAACTGCTGGGCAGTTTTGGGATTTCAAATGCACACGATAACACATTTGTAGAGTTAAAACCTTTCTCAGTGGAAATGATGATCATGATGCTCCCATGTGAAATACCCTACATTTTGTGTCCTCACCAGACCTTGTGCCTGCAAGTTGCACTCGCCCACTCACATTGTGACTCATGTTCCTGGGCACTGGCACTGGAACTCATAACGTTGCTGTGTTCAGGAGTTAACTTGATTTGCAGCATGTGAAGACAGGTCCTCTCTCTGCACAGTCCAATAATAGACATTAGTTTTAGCATTAAACATGTGAAAATTCATATTTTGAATGAGATGGGCTGCACTACACAAACAAATGTAGTGCTTATTGTACAGCACTGGCAGCTGTGCAAAGATATTAGCTTTGAAGCCTTTCTAACTTATGAGAGAAGTTTAATTATTTCTGCTTAATTAGTAAATGATGGTTGTTGATTGTCATTTTACTACAAGCCTGCCTAAAACACTGAATAAAACATTGAACGGACTGATCACGAGTCTTGTGCTAACACCAGCTTACTGTAAGTAACATATTGTTACCGTCACTGGTTGATTGCTACAGATGCTTCTTGAAATCGAACACACCATTTCAAATTTCACCAGGAATGTGATTACAGTGTATCGGCCTTTTACTCACCTCACAGAGAATCCATATGCCTCCCCTGACCTCTAAAAATCTACAATTACTTTAAAGAAAATGGGTATTTATTGTGCAGCTGCTGGTTGTTGCAACCATAGACAATGTGTGTCACTCGCCTTGCTTTGTATTACTTGGCTACTTGAGGCAGGTACCACATGGGTAGGCAGGTTTTTAATTGATTTGAGTTGCCAGGGGGGAAATGTATTATGTATTTGTATCATCTATACCTAATTATGTGAATTGTTTAGCTAAAGTCTGTGTGATAAACTCAGACATGTATTATAGACATAAAAAGAGATTTTATGCCTCTTCCTGAGTCGGAGACAGTCCTGGCCGGAGGCATTGTGTTTTCAATCTGTCCACACGTCCATTCTGTGAGAAACACTTGAGGGGAACTCCTTCAAACAATTGTCCCCTTGGATGCCATCTACGGTCCAAGTCATAGTTACATGGTCATCTGATGATGTGATGTCTGCGACACAAATTATCATTTGGGGTCAAATAGGATTATGGGTTTCAAATTTTGGTGGTCAAAGGTCAAGATCACTGTGATTTCATGTATGTCCCAGAAGTCAGAAGTTCCAGATTTTTTATTTTTGTGTGTGTTTTGCTTTTCTCGTGCTCAACAAAAATGTATTTGAGCCTGAATATAAGTCTTGCATTTCTCAATTGGCAAGTGTCACTACAGATGACTACCTCACTGATAATAATGAAAACATGAGTCTATGAATTTTCTTCCCATTTATGAATGAATTATGAGAACCTCTGTCAAGAGAAATAAACCTCAAACCTAATAAATATAGTATCATGGCGAGACTATGAATCATTCTTTTGTAGAAGTTAAACAGGATTTTGATGTGTTCCGGATATTTGCTGTAAACTAATATTCAAGTACAACTGTCCAGCTACACTTCCAAACTAACAGGTGACTAATTTACTTCATCTCAGTGTGTACCAGAATCCCAAGCCCCAGTATAATCTCAGCTACACAAGCATGCATTTCTGAATCAATCATTGCTCTAGTGCAGAGTGCTGGCATTTCTCTCAATATTCTGTTACTTGTCTACTTCTATGAGAAATATTGTCTGTCTGTGTTCCTTCCTGGCTTCCTTTTACGTCTTGTCATGCAAATCAAAAAGCCTAAGGTTCAGGTTGTAGTCCAAAGATAGACAGTTTCCTACGGAACTAATGTATTAATAATCTAGTCTGGGTTTAAGATTAAGAGCCTTTTACTTTCTGAGGCTTCATTTCTCTTTTGTTTAACGTAGCTGTGGCTCTGTCACAGTGGTGGTGAATGTCCCAATAAATCCTGTCTGTCACTGCCTGCCCACAGCATCTCAAGTGTTATTTTTTTCATTTCCCCCCTTTTTCTGTATTCAGCACCTTTAATGCTTAAACTTAATCCCCTGTCTCTGTTTTGCTCTCCTCCAACTTTTTTCCATGTCGCCTCTTTTCCGTCCCCTCTGTCTTCATTCTCCAGCACATCTGAGTCTTATCAGCATTCACATTATTTGAATTCAAATAAATGAGAGGAGTTTTTTTGTCTCCTGCTGAAGAAAAAACTTAAAGTGCAGGAAACCCATTTGCAACCTGGTTTTATTGAGTGCTTTCAAGTCAATCCCCATGTGGTACCATATAGAGTAGTAGCAAAGTCCTTTCTTTCTTTAACCTTTATTGTAGCTCATTTTCTTTCTCTACTTCACTCATCTTCTCTCCCCCTCGGTTCAGGCAAAAAGAGCTAATCTGAAGTTGTTGGAAATATGTGGTCTATGTGATCTACTATTACGAGAATACAAATAAATTCATTATTTGCAATTTCCTGGTTTGATTCCACTTCTAGCATCATTTGCTGATTGATCCTGGCACACTGAATGGTCAAATTTGTGTGGTAAAGTGGTACTTTCAGTGCCATTCTTGTCATTCTCAGTGAGTTGTTTTTGTGATTCTTATTTCACTTACTTCGTTCTGATTTCAGTGACCTTCCATCTATTTCACACAGGCATGACAACATCAGCTCATTCAGGGGCATTATCAGTAAACTTGGGGATATAAAAAGCTTCATTCTTATCCATCCATCTATTTGTCACCAGCACGTATGCAGTTGCAGTGACAGAAGAGCAAAGTAGTCCCCAACATTTTGCAGGTCTGTCTGTGGGATCTCAGGATATTCCCAAGCCAGAAGAGAAACGGACTCTAATCCCTTTAGTGGGCATGTGCATGCACATGGTCTTCTCCCACCTACAAAACCTCAGCTGACTTTTTCTGATGCAGAGGAGCAGCAACTCTACTCTGAGTTCCCTCTGGGATGTCTGAGCTAGAGGTTTCCATTGATTCAAAATTCTGTAGCGAGCTTGGCTTCACTTTCCTAGTTAGCACATATATAAAGCTGATGTGTAAACTTTTCCAATGATACTGAGCAGCATTGAAACCCTATCTAAACTCCCATGACAACTACTGAAGGACTGGGATACACTGTAGGTCAGCTGATCATTTGAGAGCATCACCTTTCGGCTCAACCCCTTCTTCTCAGCAGCTTCCTGGTACAACTTCTGCATCTCTGGTCGTGTTGACCGTATGTTCCATTTTATCCTCGCTTGTGAAGTAACATTGCAAGATACTTGAACTCTTTCACTTGAGGAAGCAACTCAAATTCTCATCCCACACTTGAGGAAATGTTTCTTCTACCCACTACTTCTACTACAAACAGTTTTCCAGTGGACACATTGTAGGTCCATACTTTGGTATCAAGAGCTCTCTGGTTCTTAATTCAGCAGAATTCACCTCAGTATTTATTTTTAATGCATAATCCTTCCTCCAATCATCCTAGCTCGGTCTGTCTCACTTTGTCTTACTGATGTCAGAATGCTTCTAAAAACACTTTTCATAGTTTACCACACAACAACCTACCCACAACATACCACAAATGTTTCAAAACACAATTCACAGACATACATAAGTGCATATTAAGTCACATCAGTCCCTGAACTCTCACAACTCAAAGTCCTGCAGCATGAAGTTACATCCTGCTCTGTTCCTGTGACTCACACACGTGTATCAGGGTAAGAGAAAATTTGTTCCTGGATGGTCACCCGTCTAAGCTCCTGGTGTCTCTGTTAAAGGGTAACTCTTCGAAGGCCACATCCAGCTCATTAAAGCTAACACGTGAGAGGATGAAAAGATGAGTCACTCTCAACTGAAACAGTGTGTGTGCACCCATTCTTAATTAGTTTTATTACCCATATGTAGTCTGATTGTGTTTCTGTGTGTGTGAGTGAGCGAGAGAGAGAGGAAGAGAGAGATGTTTGACAAGCTGTTATTGAATGTTGAACAATGACGAAGGCTGGTGCATTCATGTTGATGCCATTGTAGTTTATTCAACTTTAAATTAGTTAGTGTGTATTTTTTCAAGAGAAATAAGAAGCTATAGACATACACAAATACACTTCACACAATCTTGTACACAGGAGAGTATTCATTAATTCTAGTCCACATCATTCCAAAAACTGAAAGGACATAACCTATTTTAGTAGTTTTTTCACTCGTTCAAATCATTTCTCCACTTGTTGTTTTCTGATATGTCATAAATAACAGTTGTCTGTCTGTAGAAATGCTTAAAGACAGGCGCAAAGAAAACCTCATGACACACTCAGAACACCCAGACACACCTACTCACCTACAGTGGCCACCCTAATTAAGGCTAGCTGTCATATTGGCTATTAATGGTAACACTACATTTTGTCCTTTCTCTAAGTCTTCTCTGTCGTATAGCTCTGTTGGTCCTCCTGAATCTCCATGCTCTCTGGACTTTGCCCATTTGTAAGTTTAGTTTTGGTCTGAGCTTTGTGTTGTTCATGTTTCAGTTTATAGATTCTGCCCACACAATGTCAATTTAGTCATAGCTCTTTGTCTCTTTAAGTATGTAGTTTCTGCTTGTGTTATTATTTCTAGTACCTTTGTGCCGTTTGCCGCAATATGGAGTGATATTTCCATTTAACTTTGTTTTATTTCTGTTATATGCCCTTGGTCTGCCCTTTTTGTTTTTTTATCAAATCCCTTTATAGCGTCAACCTACTATGTTCATCTGTGCAACCAGGTTCACGATTTTGTTATATGTGACATTAAGGTTGAGCAGAATAATAGGCAGGCAGAACTGCTTTAGCTCTGTCATGTTATTTCCCTCCCAGAACTTGCATCACTTCAAATAGTAGAACATGATGTTTGTTTGCTCAACCAGACACAACCCGTAGTCATTATTCTTAAGAGGGTCCAGTGGTCACTACAGATTACATATCCTGTTTCACTGAGTGCCTCAGTGATTGAGCCCATGGTGCCCCATCAGTGAGCAGTGAGACTCAGATTATTATGGTTTGAAAACTGCCAAGGTGATGTGCAAGAAAATGCCGATACTGATTTTTCACAGCATGTGAGTTTTTCACAGCAAGGAGAAAATAGATTCTGTAAATTACATAATGCATCACATGTCTGTCCCTAACAGCACTTCATCCACAGTGTGACCTATCCATGTTGATATAGCAAATGCTGTACTGCAATTAGTGGCAGAATTTCAGTACATTCTTTACAAGAGACTCCCTGCCAAGTGTGTTCATTAAAGGTTTGACTCACAGAGTAGACTAATTTGATTTATACAAATATTCTTCCCCAAGTGTTATAAAATGAAATAGTTATTTTTGTCTGAAGTGGACTGTAAAGTGGCAAGAAAAAGCATGTGAATGTTTTGGAATTTCATGGTTTTCTGCATTAATTTGTCATTAAACATGATCTGATCTGCATCTGAGTCAAGAGTATTAACAAATCCAATGTGCCTGAAGTAATAACACAAAAACAATTCTGATCCTTCATGTCTTTATTGAGAACAACCATAAAAACATAATAGGCAGGCAGAACTGCTTTAGCTGTGTCATATTCTTTGAACGTCTTGTGTGTGTCTCTCTTTAAGTTGTCCCATAGCATCTCTTTTGGATTGAAGTCTGGGCTCTGACTTGGCCATTCCAAAAGGCAGATTTTGTTTTTCTTTAAGCCATTCTGTTGTGTGTTTTATGCCATTGTCTTGTTGCATCACTCAGCTTCTACAGAGTTTCAGCTGTCGTACAGACATTCTCACATTATCCTGAGGAAGTCTTAGATACACTTGGGGATTCATCTTCCCCTCAAACACTGCAAGCTGGCCAGGACCTGATGCAGCAAAGCAGACCCAAATCATGATGTTTCCTCCACCTTACTTTAGATTTAGAGTTGGGTGTTTTTATGATGATATGCAGTGACCTTTTTACACCAAATGTAGTGCTGTGTGTTCTGTCCTGTCATAGACATCCTGATTGTTCAATGTTCTATGTACTGTAGACTCAGGAACACAGATGTTAGCCAGTTCCAATGATGCCTTCAAATCTTTGGCTCTCTCGTAGGGTTGTTTCCATACCTCATTGATGAGTGTTTGTTGTGCTCTTGGGGTCATTTTGACTGGCCATCCACTTCTTGGCAGAGTAGCCACAGTCCCAGAGTGTCTCCATTTGTAGATTGTTTGAAAGTGTTCACATACTTTATTCACTAGCTCTATGAGATTTTGAACATCAGATCTTCAGAGTCGTGATTACTTGACTTAGCTGAATCAACAACTGCAAGTAGTAGCTGAATAAAATGTGTCACTCACATGAATTTTCCTTGACCTTAATGACCTGATTCAATTTGACCAGTCAGTGTGGTTGTCATTCTATGATGTGTCAATATGGTATTTCAATTATCTAAAGTGACTTTAGCTGGCAGTGTATAAATTGTATTGAATTATTGAAAGCAATTATTAACCTCTGTGTAACTATTGAGAAAGTGAAGTGAATCATGTGCTCATTTGTTGGTACATCTTTTCTATTACCACTCAACATTGTACTTCATGCCAGAATCCCATTTCTTTAAATTTCAATTGATATAGAAGTGAAATAAAAGCAGCAATAACAGTTTATATGTGCAATTTTGTTCTCATCCAGAGTGTTAAGTTACACTCACTGGCCACTTTATGAGGTACACCTGTACAATTGAATGTTATTTGTCGACATAGTGGTCGAATTTTACTGTTGTTAAGTGTGTTATATTAAGATGTATTTCTATTTACGTAAATGAGGGGATCAAAACATAAGAAACTCAGGATGTGGATTCAGAGTCAAAATGGGTAGTAGAGGCAATGCACTGCTGGCTGTAGTTTTGGAATTTTTAAAAATAGAGATAATCAACCTTATCCTTTTACTCTGTGCTTTGAAAAGCTACACTATACCACAAAGAAAGCAAAGATAAAAAGAAGGTTTTCATTTAGAACATTAATATAATCTATCTAGGTCCTGCAGCCTGGATTCTGCCCATCAGTCATCATTTGATAAAATTCAAATCTGTGCAGACGAGGAGGAGGAGGATCTAGATCTGAACACTGTTTTATATCAAAAAACAAGATTGTCCCACAGTAAAAGAACCATCTGGTCAGCTCTCAGCTGTTTGATCACTAAATCAAAAAATCCAGTCTGAAGTAGAATGATGAAGGAGCCGTCTATCAAATAAATCAATTATTATTTACATAGTCTAATGTGACCAATCACAAAGTCACCTTAAGGGTCAATGGTCTAGTGGGATTTCAAATCAAATAAGTAAAAACTCACCTCAAAATCTTTTACCAAGTAAACCAGAGGCTCTGGAGAGGCACTGAAGGAAGGTGTGTTATGATTAACCAAGAAGTAATATACCACAGGCTAGTTACAAGCAACTAACATATTTATATATCGGTACCTGGTGCACAGAGCGTGGTCTAGAGGCAGAGTGTTTTTCTCTTGCTCTTAAGGTGACATCTGTCTAATTCGACAGCTTGTTTTTTAAAAAATGTTTTTTTTCCAAAGCAAGCTGTCATTTTCTGCTGTGTGTGTGTGTGTGTGTGTAATAAAAATGAAGATGAAACAGGTTTTTCAATATTCAAAATTAAACTAAAAACTGAGGCGTCCAAATCAATGTTCAGGGAGTCAGGTCCAGATCTAAAGAGAAATCAAAACACACAGGGCAAGCCACGAGTCACAATGAATAGGGCTGGAAAGTAGACTGGAAGCTGACAGTCTGGCGGAGACGCTAGAGCTCAGATGGTGGTTATAAAGGCGAGAGCAGGGCCCAGGTGAACAGTGAGAATGAAAGGAAAGGTGTTCAAGACCGTGTTGAAACCAGCGATGCAGTAAGGCTTAAAGATTGGCACTGAAGAAAAGACAGAAGGCGAAGCTGGAGGTAGCAGAGCTTAAGATGGTGAGGTTCTCTTTGGGAGTGACAAGGATTAATAGGACATCAGAGGGACAGTCCATGTCAGATGGTTTGGATGGGAAGTCAGAGAGGTTCCCTGAAAGGGAGAAGCCAAAAGGAAAATAAGAAGAAGGATGTGGTAAAGACAGAGAAAAATAAAAGCATGAAACAGAAAGTCAGACTGAAATCATGACAGTACGAACAGTACAAGCACTTAAAGTGATTAAGTTTTTCAGTCTCAGTTTTAATGTACTAATGACCTCAAGCATGATAGTTAGCTTCAAGAGCAACACGTGACAAACTGTTAATTTCTTGCCCCAGTGGTAGATTTTCTGAGAATCATGACAAGCATGGCATGAATTCAAATCTGCCACTGAGATTCAGAACTGCACAAAGGAGAGGTTCACCTCATTTCCTGTCAGTCATCTGTGCACACAATTTTCATTATTTCACGGCAATCTGTTGCTGCACAGCGGTGTCCAGCAATCACATTTTCCAGACTGATAGAGTAGTTATGGATGCGGATGGGGAGTAAAACAGACATGTATGCCATGCAAATATAAGTGTGTAGCAAAAAACAGTGAAATGATTTTTAACGACCTTGGTCTTGTGTTTTACTTGCAATAAAACTGAACATTAAGTTATTATTGAGAATTAAAAATAGTTGTACTTGACTTTTACTCATGTTCCTTTACAAATGTAAACTGCTTTATACATATCCTGAGGAAGACACATGTTAAATGTGGCAGATTTTTTCCAATTTCTGCTTCTAACTTCATAACACTATCAAGACTCATCAATCCTGCTTTTTGATAACATCAGTTGCTCAGCTCGTTACTCTCACATCCTTGTCCATAGGTGTTCTGTCACCATACGGCTTTCACTGGCAATGCCGCTATGTACAGCTACAGTTATACGATACATTCAGATAACCAAACATGGAATCATCATAGACTCAAATGCTCAACACATATAAAATAAATCTGTGATTGGAGAGTTTATTCTATAGACTCAAAGTGACTTCCAGTGAAAATGCCACGAGACAAATATTGTGCACACCTTGACAGCTTTATAGACAACAACAATAAGAAAAAAAGGCTTGAGATAGATAGATAGAATTAGGTAAAATGTGAAACTAGGAAAAAAAGTGTGTGCCTGTTCCTAATGGTCACAGTTGAAGACACAGTGAAAACCCTGGTGTCATACAGAAGGACAAGTCAACAATGCAGAGTGCTTTTTATCAAAGGTGTAAGAGTTGAATAAAGTCTGAAAACAGAGAGATTGACATAAAAGCTCAAATCCTGCAAACCCCATCACTCCTGCACACTGAGTCATGCAGTCAACAAGGTCTATGTCTGAAGTACGAACTCTAACAGCTGTAATAGATGAAGCCCTGAACCTCTGACTAAACGTCTCCTGTATCACGAAGAAAAGGAATTTCAAACATGTATGTGACGCAACCACTGGTGCTCACTGAGGATAAAAAAGAAACATAAAGACTAACATGTAACTTTCATTTTAACATCTCACTGCCTTATTGGCACACTCCTTGACTTTTGCCTTGGAAGAAAAAAGTACGAGCTTTGTAGATTTGGGAACAGAAACTGCAATTGAGGAAAATGCACACATGCATAGATGAAGTGTGGTGGCGGCTGTGGGAAACCTTGATGCTGCAGGTCTCTCAGGACCTCTGTGAACTGCAGAGCACTGAAGGGGCTTCACCTCCTTTATAACCTAGCCCATCAGCTGAGGCATTTGATGCCATCTGTGCTGGAGCCACCGCATTTGCTGAGGATATGATAAGGTCGTGATACTGCTCTCTAAGCTGCTGTGGGTTGACTATCAAGCAAGCCCTCACACAGATATGCTTCATTCGCCACAAATCAACGATGAAACAAACAAACAACAACAACAAAAAAATAAAAATCCAGACTTCCCCACTCGTAATTGAAGTAGTAACCAGCAACTCTCAAGTGTCGGACAGTACGTGAAGGCGGCAGCGGTGACGCGTTGTTTCTCTCAGAGTGCCAACATGGCGGACGATGGAGAGTCGTTGGAGTCCTGGCTTAGTAAGTACATACTGACGCTTCTTTTCTCGTGTCGTTTATTGACACAGAGGTGTAGACTTATATGCTGCATAACCGGAGGTGTCTCCACACAGACACACGGCTTGACTGTGTCCCAGAAGTGTGATAGTTTCTGTGTGCGAAAGAGTCAGTCCCTCACAGACAGCTGCTGACAGCTGATGGATGCGGCCAGACACAGTCAGCTGTGCTGTTTGCTTTTCGCTCGTCTTGAACTTATAGCGTTTATGTTGACATTCTTGTAAACAAAACAACAAACGTCGCAGTCCTATGTTTCCTGGTGACCCACTTTCCCGTCCGCTCCTTGGAGTGAAGGGAGGCAGAAATGTAAACACCTCCAGGCGTCAACTTATCCACGTTCAAACAGCAGCAACAAGCTGGATCAGTGGAGTGTCTGGAGACTATAAAAGAGGAAATGTATAAGCTAAGATTAGCTGGAAATGTTGGATAGCAAGTGACCGGTGTTGCTTGTAAGCTGGTCTCTCATGGGACAGAGCTTGAGACCGGAGGATTGACTTAAATCCCAAAATGTAAGCCGGTGAATGACAAACATCTAGCCTCTGTTAGCATTTCATTGACAGGCATGTGTGCCACAGGTGTGTCCTCTAGCCAGATTTGTAGGTGATGTGATGAGAAACTGTCCTGTCCTCTTTTTCAGACAAAGCCACCAACCCCTCCAACAGACAGGAAGACTGGGAGTACATAATGGGGTTTTGTGACCAAATCAATAAGGAGCTGGAAGGGTATGGTCACATTCATTCAATCAACTCAGTGTCTCCCATAACACTGAATCACGCCCTTCTAATTTAGCCGATATGTATGCTCATTGTGTCGAGCTTTTTGAAAAGCCCATTATAACCCATACTCTGTGTTGCTTTTGTCGTCAACTTTTTATCGGATTGTTTCTTTCTCGTATGTTTTTCAGCCCACAAATATCTGTTAGGCTGTTGGCGCACAAGATTCAGTCCCCTCAGGAATGGGAGGCGATGCAAGCGTTAATGGTCTGTAGTGTATTGTTTCTAATTTTGATGTATTTAAGCATAACCATGCACAAATAAAATGTACTTATCGAAGCTTGTTTACCTTGTGCAGACTCTGGAGGCGTGTATGAAGAACTGTGGGCACAGGTTTCACAACGAAGTTGGAAAATTTAGGTTTTTAAATGAATTAATTAAGGTGGTTTCACCCAAAGTAAGTAATATAAATGTTTAGCATCCCTCTGATGAGGATATGATTGCTTTATTTGATATTTGGTGTAATTCTAATTGTACATTTATTACTATTAAGTACCTAGGAGACAAAGTATCAGAAAAGGTGAAGACAAAAGTGATCGAGATGCTGTATAGCTGGACGGTGTCTCTACCCGAAGCAAAGATCTGTGAAGCATATCAGATGCTGAAATCACAAGGTGAGACAACTGCTTCAAAAGAGCTGCAATGCTGATAAGATAATAACACAGTAAAATGATATAAATGCACAACAGTGGCATCCAAAAATAATCATTTCAGTCTTTTTAATGCGTTTGTTGTAATGTAATCCAGACTGCAATCGCTCTTTCTTGTGATCTTTATTTTAGGTATTGTTTTAGTTGACCCAGAAATCCCTCTTGATGCTACGTTAATGCCGTCACCTTCTCCTCGACCCAAGAATCCTGTGTTTGATGATGACAAGAAGAGTAAGGTAGGATGCATTATTTTGGGATCACTCGCTGTAAATAACTCTATTGCTGTTACAGACTATTACAGATTTTTTGAATAACATACATTGTACTCAGCATTTAGGACAATGTATCTGTTGTACTGTTGTAGTGTCTACCCTTATGCGTTTGACCCTGATGAAGGACACAAGCTAAAATGTGTTTGCTTAAACACTGCTGGATTTTTTACATCTATTTACTTGTGAGCGTGTGAAACTGTGAAGTGCCAGAAAATTCCTGTTCTCTGTGTCTTCAGATGAAATACAGTGTGCTTGTGTTTCAGTGCACGGGACATTTGGTACCTCTGTAATCAGGGCATGCCAGCATCTTTAGCCACCATACTTAGACCATCTATTGTCAACATATTAAAGGAATAGTTTGACAGTTTTGGAATTACCCTTTTTCACTTTGTAACTGAGTGGTAAATGAGACGATTGAGACCACTCTCGTCTGACGTGGCTAGCTATAGGTCCATAAAGTAAATGACGGCCACCAAGAAATAGTCCCAACTTGTCATGTTTTTTGTGTGGAATAAACAAATTAAATTTAACAACGGCATTAGTGATTTTTAGATGCGCTTGATGTTTTTTTACTTCAATATGAAGGGTTCAAAGGATGAGGGGGTCATTATTACCCCTCCTTTGTTCCTAATCTAACCAGTGTGCTATGATTTTTAACTGGACTTAACCTTATCTGAACCCTAACCAGTTCGCTCTATCTAATCTGGAGATGCATACTGTAGCAGCCCTCGAGTGCCCCTGTTTCTTTTCCAGTGTACATTTTATTGCACAAATTGTTCAAAGGAAACTGAATCTGTTACCAGAATCATTAACATGTTGTCCTGTTATGTACAGTGCACACCGACTTGAAGTCTGTTTAAAATGTGCGCATCAGTAAGTCACATGAAAGATTTTAAACAAGTTGTAGTAGTTTCATCAAACTCCTTAGATGTTTTCTTTGCGTGATTCATGTCAATAATTTGACCCTTCTGAAACAGATTAACATCTTTTCCACGTTCACAGGATGTGTCTTCTGACATGGTTGTTTAAGAAATGAGAAGCTACTCACCGCATCAGTTTGGGTTAAATAACTTCGTTGTCCGCTGAAAAACAATCATGCGTGCAGTAATTATCCAGTAGCAGGCTCTTACCTATTTGCTTAGTTAAATCAAGGTGGTGACTTTTTTTTTTGGGGGCAGGCAGTGTAGTATTCCATTGCAGTATGCTTTCATTTTTTTCCTTGACTTTGGGATTTTCTCATTACACACTGAAGCATCAAACGCTGTAATGTATTTAAAGAAAAGAGTGTCTTTTTTGCCTTCTTTCATCCCATTCTCTCCCTCTTGCATCACTTGCAAAGCATTTGCATGATACCATTCTACAGAAAAAAGGATCATTTTTAAAAGTCATATTTAATGTGAATTTACGTCACTGAAATTTATCTTGTTCCTTCTTCACTCCGCTGGATTCCAGGAATCCAAAACAAGTCATGATTGCATGTTTACTTTGCGTTGACTGCAGTTGATCAGTGGATGGAGTTTGTTTTTTCTGAGTCTGGGAGCTGGTGAGGCTGTACTGCCTCTCTGGGAGATTTGTGGGAATGGGCTAAACTACAGTATTTACTTTCTGATGGTTCTGTCTTCTCTTTGCAGAGATTAGCAGATCTGCTGAAGAGCAAAAAACCCGAAGATCTGCAAGAGGCTAATCGGCTCATCAAGAACATGGTGAAGGAGGTGTGTCTTTCAAAAAGAAATTGTGCCTGGTGGCCTCTTTTCTAGAAATAGAACAAAGCCACCACTGGAAGCAAATTAACAGTTTAGGAGTTTGATCAACAAATCCCTCTTGCTTTTTTCCTCTCAGGACGAAGCAAGGGCAGAGAAAGCCTTGAAGCAAAAAAACACCCTGGAGGCAGTAAGCAACAGTGTTAAACTTCTTAACGAGATGCTGGCTCACTTCAGTCCAGAAGACTCTACGGAGGGAGACAAAGAACTAATTAGGGTGCGTTGTCCATTAGATACCACCCAGAATCAAAAATTTATTAGTATTTTGTTCCTTTTGCACCTCAATTAACTATGCAGGAAACAAAGAGACTTATTTTGAGACAATGCAGTGAGTTCTTTACTAAGTCCTGTAATGTACTCCAATGCATCCAATCCATAATCTTTCCAGGTATGTGGGAATACCATCTTTCATATTATATTTTCATGTCAGTTTCTTTATGTATCTAGTCATGAGCATTTTCTGAAAAAGATGTTAATCCTTTTTTTTGTGTTTGTTTTTCTAGGAGTTGTATGGTGATTGTGACAAACTTAGGCAGACTGTGTTTCAACTCGCTACAGAGACTGAAGATAATGACACCAATTTGGGTAAAAAACCTTGTCGACCTTGATGATATTGCTATACTAAATCATTATTAAAAGGCTCACGAGCCATATGTTGATGTGAGACTAGAATGCCCACTTGAATAATGAAAACAGCTCCTGTGAACTTTCCTAGCAAAGATGTCAGTCCAGAGTAACTTTGTAAAAATATACTTAACAGGAGACATCCTGCAGGCCAGCGATGACCTCTCGCATGTCATGAATTCCTATAAGAAGATTGTGGAAGGACAGGCCATCAATGGAGAGACTGAAAAAGCACAACTAACACAGGCCTCAGCCAGAAGAGGTAAATTTGAACAGTTGTGACTGTACAAGTTATGAGAAAACAGGGATGATTCTTACATTTTTGGCCTTACAGTTTGACTTTTTTTTTTTTAATTTCCCATAAAGTCACATGTTTTATATAAGCTTTGATTATTGTGTGTATTGCAAAATCATTGTAGCTAATTACCTTCCAGTAAATTACTAGTTTAAAAGACTTTAAGGTAGTTAACCAGCTAACCTATACGTTATGAAAACAGCCTGAATGTTTCATAAATTGATTGCAACAATAATGTAAGATTTCTGATTATACTGACACTGTTATGCTGTAAGATCGTTGGAGTGATACAGCTTCTGGATGTCTTTTTATGTTAATACAATACATCTGCACTGCAATTACAACAAACAGAATTATTCTGTACAGATATATAAGTGCAAAAGGGAAGCTAAGTGAAGTTAGTCTTTTGCAGGATCTAGCAACTTTTGCTGCTAGATCCTGCTCTTCTTAAGAGAAAACCATAGATCTCAGTCGCCCCCTGAAGGTAATAAAGTAACAATCTGATAAAATAATAATGATTTATTTTAAGAAATCTGTCTCTATTGATGTCATACCCAAAGATCAGAACAAGACATCACAAGTCAGAACAAGCCTTTTGCTGAGAGTAAAATTACAAAACTTTTCCCCTTAAAATGTATCATTATAAACAGATTGTTTTCATTTTTGCAAATTATTCTGTATCAGGTTACATTTTTTGAAACAAAATAGCAAATTGCAGATTTCCTTATTAGACAAGACAGAAAGGCTTCTTATAACAACTTATACATATTTGAAACGGTTGGATTTGAAATCATTTTGATGACTGCTACAACTGATTATGCTGATAGAGGACCGTTGTTTCTGGAAACAACGATCAACACTTTTTTGAGTTATTTAAATTTTATTTGTGTGTACTCCTATACATTGGATGATACAGATGATGTTCTTCCCTAGTATTGTGACAATGAATTTGATAATTACATTTTATGTAAGCAAATAATTTAGTAAGATCATATCTGTATATACAGTATAAACAGACACATCTAAAAAGGTAAGCTAACACCTTTAAGCTTCATTTGGCAGATGGATAGATGCAGACAGTGTTACCTAACTGATAATAAATACATCTTTGCTTTCAAACTGCTGATGTCTTTTCCCCGTGTGACAGGCACTGGCAGCACAAACCAATCAGAGATTCTGATTGACCTGGTTGGCCTGGACATCCAGAGCCCCTCTCCACCAGAGCAGCAGCCCCCACCCTCTTCTCTGCCTTTTCCTGCTGACCTGCTGTCTGGGTCTGCTGCTGTTGACCCTCCGCCGCCACGCCCCAGCGCATCCTCTGTGGCACTCTCTCTGCTGGATGAAGAGCTACTATCTTTAGGTAATGTAGTAGACTGCTATATAAGAACATCCTGTTTATGTGTAGACATAACACGATTTGACACGTTTGTGCTAATTTACAGGCCTCAGTGAACCTGTTTCTGTTCTAGCTACATCAGCTGTAACAACACATGTAGAGCTGAGCAATCAGCTGTCATCATTACAGGTATTTAAATGAACTGCAATTGTTTATATTAATGTCAAGTGTGATCTCATTGGTAATCACAGTGCCTTTTTATTGCCATGTTTTCCAGGACTCCAGTCAGGATTTGCATCTTTTTGACACTACTTCATGTTCTGGTCCTACACTTTCTACATCGTCGCTTTTTCCAGATGCCCTCTCTGCCACAATAGCCCCAGTTACAACTGCCAAGTCCTCCACAACAGCATCTTCCTTGATCTTTTCTGACTCTGTCTTCTCCACATCTGCGGTTTCTATGGAATCTGTCTCAACACAATCAGTCATATTCCCACAGCCTTCCAGTTCATTATTGACCTCCTCGACACCAGATGCTCTTTCTCAGTCATTCAGCACGACTTCTCCCGCTCCCTCAGCCACACTTGTCACTCCACAGCAGGTTTCCACTTCACACGGAGCATCGCACTCTCCTACAGCTACTCTCAGTCATAATGTGCAAGACCTTGCCTTACTGGATCTAGGCAGTCCTCAAAAGTGAGTAGTATGTGTGCCATGAAGTAAAACTGGGAAGAGATTGTGATCTTACCTATAAGTAAAGCATAAGTAAGTGATACATGCTCTTGTTCTATTCCATTGTTTGTTTGTTTGTTTTTAAGCTTTGAAATGATTGGCCTCACTTTAAAGTCACCAGTGCAGTGCTTAAGTAATTTCTTGGTTGCACTATGAAGTGTACTATGTACTGTGAAATTTCAAGTGGATCTCAACCACTAGTTTTCTTTTGGCAGATGAGCACTGTTTTGAATGCTGTAACTAAGCAACATGTATCAGAGCATAAAAACCGATGATTGAATGATACATTTGAATGATACTTCCAAAAACATATGAACACTTTATCTTAGTTTAATCAAAATGCCAAAACTGTGGCTGTGTTAAGTGTCTTGCTGCCACTTATTCAGAAATGGCTAAGAGTAAGTTTTGTGCTAATGTGAAGTCAAGTGATGTTGCATTCCACAGATGATTACTAACAGCACCTTGTTGGTTTTGAAATTTCTGATGTAAATTCACTTTATCCTGCCTCTGTCAGCTTGTTGTCATCATAGACTAGCTTTGTTATTAAAGTTTGTTGACCCTATCATGTTTTTAAGACACTAACATTTTTTAATTATCCACACAGTACAGCCTGTGAAATAGACTTTGGCAGCTTGCTGGTCAAGACAGAGGATCTCCACCCTTCTCCTACCCCGTCTTCCAGTCTTGGTGTTTTTTCTACCACCTCCACCTCCCTCCTCACTGGAGGGATGCAAGGAGGGTCCACCCCTCCACCGGTGAAGAGTCGGGCAGATGACAGCCCTCTTTTACGCTCTCTGTCCCCTGTCTTCCCTCTGAGCCAGACTAGTACAGGTACTGGACAGGAAGTGTCCCTGGCCAATGTCTATGTCCCTTTGGATGCCATAAAGCCAAGTGAGTTCCAGAAAATCCAGAAAATCATCTTGACATGTGCATATATGTGTGTGTTTGTGTGTATGTGTGTGTTTGTATAGCTATCATTGTGAGGGCCAGCATGTATTTTAACCATTGGACTAAGGACATTTTTTCAAAGTAAGGACACCATTTAAAGGGTGTTTTATATTATTTTATTTAGGGGTTAAGACTGGGTTTTAATAATAATAATAATAATAATAATAATGAATACTTTGTTGTTTCCCTTGGGGAAATTGTCAGTTAGGGTTAGAATTAGGTTTTGGTTAGGGTAAAGTTTAGGGTGAGCCAGTTAGTTGTGATGGTTAGGGTAAGGCAGTACATGTGAAAAAAATTACAAATTGAAACAGAGTAGATTTACTTGGCCTACGTGACAGTGGGTTGTTCTAGGCTCTTTGTCCATTATTCAGACTGTTCTTCTGTTCAAATCTCCTTCTGTGTTGAGTGATTATAGCCCCACGGACCTTAAACTTAAAAATATTTTCAACTGTAGTCAAAAGGACATCAAGCTGCTTGGAAATAGTCTTGTAGCCTTCACCTATAACATCTTTCTGATTTCCTGGGTTAGCTCTTTCTCACTCTTCCTGGTTCATGCATATTGTGGTGCACACAATGATAAAGTGACTACTTTTCTTCATTTATACAGGCTAAATGACTGATGACCGTGTGATGCTAATTACACAACATAAATTTTTCCATGTCCAGTTAGGTAAAAATAACATCTTTCTGACATTATTACTCAAAACAGTTATTTGAATAAATAAATAGTGGCAGATTTTCTTTCAGTTAATGGATTAGTCTGCTGAGTAATTATGTACAGTTATACAAAACACATTTTCAGAATTTAGGCATTAAGAAATGTGATGTTGTTCCTTTGTCAAGTACTGTGTTTCTAAAAATCGGTTGGTTCAAAACTGTTTGCCTGATCTCTTAACATTGAACAGCAGCCTGTAGAGATAATGACTGAAGCAATTTAAATACCAGGAGAGACTGCTTGGGAAAAGGTTTTCTAGTTAGAAAAAAACAGAAATAACAGCTTTTTCCTTATTAGAGCCTGAGAGGTGTGAGTGGTTTGAGTTTAGAGCCACTCAGTGGTGATAGTCAACTTTAATACAACTGGAAAAAGTGGTTGGTGATATTTCCCCAATAACAACAATTACATAATTTTTGTGGTCTGAAAGCAATAATCACATCATGCACAAAACGAAGGAACGGCATCAAAAATTTTGAGCAATACAAAGTTTTATTTCCGTGAAAGGTACAAACTAAATAGTAGCTGTCTCATCTGGCTGTGTGATAATTTCATTTTCCTTTTTCCCCTTTGTGTGCTGTATTTTAGGTAAAGTGTGTCCTGTGACAGCGTATGATAGGAACGGCGTCCGTGTTCTGCTGCATTTTGCTATTGATTGTCCACCAGGAAGGCCTGATGTGCTGGTGATGGTGGCATCCATGCTTAACACAGCTCCACTGCCAGTCAGGAACATTAATCTGCAGGCTGCTGTACCCAAGGTAAAACCTAGTGTGTGTCTGTGATATCACTGTTACCCGCATGAGAAGCAGCAATGTGTATGTATAAATACTTATATTTGAATTCATTGGTAAGATGTTCAACTCATGAAATTAAATGTCTGCCTAAAATTTATTTTGGTAGCTGCTTCTATTTAAGGTGATCTGTTCTGCCAATTTTTCAGACGATGAAAGTGAGACTACAGCCACCTTCGGGCACAGAGTTGGCTCCTTTTAACCCAATCCTTCCCCCCTCTGCCATCACTCAGGTCATGTTGCTTGCCAATCCCCTGAAGGTAGAGCTCAGCCTGGATGTTTTTAGACGTTATTATACTTAATTAATACATTCAGCAGTTTAGATAGATCACTTGGGGTTTTACTAATGTTTGAGATTTAGTGTCAAACTGAATGCATGTGTGTCTGTGTGTGTTTGGCAGGAGAAGGTTCGGATGAGATACAAACTGACATTTACGCTGGGAGAGCAGACACTCACAGAAATGGGGGAGGTGAATGAATTCCCACCTGCTGACAAATGGGGGGCGCTATAGCCCTACCTACCCCTTGAGGAGGACCAGACACTACAGCGCTTACTAAACAATTTAATTGGTCTGTGCAGCTTAGAGGTCTTAAACTCTAATTGAATTTTTATGCTTGAGATGGTCCACTGAAGTAGCGTACATCCAACACTTTATCAGTGTGATGCAGTAGCAAGAAGTGTGGACTGCTCGGACATGGGTAATGATTGAGTTGTTACTATTATTGTACCCTTTTTGCTTATACTTAAATGTTGACATTTATTTCTTTCCCACTAATTGAACAATGTCAGGCAGTCTTAATGTAGAGCTGAAACACTTGTTGAAGGGGTTATGATTCCAGCATCACATGACCATTGCATTTCACATGATTTCCTTCTGACACTGAAGACACTGCAGGAGCAAATAAGAGCTCCTTTGTTGCTATGTAAAATGCACTGGCAAATCATTTTATTAAGAATCAATTACACCCAGTTGATTTCTTCCAGTATAGCTCACTGTTACAGCTGAACAATTTTGTCCTATACTAATTCATTCACTCAGACTTTTTCTGTATTGTATTTTAGTCATTCAGTATTTGATGTCATGAATGTATTATTTATTTTAGTTTAGGGAGGAAGGTATCAGACTGTTTAGTTTTCTGTGTCATGGTGCAGTCGACAACTGTATTTCTTCTAAATACACTTCTTATGATGGACACTTTCAGTACTGCAGTAATGAAGGTTTGTGTAAAAGGCTTTAATGTTACCAAATATTGAGACAGATGGTTAATAATATAATATGTTACATTATATAACAACAGTGGCGTGAGCTCATTTTTCAAATGTAAATCGAATTCCTGCAACATAAAACAGCACTGTAGTCTTGACATGTACAATATAAACTATTAAGGCAGTTAGCAACTGTATGCTGTACACAAAGTTATCCCTGGGAGGCAGACAGGAATATTTTGGAAATTAATTAAATGACCTTTGTCCTTTCATCTTTGTTGCACCACGTTGTAGAAAGCAAGCTAAAGGGGTGTGTGTTATTTTACATAAGTCAACTTTAAATGTTAAGCTTGTGTGGGAGTTTCCTATAAAAAAACTAGGACAATATCTTCTTGAGTAAGTCTTGGGAAAACACATTAGTAATAAAAACTTGGTGGTTGATTCAGAACATCAGGTTTATGATGTGTAACAGTAACTGTGACTTTATGTTTGTCTATCTGGGGCTATATATTTCTTATTAAATTATTTATATGTATTAGATATTAAACAAACTTGTTATTGCATATTTTTGAAAAGCAATTTCTGTGCATGGAAAAATAAAGTTTGAGATGGATATATTTGTATTACAGTTTTCACATCTCTCATTTGTCAGTGTTAAAAAAAAAACTATAAATGCAGCAGCATATTAACATCACTGAGTATTTTAATGAGACTGTGGATCAGAATCTTTGCTTCAGTTAAAAACGGTACCTGTGTAAAAATACTTATAAACGTCATGCATATAACTCAGTAGCAGTATCAAAAGTAACACTGCTCAGGCAGTGGAATTATCCAGGTAATATACAGTATAATACTGGAGTGGTATTGTTGCATTAACATGTAAACAGAATATGTATTCTTTTACTGTGTGGGTGGTAATGAGGTAATCAATTTATATATTGCATTACTTGAAATACACTTAACAGTGTATGTATTGATGTGTGAACTGTGGAAGGGTGAGTGGCTGCAGAACAACCACCGCACAGCTCCCAGCTGCGTCGCTCCGCCGCTGCCCATGCAAAGTGGCGCGCCAGTTTGCGCAGCCGCAGTAGAGCTGGCGCAGACAGCAACCATGGCAGACGAAAAACCCAAGGTGAGCAGCGCTTCATGTACGGTGCTTCATTTGTAGCATGTATCCTTATCTCTGTATTGGAATTGTAGACATGTTACAGCAAAATGTGATCTGTGCGTCCAAGTCGTTTGCGATCACAGAGTAATACGGAAAGCTAACAGCACAGCTTAGAGCGACCGCGTTAGCAGTTTAGTGGGTGATGTTAGCATAATAGGCTAATGTGGCTAACGTACCCCGGCGGAAATAAAGAAATTTAGATATCTGGTCTAAATACATATTAAGTTCATCGGCAAATTCAGTTGCCGATTTCTATTAGTGCCGCACATTTACCATGTAACAGAGATAGTTATAGCACATGTAGGTAGAGAGAACTAAAGAAAAGTTAGCAACTGGAACAGTAGAGACATAACGGCTACCGTAACGATAATGTGCAAGAGCAACAGGCCGAAGTTAATTATTTGAGGAAAAACGTTAAAGAGTCCCACATGATGTAGTTTATTTATGCTCATCACCAGCTCATAGTCAGCTGTGTGGGGGGAAAAACGGGCTCGTTGATACTTTAAGTTGTTAATATCCACCCTGCTAGGCCGCTGTAGCTGTAGGCCATTGTCAATGGACTTGCTAAATGCTAAGTTAAGCGTAACGTTAAAGTTGTGTCCTTGCTTCTTTTTATGTTCTCAGTAACCTCGTATTTCAAGTCTGTGCAAACTGGTTGCTGCCAGACAGAAGTTTAACGATAGGGAAACTAGGTTCACATGCATATTTTTTTTTTTTTGCATGTGTATGTAAGAATTTCTGTTCTTTGTGGCTTTTGCTGTAAGTCACTGAGGTAGCTACATATTGTAGACTCCATGAATCTAAATGGATGGCCTTTTGTGGTTGCAGGAATACGTATACTCAAGGAAGAGAGCCACGTTTGAACAAACATCGTCTTCTTCTTTACATCACCGTGATTTTACTACTTGTTAAATGTTTTTCTCTTAGGAGGGAGTGAAGATGGAGAACAATGAGCACATCAACCTGAAGGTGGCAGGGCAGGATGGCTCAGTGGTGCAGTTCAAGATCAAAAGGCACACTCCTCTCAGCAAACTGATGAAAGCTTATTGTGAACGGCAGGTGAGCGTGCTATTCCAAAGAAGTCATCTTAGTTTAATCTTTTCTCTTTTTTATGCTGGTCAGAATGGGTGACCTAGCCAAATAAGGAACTCCTATACACAATTGCTTATGTCAACATGTTTGTATTGGGAGTGTCAAGATAAACAGGTATTTGCTGGAACTGTGATATTTAGATGTCGTGGTGAAAAATTCAACTGGTTAACACCCTAACATAGTTTATGGCAGTATTACACATTAACCCGAGTTCCCACGTGCCATGAAACAGATAAATGAAGAAGATGCAGTTTGTTTATCTGTTAGTTTGACTGTACTTTCACCGTCCATTGTTATTTTTGTATACAGTTGTGGTCAGAGGAAGTGAGCAGAGTGGAGCGGTGAGAACTTCCGCTCTTCACACACACCGATCTGTTCGCCCACTCCACTCCCCCGTTTCAAGCCGCACTGCTCATTATCGCTCAGCGCTCAACTCAAATTTCATCCTGCCCCAATCAAACCGCACCCACATACTCTTAGGAGAGTATGCGGATGCTCTGCGCTCTGTCCCCAAAATCCTCCCAGTCTCCACTCGCTCCGTCTCCACACTGATCATGAGGTCTGGTTGTGGTTACTGACTCTCCCACCATCTCCTTACTCTCATATTTTCAGTGTAACACATTTGACAAAAAGACAAAATAAAGAAAGATAAATTGTTGGCATTGTTAATGTTTTTCAATGTTTTATTGTTGCGATAGTACTGTTACTGTAAATTATAAAAGGTCATTCACCTCTTGATGGCCAGGTTGTTACATAATGTTGGTTGCCGCCAAGTTAAACATAATACTTCCTTTTCTGGCTACACAGGGTCTGTCAATGAGGCAAATACGATTTCGATTCGATGGCCAGCCCATCAATGAAACAGACACGCCATCGCAGGTAATGTTTTAAACTCTTCTTCAGCCTACATATAAGCATTTGCAGAATCACTTTTTGTCATTATGGGCTATTGTCGACATTGAATGCTAGCATTGCAATGTTGTTAACTTGGTGCATGACTGTGATGTTATGTTTGATTGTCAATATTTGTGCTATGGCCTGATCAGGTATTTTAAGAAAGCATGAGGAGTGAGCCAACATGCTGTACAAAAGTTTAGTTATTGTATCTTCTGGAATCCAAAACAGTACATTTAATAAGCTTAATAGATGTACTACTCAACAAGAGAACATCTTATATAGACTTAAGTTATGCATACAACCAGTACATCTTTCACACCTGCTGAAGCTTCTCTTTCATTTTATATCTGTGAATACACATGCTGTCATATCAGCTTTGTGTACTATTTTCATTGCATTACAATACAATTTTTGTGTATCAATAAAGCACAGACTTTAGAAATGACACAGAGCAGTTGTGTCCACAGAACAGGTACACGAAGAAGAAGGACTTAGTTATTTTCAATTTGGGAGTAGCGTAATACAAACCTTCTCAACAAACCACCTTAAGAGCTTGCTTTTGTTTTGGCTATATCACACCTGCAGTATCTGTTTTCTGACCTACTTTTCTTAATCCTGCTTTTGTCAGAAGTAGTAAAATACATTTGGCCTCTGTCCATATTGCTGGCTAACTTCTTTTAAACGTTAAAACAAAAACAGCTGAACCTATTTTTACTTTTAGACTTTTTAACAAACCTTTGCATTAACTAATGTGTCAGTGTCAACACCTCAGTGTCTCCCCTCCCCACCCGAAAGAGTTTAGTTAAGTTCTTTTAGAAAACTACTTCACTGACTCCTAATTTTTTTTTCTTGCAGCTAGAAATGGAGGATGAAGATACAATTGATGTGTTCCAACAGCAAACCGGAGGCTCTTTTCTTTAAAGACTGTTTCCTACAAACATCCCTACCTCCCCATTACGTCCCTGAACGTATTTGTTATGTACTCAAATGCTCATGACCAGTGTTGATACCATCCACAGGAATGATTTTACAGAATGTTTGAAGGTCTGCAGCACCAGCAGCTGGTGTAAAAAGATTTTGTCACGCAGTTTTTCATATATTAAAAGTCTGAACTGTGCAGTGTAAACAACTTGTAGGCTGCCGTAAGTCTAATGTGCCGAAGACATTAAAATTTCCCCCCCCCCATTTTTCTTTCTTTTTTTTTTTCAATTTAGTTTTAGAAAAAATCCTTGGTCCTTTGTTTTTGTTTTAATTGTTATGCCATTGAGGTTTTGATTGAAATGGAATTTTGTTATTGTTGTCAAGTAAGCCTGCATTTTACATTCACTGACATCTCTTGCTGTTATGAAAATGTATTGTTGAAATAAATTGAGTTTTTTTTTTAAGTCTGTTTCTGTCATTTGATTTATCGATATTTGAGTTTAAACTAGCAGATATGAAGCACCAGGTAAATACAAGAATTGTGCAACTGAATATCTGCACATGTAAACAGTTTGGAGATGTATAAAACAGATAAAAAGGATGAATCTGTCAATTTAGTTCATTTAGCTTTAAATTTAAATATATTGTTGTAAAATGTTTGTATTTTGGTTTTATTTTTTATTGGCTAAATATTGGTCTCATGTTGTGTTGACATTATCAGAGGTTCTCCTCTGAAAAAGACTCTTCTAGGGTCTCAATAAAACTGCAGGTTGACCCTCTGAACATTATTACCCCAAAGATGGATTTTGCCTCAAGCTGCTTTATGAAACGTTTTTCTTCATAGTATCAATTTATTTTAAAAAGAACAATAGCTACCTTGAATATCACATTATTGTAGTTCATATCATACAAGTAAATTACCTAAGGACAGGCTTGATGAAAGCGCCTGGATCCAATCAAAGGAGCTGTCCAGCGGTACTACAACGGTACCGCTGTGGTCAAGTTAGCCAGAAACACCACACAAGCAGCGAACTGCCGGACATAAGGTGTTTTCACCTCTATATTTTACGCCATACGCTTATATTTTAGTATGCGTTAATGAAGAACCAACCCTTAACTGCAGGACGTATAAGCCGCAATGAAATAATTTAGGTATCTTTGATTTAACTGCCCCTCTACCTTTGATTTAATGTAAAAAACGCCGCACTTTTTGTCAGGTTATTGTATTTTATTTTGAAAAATGACCGGAAGTGAACTATCCCCTTTGTGCTAGTTTGACACTGGTCCAGTCAGACCGGAGGCAGGTTAAGACTAGGAAACAGCAGGTTAGACAATTATGAAGCGGTGAAGTGCTGATAAATACGGTGTAATTTGACTGTATCCTGTTAGATTTATTACTATTTTGCGACTTGTGCGAAAATGACGACGACCACGACATTTCAAGGGATGGAGCCCGGTGCTAAAAGCAGTTCCAGGTAAAAAGCGTCGTTCAGACCGTTCCGTAACCCGTTAGCCACCATGATGCCAACAAGTCCAGCGTCATTTGACGTTAATGTTAACTTCGACGATATTTAGGGTTAACGCCAAATTAAACAACATTGCACGTTTGTTCTGACCACTGTCTGTAAATGCTGCTTAACTGCCTCGAAATGACAGGAAACGAGGCAGTGGACGACGATGCTAAGCTAGGATAAAGCCCAACACCACACCTTCCCATTTTTTCCTCTTTAGCTAGCTAGCTAGACTAGTACCCTCCCTTTTGTAGAGAAGCTGCAGAGCTAGCAAGCAGCTCCACACTAGACGGCCCCATACCCGTGTTATATGATTCATTTTTCGTATTTATTGTCTGAAGACGACATACTCATCAGATCTATCCTTCTGCTTGGGTGGGGCCTCAGTGTCTCTCAGAACAGTTATCTAGATGATCACTGAGGTACAATAAAACACATCTTCTAGCCTCCCCTGCATATGGCCTCATTCAGGCGGCCGAGGGCTATTATACAGCTGGCCACACCTGTCATTAACCCAAGCTACTATTTTTTCATCATAGGGATGTTAACCTTATTAAATCAGCAATGATGCGTATTTAAAATCTATACAATAGATAAATAATAATAACAAAGTGAGCGTTGCAAAGTACATTAGTACAACAGTTACCACAGTATGCAAGCATTATCTAGTGTTTCCTTTTTAATTTAGTATTCATTCAGTTTGTAAATATAACAGATGTTTAAAAATATACCAAAGTCAAAAGATCTGTTCATTTCAGCAAATAAGTTAGGAATTTTATGAAAATATGCCTGGATTGGGTGTAGGGGTATGTATCTCAGATTTTAGTGGATTCACTATACATGTTGATAGATACAGTTACAAGAAAAGGTATGTAAACCTTTCTGAATTTAATGATTTTCTGCATTAATTTGTCATAAAACGTTATCTGATCTATATCTGAGTCAAGAGTATTAACAAATATAATGTGGCTAAAATAATAACACTAAAGAATCTCTATCATTTGACTTTATTGAGAACAACTGTATGAACCTCACAGTGCTAGTGGACCTAAACTTTTTGACTTTCTCAGCATAAGCAGAATATGCCCATGTGAGTCATTCCTCGCCAAAAGCTTTGACAGGATCTATGATCATAATATTTCTATTTCACACAAATACAATGCAGATGTATTGTACTTTTTACTGTACCACATTTATTTGTAGTAAACTTGCTGATGCATATTATTAATGTAAAAGATAAATCAGTTAAATGCTGATGTTTTATTGTGGGTTAATCACAATTCAGTATAGAAAATTGTTCAAATCATCTTATATACCTTTACGAGGTCCAACAGAGATGTTTCCTCATGAATGCGTCAATTATTGTTATTATTTTTATTTTTATAAAGCTTTACACAGCTTTATATATATATATATATATATATATATATATATATATATATATATATATATATATATATATATATATATATATATATATATATTGGAATGGAAAGAAAAATCAGCAAATATGGTCCAGCATACAGTAACAGTGTTGACATGATCATTCTTTCCAGGGTTTTGCGCCCTCCTGGTGGTGGCTCCAACATTTCCTTTGGTGCAGATGAAGAGAAACCTCCTGTTCGGAAAAACAAGATGGCCTCCAGTGTTTTCGCTGAACCAGAGGATCCCTATGCTAATAGAAGGAACAACCCACCAGGTACACAAGTTTCTCAAATCCATTTTGAGAGTTTTTGTCAATATATGACTAAATATGACTAAATTTTGTTACTTAAAATCAAAAGCAGAGCAAAAATCCAAGGGGAGGAAGGACAAGTTTGGGACTTTTGTATCTGGTGTTTTGAAGATTACTGCTAGACTAAACTGCTCCTCTGCCTTCCCAGCCTACTCAAAATCTCAGAGAGTTAAATATATAAGAATGACATTTTTGTTTTCAGTGTTGCTTTTAAACACAACCAGATGATGGCTTTAGGGGCCCAAATGATACAGTTGCAAGAAAAAGTATGTGTTTATGTATTTGGGATTACGTGGAGTTTTGCTTGAATTGGTCATAAAATGTCCTCTGTTCTTCATCTAAGTCACAACAATGGAAAACACAGTCTGCTTAAAATAATAGTACACAAACATTATATGTGTTCATGTTTTTATTGAACATAACGTGTAAACATTCACAGTGCATGGTGGAAAAAGTATTTGAACCCTAGCCTAATGACTTCTCCAAGAGCTAATTGGAGCCAAGAGTGAGCCAACTTTGAGTCCAATCATTGTGATGATATTGGGTGTGTTGCTGAAAGCTGTCCTGTAAAGATGACTGCAAGAGCACAGTGCAGAATGCTTAATGAGGTAAAGAAGAATCCTAGAGTGCCAGCTAAAGACTTACAGAAATCTCTGGCACATGCTAATATTTTTGTTGACACATCTACAATAAGGACAACATTAAACAAGAATAGAGTACATGGAAGGACACCATGGAGGAAGCCATTGCTGTCCAAAAGAAATATTGCAGCAAGTTTGCAGAAGAGCACCTTGATGTTCCACAGCACTACTGGCAAAATCTTCTGTGGACAAATGAAACCAAAATTGAGTTGTTTGGAAAAAACACGCAACACTATGTGTGGATAAAAAAGGCACAGCACACCAACATCAAAACTTCATCCCCACTGTAAAACATGGCGGAGAGAGCATCATGGTTTGGGGCTGCTTTGCTGCCTCTTGGCAGGGATTACTCCAGATCGTTGTGCAGGTCTGATCTGCAACTACAGGAAACGATAGAGGTTATTGCTGCCAAAGGAGGGTCAACCAGTTATTAAGTCCAAAGGTTCAAATACTTTTTCCACCCTGCACTGTGAATGTTTACACGTTAAGTTCAATAAAAACATGAAAACATATAATGTTTGTGTAGTTTTACTTTAAGCCGACTGTGTTTTTCTATTGTTGTGACTTAGATGAAGATCAGAGCACATTTTATGACCAATTCATGCAAAACTCCACGTAATCCCAAAGGGTTCACATACTTTTTACTTGCAACTGTAAATTGATTTATTTTTCCAGTTATTAGATATTTAGTGATTGGTGTTTCTCAGACATTTGATATATTCATGTATACTTCAGGTGTCTCAAGTCCTTGTTAGATCACATGGTTTACTGTGGAATTTAAAAGAGGAATACACAATTTCTCTGTTACAGTCATTTTAATTTACAGTTAAAACATCTTACATAGTTCTTAGTTCTTAACAATGTTACTGGTAATTCTTGCTCAAGTGGATGGTTTTCTGAAAAGTCCCTCTCAAAATATAGCCACACATAAACTAAAACAGGAAATTAAACATAATGGGAAGCAAAAGTGATGCTAGTGTGCATTTCTTACAAAGATAGGGCAGCAGTTCCCAATTTTCTATACCAATCTTTTACTGCCTGCAGAACTCATACACAAGACAAACAAATGCCCTTTAAGCACTGAGTTTTTATAATGCAGAGCATTATACTGTTAGAGAAGTGAGATCTGGTCTCAGACTTTTAAGTGCCATGGTGGGTCAGTAACACTGACTGAAAACTGTCATTTCCATTCTTGTATCTATTTATTAGCAAAATAAAATTTTGGAGTGATAAAGATTCATGTTATGTGTCTGTACTATAATAAGCAGCTGATGAATCATTAATTCTATACAGTACAGAACATATAATAAGTTCTCAAAGGTAGTTTTTGCAGATAAGTCAAGGGCTTTGGTTGGTACTACTACTACTACCAGCATCAACCAAAGTTACTTGTAGTCTCCCAGATGCCCAGGCTGTGGATTCACTCTCCCTCGTTACCTCCCATTAATGGTGTAATGGACCGCAGTTGATCCTTAATCCATTCTTTTTGGTTGGGCACACATGTGAACCATGGATTAATTGCCAAATTTAACCATCAGTATGTTACATGCAGTTTTACTGTCACTGTTCAAAGTAAATACAATGATTCCCTACATTTTCAAGCAAAGTTGCAGTGAAAAATACAAAGTACAGTGTTTCCTACACTTAGACTTTGAAGTATTTCAATGACTGAAGTATATTTAGCCACAAATTTTACTTTACTATTCATGTGAGAGAATAATGCCATCAGTGATCAACTAAATTAGATGCCTCTTTCCCTGCACTCTATTGTGCCTGTGGGTGACTTGTTTGCTACTTTAAATGTCAGCGGCGAGTCACATCAGCTGTCACTAACGAACTTTAAATCCTCAATTTAAAATAACGATGGGACAAATGTGTGATTGGCAGTGTGCATACTTCACTAAATTAGTACAAACTTTAATACCAACTCTTGTACAAACACACTCTCCCTCAACACTTTCCATGGATATCGTGTTAAAAAAGCTGATTGTAGACCCATGTAGTTTGTTAGGACATAGCTTCTTTTCCTGTTAGCTTGTTGTCCCACTACCTGCAGACTTTGGAGAGGCTTGCTGCCAATGCAGTTAGGTTAAGGTTGTTTACAATGTATGACAGTTGCCTGTTAGTCTTAATGATTGTTTTGCATTTCAATATGAATACTCTGATTATTTATATATATAGATAGATAGATAGATAGATAGATAGATAGATAGATAGATAGATAGATAGATAGATAATCGTTAACATTGAACAATAAAGCTTTTTGCTGTTATGGACTTTTCCTTCAGTCCATCTACAGTAGAAAGAAAAACTATGCGCTAAGTGCGCTAAACTATGCTAAGTGTTGAATTCAGATTTTTGTATATGTCTTTATTGAGAACAACCATAAAAACCTCATAGTGCTAGTGGAAAAAGTGTTGCGAACCCTGAAAGAGGAGTCAGGTGTACTGTATATTTTCATACAATAGATTTGCATTTTTCACTTCCTCCTTTAACGAGATGAGTTTATAGGTTGACAACATTTTGAATCTTAAACAGAGTCAGAATGGTAAACTTCTTTGAACAGTGTTTTCTTGCATAATGTAATTCAGAATAATATAATTTCAATATAAAAAATGGAACTGTATAAAACTGCTGGCACTAGACATTTAATTGATGTAGATTAATATAATTAGAAACTTGGTGGTGTGTTGTGTTAAATTGGCACATGCATTCTTCTCTGGCTCTCAAGATACCCATTTTTGCTGTGTGATGAAGTTTATGAGTAGAATCAGCATTCCCAAATGATTATAAAAATGTCAAGTGTGTCCCACTCACATGCCGATGTAGTAACAATGAGGCTTTTTGAAACAGCAGAAAATGCAGCCTGTTGTCAGAGGGGAAAAGGGGCACACAACAGGACCTTACTGTATATTCCTATTAGAAATTAACACAACTATGAAAAACGTTAATGTAGAAGAGAAGATATTTGGTATGGAAGTGAAACTAAAAGTCTGAAATTTCCCCAAACCACAAAAGGAAACTTGTCAAGGAAATATGTGGGAGTTGCGTCTACAAACAAGAGTTTGGCATAATGGATGATAGTTCAGCCTCTGAGAGCAGAATTGTAGCTGTTAGGGTTGTTTCTCATGTGGGACATTTCCCTTCATTGTCTCCCAATTCCTCTGTTATAAGGCACAAGTTCCACAAATTATTTGTTGGAAATTCCGCACAACTTTTGAACTCTGACATAATACTTTTGCATCAGTGTGTCGTAGTGGGGTGAAGTTGGATGTTCTGTGTCCGCTTTAACTACAAAGATTGTCTCGGTGTGCGAATAGATAAGCTTATAAGTCTGTTTACATCTGAAATCAGATATCAGAAATGTCACCATGTTGATGGAGATAAAGCATAAATATTTATGTACTTCTAATAAATTATTTTGGGAATTATATTTGCATTAACTGTAAATCAATGTAAACATTTGTTTACAGTGAGAATGAGCCATCCTGTCTTCTGAAAAGTCATGAATGTTCTTCAGACACTTGATGCATATGAACACATATCATAGCAACAACTTTACTCTTTCACTTGCTAATCATTGGCATCTGCATTCATCTGCTTTCTGTTTTAGATTTGTGTTATTAAAAAACCTTATCCATGTTGTAATTATGTTTTAAAGGCCCCGGTTTTGAGCAGTAAGTGTATGTTATCAAACTGTAGACGATTTCTACCTGGAGATTGTATTGTATTGTAGCTCAGATGACTGAATGATTAACCTGATGACGGATGGTTGTGTTTATTACAACATTAGAAAGCTGTCCATGAAGAAATTATGTGTGGTGGGAAAAATGAGAAGATTCTGTCTGGTTAAGGTTTGTTTGTTTTGTCAGTCAGGCCTACAGGCTAAGACGGCTGTTCATTTTAAACATCATCCAGTTTACAGACCGACATCCTGTTTCACAATTAGACTTATCTGACCCATTACGTTTCCTTGTTTTTCCAGGTGGAAAACCCACAGGTGTACTGTGTGGTGAGCCATCGGCCCCTCTGAGGAGAGGGGGGAACCCCGGCACCAACCACTCCGCAGATGCCCCCACCATGGTAAGATCATACTTCAGATCATGAGTTGTGGAGAGAAAAGTTAAGTGAAACTTGAGGGCAGACAAACATAAGGGGGAAGCAACTAAAGAACAAACTGGTGTCGGTATCCTTCATCTTCCCTTAATGTTTCACAAAGGAATGTTTTTGTGGTATCAATAACAAAGGAATAGGACACATTGCCAAAAGTAGTAAGGTTTCATTATGAAGTACATTTGCATTTTAATGCATTGCAGAAACTAATTTTTTCTATGAAATTGTTAAAATATTGACTTTTCTGTTTTGTTTTGTTTTGTTTTTTTGTGTTTGTTTGTTTGTTTGTTTTGTAGGATGGAGAAATTTCTGTACGTGATAATGGTAAGCACTTCACAGAACTTGGATAAGTTTTTGCCAGTGTTTTAAAGGATCTTTTCCTTGTTATTACAATAGGCACTGCACCTGCATACATACACATATATAATGTTATGTATATGTAAATGTGCATATAGGCATATACAGTAAAGGCACACCTGGATTATTTTCTAGTATTCTGAACCATTCAAACATGCATGCAAAATCCACAAAGAACAAAAAGCCACAGCCAGCTCTCAGAGTGGTACCTCTAGCTTGTTGTGAGGTGGATGTACTCTCCCCCTTTGCTGCCAAATGCCCACTGTGCACTGTGTTGTATACAGTTGTGGCTCTGTAAATTAGAAACTGCTGTGTTTGTATGCAGCCTTGGCGCAACATCTGACTTCATGTTTTACAGTACTAGTCTCTAAGGTGTCTCTACAATCAGAAAGTCCACAATGGTTTTGTGCTTGAGCAACAAAAAGAATCACATTTCTTTCCATTTACAAAGTTACGGCTGCATACTGTACATTCTAGACAAAGAGAGGAAAATTTTAAACAAAATATTAACTTAATTTTAATCATAGACTATACTTTGCTATACTGTACTCATACTTTAAGATGGGTTTCTAATCCTGGTCCTCGAGGGCCACTGTCCTGCTTGTTCTCCAACTATCCCTGACCTACCCACTGCTAATTACCTGGATCAGGTGTATTGAGCCAGTCAGAAGCTGTAAGTGGAGAGAGTTCTGTCATGGCAGTATGTCCATTTAAGAGAATGATTTGGTTAAAGCAGGCAAACTCTGGCTGTTTCTTTGGTAATGTATCCTAATGTAATGTGTTCCTTGGTTTCCTCCTTGTGTATAGATAACAGTGTTGCTGAGCCTGAAGTCGTTCCAGAGGAGGTCCCTGCAGCCGAGGAGCCGGCTGCAGGACAACCATCTGGTCGCAGAAATCCACCTGGGGGCAAGTCCAGTCTCATCCTGGGTTGAATCCCAGCCAACCACCCCTCTTTACCTCCACTCATCTCTGAACTCATCTTTTTTTTTCCCCTGCCAAAACAAGGAATCCTGCTCATATGTCTATACCACAGGAATCTTGATGTTCAACAGACACAATTCTCCTCCACATCCCCAAGTGCATTGTTTTGATACCTCTTTTTTGGAAGCAGTTTTGTACTGTTTTTATTGTTTATTTATTTTGACAGGAGCACTTTACGTATTTGTATGTGTATGGTTCAAAGTCCGCCTTTGTCCCTGCAGTGCATTAGATCTGCTCAGAAAGGGTATAAAGATTACATTTATCATATCAACCAATGATGCGCCTACCCTTACTTTATTGCAACAGCACAAGCTGTAGGTGATCATACATGCAGTTTCTAGAACACAAGCACACTGTGTTCACTTTTCACCCATCTTGCATGCACGTCTGATCTGTAATGTATGAATGTGAGGAGAAACATAACTGTGAAAATTTCTTTTTTACTTTTTTGTTTTGTTTTTGTTTGTTTGTTTGTTTGTTTTGTTTATTTTTGGTGGAATAATTGTAGTATTGTTGTTGCATGAAGTTGAAATCCTTGTACTGGTTATAGTAGTATTATCCACAGTAGGAGCCACACAAATTATTGTCATTGCCATCTGAAGGATGCAAACAGTTGCGTACTGTAGGTCCCCTGTCAGGTAACAGAATTGGAGTAAGCCTTTTTTATACTGTAGTCACTAACCTTGGATTATTGTAACCCCAGTGCCGTTTTTCAGTGACACTTGTTTTTATAGGCAAAATCTACTCTAAAATAAAGTGTGCCTGTTTGTGTGTTATGGTTCAAACATCAAATAAGGTTGGGTTTCTCCTAATCTAATCTAAACCAGTATCACCAAGTACAAATTTACTTTTCCATTGCTAGTCAGTGGAATGTTGTTGGTCCTGACTGACAGGAGAGTGTAACTGGTAAACCCATCCTAGATTTGACAAGTGACCTTATGACAGCTCAGCCTTTTTTCTACGTTTTACCCTTAAGCAGTCTCTCTGTACATTTCACATTATTCCGGCCAAACATCAAACTCCTTCCTGCTTCTGTCTTTTTCAGTCAGGTCTGACTGCTGTTTCAGCCAGCTTTCATGCCGAAAAGCAAGTACATTTCAAATACATGAAATGTTTTTCCTGTGGTGTCTGTTTTTAATGTGTGTTATGATGCAATACATGCATCCTATACCATTTCTTGTTGCTGGATGTAAGTCACTGCAAAAGTTTGAATTCAAGAAATGGCACAAGTGGAAAATGACCATTAAAATTCAGTTTTGACCATACAGTACGGGATGTATCTGCTGTATTCACTTATTGAGTGATTATATGTGGAAATTAAATTATGACATTATTTGATCTGCAGAAAACATATCAACTATTTAGGATATTGATCAATCATTTTAGAAATTTAATCAGCAAAAATGCTTTGTTATACAATAAGCTGCCTATTTTTAAGGTAGTGAACTGTTATTGTAGAAAATGTGGCGCTTTTTGTCTGTCAGTGGAGGAAATGATGACTAGCTGCAGTGCTAATTATACTACAGTGGTAAAGATGATTTCATTCCAGCTCATGGAGGAAACGAAGGACTTTTTTTTTTTTGCTAAAGACAGGAGGCTATCGACTGGATTTGATTCTGTTAGATTGCTGAAGCTCCATGTTAGCTCGAAAATAAACATGTCCCTAATGACTTACCATCCAGTGATTCAGTGATCGCACACAAGCAAACCTTTAATGGTCGCTGTGAAGGATCCTATCAAGCTAACACTGATTTAAGATTCATATGACTGCCAGGCCAGTGTTTTAACAGAGATTTTGCAAGTCAAACAGCATAACGCATGTTGACTTTGAGACCAAGTAGATAAAGCTGCTTGACCTTAAACGACAGCGCCACAACAACACCGCCCCCCCCCGCCCTCAGGCTACGGACGCATTGACTCATACTGAAAGTGAAAGTAAGAAGGACTTCGACGGACGCTGAACTCTGTTCACATTTCATTTACATCGGCTGTATAGGAGCGTGTAAGGTGGGTTTGCTTTGTTCGTATGTGACTGTATTGGTGAAGTGTCTCATGTAAACTGGAGAGGTTTGTCGACGGGTGTTGCGTTCAGGTGCTGAACAGTGACCTAGTGGACGTGTCTGTGCTGTAGAGCTACGTGTTCACTGTACAAATTAATACTGTATCATGTTGTAAGAGACATTAGCTTACACACAACTTCTACGCTAAACCTTTTTTTTATTATTATTCATTGTATGGTAGTCAGGACGTGTTTCAGGCTTTTCTTGTCAGGTTTTGATGGAGCTTCCTCTTTTAGACCATAAAAACAGAATAACCTATAACCCTAAAACACGAATCTTGTTAAATCCTCATAAACAGCAAACACGAACAACAGTGTAGCGGTGTGGAGGAAGAAGCTAATAAACTGCTAATGTAAACCAGCGTTAGCTCGACGAGGAAGGAGCTGCTGCTGCTGCTTTGTTGGGAGATTTTAAAACATTAACATGAACATGAGGTTTTTAGCAGTTTCCTCATAGCATGACCGAGAGTAGTCACATGCAAATGCAGCAACAGAAAGAAAGAAACAGCCTGGATTCAACAAAGTCTGTGTGGCATTAACACACTGTGCTGACTGATTTACTTTCTGTTCTCTCTTTTGAAGGAGGTGAACTATTCTGAAATAATAACTACATTACATTATAGCCGGTGTTGCAAGCATGCAACCAACAATCCTACCACATCACACTATTAGATTTCATCTATTTCATAATGTAAGGATGGAAAAAAACAAATCACAAAAACAAAGCAACATATTTCAGCCCTCTTTAACATGTGGGCTATGGTTAGTCCACAATATGCAAATGCAGAGATGTTGTTTTCCTCTACAACTGTGGGCTGTTTACACACAAAGAATATAGATTGTAGGGTGCCAGGCACTAAATAAAATGTTTCAGTAAAAGCCAGACTTGTCTTCTGCTATAATTGCAGTGTTTCTGACAGGGATGGACATCAGCATGATGAAAGAGCACATATGGAAAAGTACAGGTGTCAAAGTCCACATATGCCGTTTGTTAATGTCCGTCACCCACTCTGCCCACCACTTTAACTAAGTGAAGATGTCAGTGGATGTCCGGACTGAAAGGAGACTTTGTGCTTGAAACTTCCACCGGATGAGTTAAATGTGTGACGCATGTGTGATGGAGGGGCGCAGAGGCTTCTGAATCACCACAACAGGGATGTTTGACTTTGTGTGAAAGCTGCACAACGATATAATGTTGATAATGAGCAATCAGTGAGTTTTTCGGTGGGGTCGCGAATTAAAGCCCACAAACGACTGGGATGGTCTGTCAGCTGCAGATGTGTTAGAACAAGGCTGTGTTGTGTGTAATCTGGTCCCTGGATCAACTACTAGAACAGAACCCACTGAATGACTTCACTATCTCTGGGGTTGAGTTCCTCTGTAGCCTCAGTGGGTCTCTGAGCAGGATGTGTATGTTCAGTGTGTTCCAGTCAGAAGAGAACATGGATTAAATCCTGGTGTGGTGTAGTGTGTGGGGAGACCAGATGTGCGACTAATGCGTTCCAAGAGGTTGGGACAGTTTTGCAGTGGTTTATTTATTGTATTAGAGAAGTTCAGCAGTATGGTATGTGCTTAAGTTTAAGGGTGATTAAAGCTTGCAGGGGAACTTGACAATTTAGGATAGTATTCTAGGAATTTCCCATATCTTCCACAAGCCACAAGTCACCCGGGAATAGGGCGATACTCCCTGCTCTTTTGCACTGACCTAATAGTGACCATTTCTAATGGTGATTCAAACATTTTACTGTCTGAACCATTACCTAAATCAAGGTTCAGGCGTACATGAAAAGGTCGAAACCGGAGATGCATGCAAATACAAAAAACAAATTCAGCAAGATGCCATCACAATAGTAGGAACACACATTGAGCTGTAAAGGGCTCACTACAAAGCTAGGTGAATCCCGTTTTAATTACAGTACACCACTTTAACTAACATTTGATTCTGTGAGAAAGTAGAAAGCACTTTAAGTAGTACCAAACAAGCTTTTGACTGGACTTTCTCTTTCAGTATGACTGCCCATTTAATGCGTGGGGCAAAGTAAACAAGTTGGGGCAGGTCAAACAGGTTTCTGACCGCCACATGCAATAAGAAAATCTTGCAGAAACAATGGGCAACATTGCAATAGGAATGCAGAAGTTGTAAGGTCCTGCTAAAATGTCCTTACAAGACCAAAATGTCTTCACAGAAATGGTATTGAGAAAATGTGTCCACACAGAAGCACACACACACACACACACACACACACTCCCACTGAGCAGTGTACAGTATTCTCTGTGGACCAAACTTTCCGTTCTGATTAGCCCTTTCACATAGTAAGAGTCCTTCTTTAGGAGTCATATTTTAAACTAACATGTCAATATGTCCAGTTTCCACTTCTCTTTGAACTTAGCCTTCAGGGACTTCCCACAGCAGAATCTGTAAGGGGTACAAAAATGAAAGGGCAGAAATACTTCCTTTTCAGAGAAAGTAGTTCTAAATTCCACCCTGTTTCTTAAAAATTGTCTTTTCTGAAAAATTTAAATTCATTGAATGAAAAAAACAATGAATTAGTATGTGGTCCAGGCACATATTGCATAAGACATGACTTCAGCTTTCATTTGTTCCTCTACTTTATGTCAGCAGGTAAAGGTAACTTCATCTCTCTAGAACAAAAAGCTTTTGCAGAAATGTAAGGTATCTGCGTGCATGGTTCTCCCCCTCGAGGCGAAATCGAGTTGAGTTACAAGAAGGCGAAAACAGATATTTTGAGATAGAGGTTGTGATTAGGACAATGTTTTCCATTTGCTGTAGAGCTATGAGGAAACACAATGTCCTGGTAGTCAGCACAAGCTAATCTACAGATAATGCAGTAACAAACTCAGATCATAACACTGATTTCTGGCAACGCATACCTTAATGTAATTTGTGAGTTGGTTTAAGAATGAAGTTCTTCCCCATAAATTATGTAGTGAGCAGTCAATGTAAAAGCTTTTTAGATTTTAAAAGAAAACACTTCCTGCTGGCTTAGACAAAACCAACTCGTTTTAATGCCGGAGGCTGAGCAACAAGTCATTTATTCAGTTACTATTTAATGTCATTGATTCAGATTCAGTGGAAATGAGTCCTTCAGGCCAAACACTCATAAGAGCTTGTTTTCCTCTTGATTTCAGTCATCATTTTGTAAATGATGACCTATACGTTAACACCAACACTGCAGAGGTGGTAAACTAATATGTTCAAGTAAATTTGGTGCTTTTTCTCCGTCTATTTATAAACTGATATAGAGATATGCTATACTGAGCATCCTGGGGAGAAACCCGGTACTGCACACCATGTGATTAATAAAAATAACAGTGTCTTAGTGTGTAGTGTGTTACTAGAAGGTGGTCTGTGTTTCAGATGAACAGGCCAACATCAAAACACAACTTTTAAACTCTGCTGCTGGTAAATATACTGTAAATAGTTCAGACAAGGTCAACCGTTTTCTTGTTTGTATAGTACTTACATTAACCAGTACACATGCATAGAAACGTGGAGCTGAAATAACAAAGTGCATACTGGACTGTCCTTTGCACACTGCATGTCGATTAAAAACGGATCAGTGTGAGTTCAAATCTGTGTTTGTTGCATTTTAACTCTTTGTCACATTAGAATTATTTCTGTTAAGTTCATCTCATCATTATTATTATTTTTATTTCAGGTAACTGAACATGGCCTCCATCAGTATCCTCTTCTTCATTCTTGTCCTCACCTGTGTCAGTGTTGGGCGTGCAAATTCAGGTAAATCCAAATATCATATGAGTATTTCAAGTGTCACAGGATGGTTGCTACTGATGCCATTTCTCACTCCTATTTCTTTCTTCTACAGGTTTTGTAAATGTGCACTGCAAGGCTGAAAACATAGGGCAGTATGGCCAGCAGTCACTACTGGACTGTGTTATCCACTTTACAGCAGAAGTATCAAACCCTGAAATCCGAATTGTCGCTTGGAAGAAAGTGGGAGCGGAACCCGTACTGATTTTTAATCATGAGGGTCTTGAAGATAAAAAAGGCTATACATTTGCTGAACCCTCCTGGAAAAAGAATATGAACATATCCCTGCTCATTACTAACACCGATGTGAAGCACGAAGGAGATTACGAATGTATGGTGTTTACAGACAGTGGTGATGCCACAGGAAAAACCAAACTGAAAGTCACAGGTAAGACTCTCTGCCAGTGGCTGACTCCTGAAACATGTATGCTGTTTGGTACAGGTGACCATTCTGAGACAAGATGTGTTCAGAACCAGTGCCTGATTTCTTCTTAACAGTTTCTGTGAACATTTCTGGATTCTGGTTACACACAGGGAATTGATTTTTTGTATTTGTAGCCTAAATAGAATGTAGACTGATGGGAGATCGAGGGACTTACGTGAGATTTTTGTTTCTCTGTGTCTTTACTTACTTTCAGTTTCATGATGAATAATCACATCCAGAAAAACCAGTTGTATAAGCAGTGTCTCCATTGTTTCTCATCTGTTGTGTCTGTCAAATATCATGGTCAACAAGTAATTCTGTGATTAATAAAATTTGATTGATGTCATGGTACAATGCTCATTGTAATCCTGTTTGCTTTTTAATTTTTCCATTTGCAGCAAAGTACACAGTACCAACTATACACCCACTCTCTGAGAAACTCCCTGTAGGTGCAGAGAGTGCCCTGATTTGTAACTGTGATGGTGGCTACCCACAGGTTCGACTTCGCTGGTTTGATGAGTACAACACGGATTGGACGAAAAGCTCTAAAATGGAGGCTTACAAGAGCAAAAATGATCTGTTTCACCTGTCTAGCAGGCTGATAGTGTATCCAGGATCCAAGTTGAACAAGTACATCTGCGTAGTCTTTAACTCCAGTGGAGGCAAAGAAAGTGAAGCCACATTCGAGACGTCAGAACCAAGAAGTGGAGGTACGTGCTGTTGAGCACCACACTTTATCAAATTTGGATCCTGATGCATACAATAAAAATAAATAATAATAATAATAAATAGTCATTTCAGTCACAGAAGCATGCAAGATAATGTTTTGCCTTATGTTTGAAGCAACTCACTCTCATTGTTGGTACATAAACACATTGCACATCTTGAAGGCATGTAAACCACAAGCTAACTGTCGTGCAATGATTGTTGGAGCTGTGGGCGGTCATAGGGAACTGGATTTTCTTATCAGACATATTTTACAAACTTGGAACCAGAAAAAAGCAGCACCTCCACACAAATACATTCCAAAAAACAAAACCCGAAGTTGCTTTGGTCTCTGCCAACAGTTAGGTCCATCATGCTATAGCTTGTGTTTGTTTAGTCCTAACTAAACACGAGCATCAGCTGTGCTGAAGTTGTTTTGAAACACACCTAACAGAAAATCCAGGCTGTGACATGTCTCTAAATCTGACCTGACATCTTCCTCTAAAGCTCAAAACAGTGCTCCAAACTTAGAAAAGAGCACCATGTGCGATGGTCTAGACTTGATTAGACTTGATGATACTTCTTGTGTTGTGCATTTACATGTTTTTTCCATTTGTTCATTTCCACTGATGACCCTGACAGTCACCCTGTCTGAGCTCTTATCTACGTTCTCACAGCTGCCAAATACAATACATGTAATTTTTAATCAGCTGATCAGCACCCTTAGTTGTTGCCACATCAGCATATATCAAATATTATTAACAAGCCAGTCTCTTGTTTATTTTCTACTGTATCTGCTATGTTCACACAGAGCTAATGTCAAAACTAAGAAGCCCCCCGGTGTAAACTAGAAAGTGAATGTACATTGCTACAGTACAGGGGGACTTCCCACCATTGCAAGTCTCATTTCACAGCTGTTTTGTCATGCATTGAAGTATCAGTGCATTAAACCTCTTTTATTTCATATTCTATTTGATTTAGATCCAAGTCCAGAAAAGGTGGGGCAAATGGGTAAAAACCCTTCCAAAATAGTTGCCCCTGTGGTGGTCATCGGCTCGCTCATCGTAGGATTGCTGTTGCTGCTGGTGATCATGAAAAGGCGAGCTAAAAGTGAGTACCCACACAGGCCCGTGTTTGTGTTCGAGCAGAATCATTGAGTGTATTTTTATTTTACCAATCACACGGTATAATACATGTGCAGTAATTGCTGTTTCGTGTTGTTGTTCTAACACTCCACAGCAGCCTTTTTTACCAAATAAAGAAATAATAAAAGCACTAAACACAACTGTTGCACAGGAGTTCCTGGTTTGCTTAGAGTGTTCTCACAGTTTTCATGATTTTATGGTGAAAAATCTCTGTGTAAACTGGCTGTGGGTAGTCTTTGGCAGCAGTATTGTCTACACTGCTGTGGTATTGGATTACACTATCATTTTAAATGTGATCTTTGAATGTGATACTTGAATGAAAACATTCTTAAATGTTGCATGGGATTTTATCACTGGCTTTCTGTAAACAGTAAAGAGCTAAAAGGAAATAGCTATAGGTAGGTAAAGGTTGAAACCAAAATATTTGAAGGTGGATAAACCTGAAGAACACCTGGCAGACAGCCAGGTGTTTTTCAACACGGGAAAGTACGGTCACCCTTTGTCAAATTGTTGATGGATTAAGCAGTGGAGCTACTGCAAACTGTAAAAAACACGTAATCATCAAACAGTTTCCTACAAAATGTCCGACAGAGGGTTGGTTAGGGACACATAGACACATACAGTGCGCTCACTGTCATGTTCATCATATCTTGGCAGCGGCCCGGAGGCAGTCGACAGCCCCCCTTATGGGTACGAGTAATTTTGGACATACTTTTACTGCTGGTTTTGTCCCTCTATAAATTAGCAGGAACTTTTGGGGTGACTTCTGAGGCTGGCTTAGAGGTTCTATCTGTTGCCTTTTACCATCTATCTGCTATTTTTTAACACTCAATATCTGCTACAGACCTGCTGGCACATTTGAATTTACTTGACAAAAAGTAATAGTAAGTGTCTATTAAAGCTATTTTTTAATGGTAATTGTAGTTAAATGTTTCAGGGGCCTCCTGGTCTACAGCATTTTGTGACAAGCTGAAACCTAACTCACTCTCCGCAGTCACGCTTTTGGTCACTTTCTTTTTCAAGCAGTAACTTTAAATTTAATTGACATATTCAGTCAGAACACGTGTTCATCACTGATCAAGAAGCTTTTCTGTCAATCCACTGTCTTTGCCCTGAGTCTACCTCTACATCCTGAGAAATACAGACATGTACTGTATGTGCTACTCTGGACAAAGATTTGTAATTTTCACTGACTTAAAAAACTGGGCTTGGCTACTAATCAACCGAATATTCATTACAACATAATCTGACTCGTGTTTCAGACACGGGGAATCTGTCTAGACTTGCATGTCACTGACTTTTGAAATGTTGTGATAGTAAATAGTAAAATCATAATAAAATCTTTGATTTGTTCCAGATGAACATCAAGAGGTTTCTATAAACGATGCTGAGGAAGGTACGTCTAAACAACAGTACACATATATTGGTATAAAACTATATTGAAGTAATAACCTTCATCATACCTTCATCAGCTAATCATATTCATCCTCTGATCCTAAATCTTTTTCCAGGTCAAGATGAGGAGATGAATAAAAAATGCTAAGCCAAGCAGGCCTCAGGTAATTTGTAATACTCCAACCTAACAAGCACTGTATTTTGTAATGTCTAGATGGGCAATAAAATGGTTAGTACTGGATATCTAAATGTCATTGTTTCTCTTTTTCTCTCTCTCTGCAGGAGGCCCTGCATGTCACATGATTCTTATAACTTACCAACATCTGAAATCAGCACTTCCTTGTTTGAGAAACTCCTCTTTGTCACTGTACTTTTCCTATAGTAAACCATATAACCAGGATTATATATAACTGTGAATCATCAAAGGAACTGTCCGCTGTTCATTTACATTCTTTTTGTAACTAAACATGTTCAAGTCTAACTATAATGGGACAGGAGGTAGTTTTTGGATAGCACTGAAGTTCTGATATTCTGCGAAATGGTGGAGGAAAAAGTTGGTTTACAAAGATTTGCTGCCTTTGTTTAGTTAGCGGCTGTGGTCTTTGACAGCGTGCCAGGATTTGCCTTCTATCTCACTTCTTTCTCTCATGTCAATAATCTCAGGATGGGACAGGGAGCTTTATGTGTGTATGAAACTGATGTAGCTTGTTGCTCTCATGCTCCAGATTTTTATTTTAGGTCATTTTACAAACCACATATCACAATAAATTTGGCCCCAGCATTTTAAAGGGGATAACACTGATGTTGCACTATATTTTTATTGCTTAAAGTGAGTCTCATTAAAAAGACCAAAAGTACCAATGGATTTGACTTTCCTACCATGGCCATCATCTCAAAGTAAGGCCCGTGCACTTTGTAAATTATTTAAAATGTTGAAAAGAATGTGTGTATATATATATATATATTTTTTTTTTTTTTTAAAGTTTAAGGGCACCTCTACTACTGTCAGAAAAGGTGTTGTCACAGTCTCAAAGAGGCTATGGCAAAGAGGAAGAAGATTATATAAGTATTTGACCATAGACTCATATAACTGTTAGTAGGATCGATTCGTGGTTGCTTTTTGTCTTTTCACAAGATTTGTTGACAAAAAATGTTTCCCATGGTTTTAGAGCTCTTACCTGGCCACTTCCTAGAATGTTTACCCCAAATAACTTTCATATCCCTTTAATAACCACCAACAAAGTTCAGTGGATAGTTTCTGGTTTTACTTCCATGTATCACATGTCACTTGTCACTTGCAGATATTGCAAGTTTGTTTGTAAGAAAAAAAAAGCTAATAACATTTGCATTTGTGTTGCTTGACCTGTGGTTGGTTTGACTGAGCTTATGATATAACCTTTGGTACCAGTGTACCGCTCTGTTGTGAAATCAGCACTTATCACCATCTCAGATATTGGTTATTGGTTCTTATGATGGGTGCCCATGTTTTTAGCTTTTGTACAGACATGACTTTTGATCAGAGTCATTGTGGTAATGGAGCAGGTCACAATAAAATATTCCGCACTCCAGGTGTTGTTGTGACATCACCAAACCAAACGAAGGAGTGTACATCAAGAATGCTTATCAACATCCTTAAAAGTTTATGATTCATTTTGTTATTGTAACTGGATGTGGTAATCATTGATCTTGGGGACATGAGTATGAATTTTGAAATGTTTTTTAATTTTGTGTACGTGTATTCTTTGTGTATAGTTTTCTAAATCTGTGACAATTTAAATTCTGTGTGTATGTGTGTGGATTTCTACTATAAAGACATAATGAGAAAAAATAAAATCATCTGTTTGTATGATCGTGAGAAGTTCATCATGTTTTTGTAACATTAGTAAACAAGTAATTGTCTTTTATATCAGCAATTAGAAGATATCATCCATTTGACACAGATTCAAGATGAACACTGAAGAATATTGATCGTGCTTCCTTAAATAATTCTCAATCCTGACATCTAATGGACAAAACCCATTTCAACATAATGTTAACGATACTGGTAAGTTGCACGAAAGCTGTTTTTACACAGATTTGTATGTTTTGTTTTAAGGATATGTGAACGTGGACAGTTGAATATATATATATCATTAAGATGTTTTAGAGATGCTCAGAATCATCACATTTTGCCAAACCTCTCCCATAAGCAAGTAGTAGCCTAAAACGTCAGATGAGATCATTTTAACAACATAAAAAAAATACACTATGACAATCAACATTCATTTCTATTATCCTTTTGAAGATCATAACGTTGCAGTGTTCAGTAGATTCCAGTCTCTTTCACCAGATCCATTCGTTTTGCGTTTGAATGTCTTGTACATTACATAGAGGAAATTAAATACAAGCACCAACATGTTGTCTGGTGTCACCAGTGAAACATTTACAGTCCAGATTAATCATTCTCCCTGGAGTTATTTGAAAAAAAAAAAAAAGACTGTTCTCATTGTTGGTGCTTGAATTAAATCCAGTCTGTAAACATTTGATAAGCTGCTGTTGTGATGAAGAAATTAAGGAATTTAAATTGCTTTTGTAAATAAACGAGCCAGAGAAGCTGTGCCATTAGGAGGATCAGGCCTGCGTCAATGCTGACCTGTTGATGCTCTCGGGAATCAGTCTGTGTGCTGGTTAAAAGACAGCTGGTCTCTAACAGAACAGATCACACAGTTGGATCAAATTCATATAAAGACTTAATTTGGAAAAAGCGACCACATGGACACATGGATAGTTTCTTGCTGTAGCTGTAAAATGTAGCTGTAGAGAAACAGAAACTGTGACTCATGTTTTAATTCACTGTTCTAACTAAACTGCAAGTAGAAACAGTAGATTACTCTGTAAATTCATTCCACTCAGGTTTGGAAATCAGCCAAAGCTGTGGTAAATGATGAAATGATGATTTTCCACCCACTGCCAGACTCTGGGAAAATTTGGCAATGTGGTGAAATCTACAATTCACCAGTGGAGGGCAGCAATTAGCTTTAACTGTGTCAGGTTGGTTCAGGTTTACACAACTAATGGATGGTGTGCAGTTTAAAATGTATAACTACTACTTTGTAACAATGTATATACAGCCTATAAGGACTCCTTTATTTACATATCAGAGCTAAAGGCACTTGAAATCTGAGGGAATATTAAATGAAGTATCGTTTATCAACTCGACCTGCTACCAGGTCTCAGACTGGAACTGACTGAGAGATATCGAATTTATTAAAAACAAGTCCTATGTTTCTGCTTTGTGGATACTAAATCATTTCCACTGAATATTTTATCTGTGCAGCCTGTGGGAATATCAAAGCTCAAAGTGTCCATTAGTGCTGCAGCTGGAGACAACTGGAGCAATTTCTCTGGGAATCAAATATTTCTGAGTACACTGTAAAATGTTTGACAGTACTTTGCCATCACCGGTTACATGACTTTAGCAGTAAGTTAAGGTTGCCAGCAGATGCCCAGAGAGTGTAAGGGCCACTATCCAGGATAAACGAACAAAGATCCATGAGCGCATCAGGAAGATGGCCTCAACTGTTGACATGCTTAGTGAAACCTCAGACAGCAGAAACCCGAGGAGGAAGAAGAGCAAGAGTCAAGTCAAGAAGAAGCTTTATAGTCATTCCAACCACATATAGCTGAAGCAGTTCATAGTGAAATGAGACAACGTTTCTCCAGAACTATGGCGCTACATAAGACAGTAACAAGACAGAACAGGGAGCCGAGGACTGCTAAGTTGTCCTAGCCACATAAAGTGCATCCTGTGCAACCTAGTGCAAACAGTGCAAGAACACAAAGAGAAAGTGCAGACAGACGTCTGAAGACAAAAAACAAAACACAAAAACACAAAACAGCAGCGACCAGTCAGCTGAAATGTACAATGTACATCTGATGTACTGTAAAAACGATGGTGGAAATTATGTGCAAGAACAACAACATGTCAACATTGTAAACAGTTTGTAAACAGGCAGCATCAATTCCAGTGTGTATGTGTGTGTGTGTGAGTGTGTGTGTGTGTGTGTGTGTGTGTGTGTGCTCAGTTCAGTTTGTTGTTTGTGTGTGTCTGATGGATTGAGTGAAGAAACTGTTCAACAGTCTGGTTGTGAGGGCCCGAATGCTCAGGAACCTCTTCCCTGATGGCAGAAGTGTGAAGATTGGATGTGAGGGGTGGGTGGGGTCGTCCACAATGCAGGTAGCTTTGCGGATGCAGCGTGTGGCGTAAATGTCCGTGACGGAGGGGAGAGAGAGATTCCAAAAAGAGGCTCTTCTCAGCTGTCCTCACTACCCGCTGTAGGCCCTTACAATCTGGTGGGGGTTGGGGGGGTTGAGCTTTTTATACTTGTTCTCAATAAAGAGATGAAAGATCAAAAATGTTTTTGTGCTATTTTTTTAGACCCATTATTTTGTTAATACTCTTGAATTAGATGAATATTAGATGATGTTTTATGATAGATGAATGCACAAAATTCTAAAAGGTTCACATCACACTGTATATAGATTTTTCAATTAATTTATTTATTATTTGTTTAAGCCTCACTAGATGTTGCCCTTGCCCCATAGCTCTCTATATAAAGTGTGATTTTTAAAGACAACTAAATAATCTCAATATGTCTTCATATCACAAGGGTATCATGATGTGTCATTTTAATCCGTTTCATTAATTTTCACAACGTTTTAACGCTTTCACACATTTTTCAGGTAAACATGTGTGTAGTTAAGTACCACAGTAACCATAAGGATATGACTAAAGTCTAACTTTCTGTCTGGCACATACCACTAGCCAACATCAAACAGTACAGGAAGCCCTGCTTGTTTTTTTCACACCATCTGCTTGAATAACATGAGAAACAACCACAGTAGATGTCACGGCTGCAACATGCTGCTGCTCTGTTGGTTCATACCGTTGCTGTGTCTTCATGTCAATGCAGGTACATAAATTTATTTTACTTTTTACCAAAACATACTGTAGCTAAAACAATGTATGCTTCATATGTTAATAATTATTAAATCTTTTAAAGTAGTTCTCTAGATCTGAATAAGACTCCATAATTACTGTATGTCAAATTAATGTTTAGTAAATGCAGTGTTAAAATAAAATAGATTGATGGCGTATCAATATATTTAGACTCTCTAATCAAACAGTTTGTCTATTTCATGACAGAGGACATTGCATTGTGTCGAGAACTAGGTGAGGACGTTTCCTTGGAGTGTTCCTCTGCAGGATGCCCGGGCAGCATTGACGGTTTTGTTGGGATGTACCTGTATCATTTTTTGAGGGAAAAGGAAGAGGTGCTTTACTATCACCAGGACCCCGAACCTGAACAAATCACCCCACGACAAAGATACCAAAATAGGATTCAGAAAGAAGGGTCTCTGAAGAACCACACTATCACCATCAGCAATTTGACCCTGGATGACTCAGGTGTCTACAGCTGTGTCTATAAAAACCGGTTGAACTTAGACATGAAATGCAACATCTACATACTTGTTGTGAGAGGTATGTTTTTCTTTTCTTTCTTCTTTTCTTCTTTATGGTAGAAACACACTAGTGGAGAGTTTCCAAAGTGTTATGTACAAGTGTACAAATGTACAAGTTATCAATTTCTAAGTAGTCTTCCTGTATATTTCATTGAGGAATACAAAAACAGATACTGGCAGATTGAGGTTTTATGTACAAAACTTATGGTGGGTTTATAATAATATTTACAGTATCACAGTCTTTGCTATCCAACTATAGCAAACTGAATTGCAAAAACACACACTTTTGTACCGTGGCAAGAAAAAGTATGTGAACCTTTTAGAATGTCATGTTTTCTTCATTAATTTGTCCTAAAATCTGATCTGATCATCATCTAAGTCAAGAGTATTAATATAATGTACCTAACATTATAACACAAAAATGTGTATATTTCATGTCTTTATTGAGAACAAACATAAAACCTCATGGTTAAAGAAGTACCCTGTAAATAATGACTTCAAAAAAAGCTATTTGGAGTGGAGGTGTTAGCATAAGTTAGGAAAATTCGTTTGGACGTGTGGATTACAGCTACTGTGACTGATAAAAATCACTATCTTTTTGAGTTTGCTCTTCACAAGAAGAATAAGCTTGAAGAAGATGTGATCCGTGCCTCGCCAAAAGGAGGTTTCAGAGGATCTACAATCAATAATTGATTTACATGAAGCTGGAAAGGTTTCAAAGACTTAAAGAAATTTACCAGTCTACAGTTAGACAAACAATTTACAAATGGAGACACTTTGGGTTTGTGGCTACTCTACCAAGATGTGGGCGACCAGTCAAAATGACCTCAAGAGCAGAACTACCACTCATCAATGAGGTAAAGAAACAACACAGAGTAACAGCCAAAGATTTGAAGGCATCATTTGAACTGGCTAACATCTGTGTTCAGGCGTCTACAGTAGGTAAAACACTGAACAAGCAGGGTGTTTATGGCAGGACACCACAAAGGAAGCCGCTGCTTACTAAAAAAAAACTTTACTGCACGCCTGAAGTTGGCCAAAGAGCACAATGACGTGTTTTGTGGACTGATGAAACTAAGATTGAATTATTTGAAAGAAAAAAAAAAAACACACACACACACACACACACAACACTACATCTGGAATAAAAAGTGCACTGCATATGATGGAAGAAACATGTCAACCAGCACTATGAGGTTTTCATGGTTGTTCTCACTAAAGATATAAAATATTAGACTTTTTTTTAGGTACATTATATTTGTTAATATTTTATGACAAATTAATGCAGAAAACTGACCCAAGTTGCACTATGCAACAAAAACCAGACCGTGAAGTCCAAGGAACTGTCTGTAGACAGATAGAGATACAACTGTCAAAATGCGTGAATCAAGAAAGCGCTACAAAGGCATTTCTAAAGCTTTGGGGGGCCCCAGATGCACAGTGGCATCCATACTTGTAGAAATGGGAGAAGTCTGGACTCTTTCTGAATATGACAGCTGACTTGGAGTTTGTTAGACATCGTGGTGGCAGCATCGTGCAATGGAGGTAGACAGGTCAGAAGATAGAGAAGGATGAATGCAGAACAAAATAGAGAGAGAGAGAGAGAAAGCTTACGCAACCTGAGAGCAGGGCGCTAATGATTCCCTCATTATCTGATTGAACTTCAGAGAACACACCAGAAAGAAAAGGAGACACTGTTCAAAATGAAAGCGTACAAATGTTACCAAATTGAAGCTGCAATTGTTGCCAAATAGACTTCCACAAAGCTCTAAATTAAGGGTCTGAATATCTTGTAAATAAGATAAAATAATGTACATTTTAGTTTACAATTTTAATACCTTTGCAGAATCTATATGCAAAAATATACAAATATACAGCAAACCTCCATGGAGGTCTAATGTCCTTAAGTATTTTGTTTAACTTAATATAACTTAATATCTCATACTGAAGACTCCTCCACTGGTAGGTGGTTACATAAACATCTTTTTGCTACATAGATTCTCTGCTCTATTAAGTTTTAAACCTCTCCTTGTTGTCCAGTGCCTTCGATAATTCCTGATGAGAAGTTTCCATACCCGGTGTTATTCATGATTGGCGCCTTTGTCGCTGGTATGCTGGTAGCCATGATCTTAATCAAGATGGTCGTCCCGGGGGTGAGTTCAGAGCTCTCTGCACACTTCTATCTTCCTAAACTAAAGTAATGACACACTGCAAACTCTCGAAAAAATATAAAGAGAGATAAATATGCATCTTGTTGTCAGGAATATTATATTTCCTAATATTAATTGAGATACTTTACTAATGTGTATGTACCAGTAAGGTGTAGCCATAGACTATTTTAAGGTCTTATAATGTACTTGTGCTGCAATGTAGTTTTCTAATATCATAATAATACGATTCTCTCACAAAGACTAATATTTGTTTACCAACAGGTGAAACACTGTGCTAGAAGCAGAAGAAAAATGAGACATGCCCCACTGCCAGCACCCAATGATTGTGTGTATGAGGTTATGAATAAGAACGGCCTTCGCCCTTCAGCAGCTTCAGAGCAGCCATAACCAAGCCCATATAATTTTGCTTAGCAAAGATATTACTAGATTGGGGATCTTCGTCATGAGAGGTCATTTACTTAGCTTTTTTTCTACTGTCAGTTGATTTAAATCAACATGTGCAACATCAAATGTGAAGCAATATTTAACAACTAAAGAGTGGGTTATTAAACGGGCTAAAGGTTCTTCAATAGTAAAAACATTTAATGATGATCTTATTGCAAATCAGTTCAGTTCTTAATAGTTGGTATCGTGTTATTAGAAAGTCAATAACAGATATGTGTTAATAATATATATTCATTTTACAGTCATATCTGATGTTATGGCCTTTCTTCCTTGCCCAATAATGCTACTGGCTATTCTACCCTAAGATAACAAGAAAGTATCTCAATGTTTGATTTGAGGAAACATTCAGGCTCTTGTGCAAGCAAATATTCGACAAAACAAGGACAGCGTAATTCAGGTATTGGTTCTTGTTACCAACTAACAAATGTGCCACCATCACCACAGGCCTGTTTTGAGATGTGGTTTGGTTTCTTCGACTTGGTAACAAACAAATCTTTCAGTAGAAGGCAGGAAGTGACTGAAAGGTACACTGCTGGCATTTCAAAGTACAGAACAGACTCAGAATGAACAAATAATAAGACAATTCAATAGTTTGAAAGTATGCAGAGTGTCACCGTGTTTGCCCTTTAATAATTTAATAGAATGAACAATTAATACTTTAGTTATTAAAATAGAAAGCACATGCTCTGAACTTTATGGAGTTTTTAATATAATGCCAATCAGTGTTGTCTGTAGATTTGTCAAACACAGACACAAATAGCATGGTGGGGTTTGTTAGCATGGGAAATAAAGAAAGACAGACTGATTTTCGCAGCTGGATGAAATACAGTGCAGCTGTGTATACTTCCTGAAAACTCTCTGTGGGCTAGACTGTACTGCTTCATACTGTATAGTAGTTCTGCTAATATATGTGCATCCTACCACACACCTCCTATAGCCTCTAAACAGCTAGGCTGAAGTCAGTAGCTGAGGTAAATGTTGGTGTGAGCGTCCTTATAGCTCATTTAAATATAAAGACATTTGACTCTTATTCCCGTTCCTCTGTATTTATGTACAAAAATATGAACAGCACCAGCCAACGGCGCAACATGTGCATAGATACTCAAGTATTATTTCTGAAATAGAATGAAAAATAATTGTTTTAAGGTTGATGTGTGATGTTTTGAACAGTCAGTCAAGTCTTGTCTGAGAAACTGTTGTTTATTCAGTCAAAACTACTGAAATGTACTGATACTGTTTTTGTCTATTTGATTGTTGTTGTTGTTTTTTTATTTTATATAAAACAAAAAAAATATTCATGTACAATATAAGTAATAGTATATATCATTAATGGATGCCTGGCATGTGTCTTATGATGGTCTTATATGTAGACACACATGGAGTTTTCAAATGACACAAAAGGTGCAAAATAAAATAATAAAAATCATTTTAAAACTGTCAATCGTGTTACATCACAGGAAAAATACCTCCTGATAAGACAACTTCATATTGCATTATACTTTATTATTATTAATATTATGTCCACTGTAATGTGAAGCATGGACGCAAACATTTAAATGTATAAGTCATTTTGCTTTGGTGAAATATTTACATTCCAGGTGTTAAAGGTATAATGTTGCTTTGCTTTTACATTATAACTATAACAACTGATCATAATAAAGGTAATATGATCAAATTAACCATACTTACTACACAGGAACTAATGAGACATGTATAGTTCCCCGCTGTTCTTCACATGTTGTGCTGTTTGTATATATATGTTCACTTGGTACAATCCATTTCCTTCTTTGAGGTGAATGTGTGAGCGCTGCCGATCCTCTGTGTGACCACTAGAGAGTATCATTGCACAGTTGTTGTGCTGCAACAGCTGATGGAGTGCTCATGGCCATCATGAAACATGGCACCACTTTACACTGGACTCTTACTTTTTCACATGCAGTTACTCAGCTGCCTGTCAGAGAAGAATCAATGTCATGGGGGCACTCATGTAGGCTACTATATGGAGAGGAGGTTTTTAATGAGGTTACTGCTGTTTTTCCACAAGAGAAAAAGGTTGTATGATCCACAAACTGCTTCAACCACGTGTTCCTGATTACATGATAGTCACATGACAGCTGTGCACATTTGGGATCTATATAAAGATTAACTTTATTATTATTAAATACTTCAGTGCTGTGTGCAGAGTTGTCACAAACTATAGTAAACATTATGTTTTTATCTTATTAGAAATGCTAGTGTCTAATGCAAAGTGATGGTCCCACAGCATTAGTACAGTAGGTCTCCACCTACAGGAGACACATGTCTGCTTAGCTATGTTATTAAGTTGATCATGTTTTAGTTTCCATCATTTTTCTTTAGGCCCACTTCATTCAATCACTCCACAGTCTGTCAGATTGTTCATTTATTTCACAACGTCACAATAAAAAGTGCTGAAGTTGAGTAATTAATAGTTATCTGTCAGCAATTATTCCCAATATAAATATCTGACTGATGCAGCCTGGGAGATCATGGTGAATGGCGTCACGGCTCGTTTGTTCCATTGATCTGTCCATCACATCTATTTTACTTACAATAGAGCTTCGGCTCCAGTTCCGGTCGACACACGGCTAAGGCCGCTTCGGCTCTGGCTCCTGTTCCGGTTCTGGTTGCTACGGCCACTCCAGCTCCAGTTCCTGTCATAGCTGCTCCGGTTCCGGCCGATCCAGTCGCTCCTGTCTCGGCTCTAGTTCCTGTCTCTGCTCCAGCTCTGGTACCAGCCAACCCAGCCACTCCTCTCTCAGCTCCAGTTCCGGTTCCGGCCACTGTGATCGACCCCGCTCCAGTCATCGTAGACGCTCCAGTTCCTGTCCCGGCTACTGCTCCAGTTTCAGTCAAGGCTCCAGTTCCAGTTTTAGTCCACTGCGTCTGGGCCCTGTTCCGGGCCTCCTCCTCCTCGCCTTCCTGGTTTCTTTTTGGGCCAGGAAGGCGAGGAGGATCCGGCCCTTGCCAGGGATTTTCTGTCACCGTTTCGGCCTGGCACCCAGCCAGCTTTGGATTCTCCCCTTCTTCCTCTCCCCCTGGACTCCATCCACCAGCCACTTCTCTCCCTCTGCTCTCAGTCACTGATTGCATATTGGCTCTACCTGTGTTCCCCTGTCTCTACAAAAACTCTCCTCAGTCATCTCCCCTTTTCAGATCGTCAGATCATTCCCCTGCCTGCTAAAACCTGCTTGCTCCCAACCTGCTTGCTCTCAGCCTGTTTTCGGCCCTGCTCCTAGCCACAGCCCCCCTTATGGGTATGAGTAATTTTGGACATACTTTTACTGCTGGTTTTGTCCCTCTATAAATTAGCAGGAACTTTTGGGGTGACTTCTGAGGCTGGCTTAGAGGCTCTATCTGTTGCCTTTTACTATCTATCTGCTATTTTTTAACACTTAATATCTGCTACAGACCTGCTGGCACATTTGAATTTACTTGACAAAAAGTAATAGTAAGTGTCTATTAAAGCTATTTTTTAATGGTAATTGTAGTTAAATGTTTCAGGGGCCTCCTGGTCTACAGCATTTTGGGACAATGTGAAACCTAACTCACTCTCCACAGTCACGCTTTTGGTCGCTTTGTTTTTCAAGCAGTAACTTTAAATTTAATTGACATATTCAGTCAGAACACGTGTTCATCACTGATCAAGAAGCTTTTCTGTCACTCCACTGTCTTTGCCCTGAGTCTACCTCTACATCCTGAGAAATACAGACATGTACTGTATGTGCTACTCTGGACAAAGATTTGTAATTTTCACTGACTTAAAAAACTGGGCTTGGCTACTAATCAACAGAATTTTCATTACAACATTATCTGACTCATGTTTCAGACACGGGGAATCTGTCTAGACTTGCATGTCACTGACTTTTGAAATGTGGTGATAGTAAATAGTAAAGTCATAGTAAAATCTTTGATTTGTTCCAGATGAACATCAAGAGGTTTCTATAAATGATGTTGAGGAAGGTACGTCTAAACAACAGTACACATATATTGGTATAAGACCATATTGAAGTAATGACCTTTATGTGCACTCTGTGAGATCATATTCATCCTCCTAAATCTTTTTCCAGGTGTATATCAGGTGATGGATAAAAATGCTAAGCCAAGCAGGTCTGAGGTAATTTGGAATGCTCGAACCTAACAAGCGCTGTATTTTGTAATGTCTGGATGGACAATAAAATGGTTAGTACTGGATATCTAAATGTCATTGTTTCTCTTTTTCTCTCTCTCTGCAGGAGGCCCTGCATGTCACATGATTCTTATAACATACCAACATCTGAAATCAGCACTTCCTTGTTTGAGAAACTCCTCTTTGTCACTGTACTTTTCCTATAGTAAACCATAAAACCAGGATTATGTATAACTGTGATTCATCAAAGGAACTGTACGCTGTTGCACAAAAGCTGTTTTTATACAGATTAGTATATTTTGTTTCAGTGAAAGGATATGTAAACGTGGACAGATGAATATATCATTAAGATGTTTTAGAGATGTCCAGAATCATAAAAAGTATGACCATCGGTAGCTGCGTAAATATTTTGGCAAACATCTCCCATAAGCAAGTAGTAGCCTAAACATAATAATTTTAACAAAATAAAAAAAATACATATGACAATCAACATTAATTTCCTTTCTAAAATCCTTTTGAAGACTATAACGTTGCAGTTTTTTGCTTTAGTTGTAAAATGTAGCTGTAGAGAAACAGAAACTGTGATTCATGCTTTAATTCACTGTTCTAACTAAACTTCAAGTCACAACAGTAGATTAGTCTGTAAATTCATTCCACTCAGGTTTGGAAATCAGCCAGAGCTGTGGCAAATGATAGATTTTCCTCCCACTGCCAAACTCTGGGAAAATTTGGTAATGTGGTGAAATCTACAATTCACCAGTGGAGGGCAGCAATTAGCTTTAGGTGTGTCAGGTTGGTTCAGGTTTACACAACTTATGGATGGTGTGCAGTTTAAATGTTTAACTACTACTTTGTAACACTGTATATATAGTCTATAAGGACTCCTTTAGTTACATATCAGAGCCAAAGGCACCTCAGACTGGAACTGACTGAGAGATCAGAATTTGTTCTGATCTCAGTACAGTATGCGTCAGGAGTCAGGAGCACCTGGAATGGGCCTCGCCAGCGTTTGGAGTGCCAGCGTTTTCTTGTCAGGTCCTTTGTCACCACCCAGTCACCCGGTTGGAAGTCATGGAGTGATGTGGAAGCTGATTGTGGAAGGGCTGACTTCACCTGTTGAGAGACTGCATTTTGTGTAGCACAAACCATGCATTATTGACAGAACTTCTGAGCGTGAACTGAAAAGCCTTTGGTCAACCAGTGTTGAGTTATGGCGTCCAACATTTCCCCTTTTGACACATGGTCCAGCCCATGTGTCAGGGTTAGGGTTAGGGCAAAGGACTGTATTGCTGAAAGAGAGGTGGGCAGAGAGATTGAGGTTAAAACAAATACAGGATTGGAGAAGAAAGGTTGGAGAGCAGCTCTTTTTGCAGCGGCATCAGCTTTTGCATTTCCTAGAGAGACAGAGTCTGAGTTGTTAGTGTGAGCAAGGCATTTACAAACACCAATTGATTTTGGGAGTAGTATGGCATCTACAAGAGCCACAATCTTGTTCTGGTGGTTAATGGGTGTTCCACCAGATTTCAAGAATTGTCTGTGTTTACATAAAGTACTGAAATCATGTACAACACAAAATGCATATCTAGAGTCCGTGTAGATGGTTGTTGTCTTTATCTCTGATTTTCTTGACAGGGAACAAAGGTGTACGTACTGGTGAATCATCACAGGGAACAATTACCTCTGCTGCTTTAAGAGACTCAAAGACTGGTGTTATACCATCGATGGCTTCCTGTTTAAGTTGATATTGAGTCTTGCAAGGTCTAAAGTCTGAAATTGGACTGATGACAACCGGTTCACAATCTTTGATGAGGCCAACATCATATTTTACCGACAGCCAACAGTGTCTAAAGGACTTCCTGTAGGGCTGTAATAGTTGGGTTAGTTTGTAGTTAGTTAGGTAGGTTGTTATTCAGACATAAAAAGGAAAAAGATTTAGAAGAAAAAGAAGACATTTAGAAGTGAAAAAAGAAATGTTAGAAGTGCTTTTTTGGTACCAGCTGGATTGTTTTTTTGTTTTTTGTTTTTTGTTTTTTTGTGTGCACAACAGATAAAACTTAAGTTAAAGTTTTAGAATAGCACTGCAGTTTTGGTGAAAATAAAAGAGATCGATCAGATGTTAATTGCCAATCGGCTGCGCGCTGACATGATTTCATAAATGGACCCAGGTCTTCCCAGTTGTCTGATGTGTGTGAATGCGAGTTTGTCAGAGCTTTCCCTCAACCAACTTTTCTCATTTGGCTCATCAGGTCCTGGTGACACATGAGAGGTGCAATACAGATCCTCTGGTGCCACGAAATCTGTTGCAGCTGTTGAAGATAGTCTCCTTGCTTCTGTAAAAAACTCAGAAGAGTTGATATGTATATTAATATTAATTGGGATGGTGCAGTCTATGTGCCATTGGAGAAAATGGAGTGGTTCTAGAGTTAGACCAGGTATTTTAGGATGAGCTGCTCCAGAAGTTGTTCCTTGTTGTGATGTGGTGGAATCTATTTCTTGTCCTCTGAGTATTGTAGAGTTGTATGGTGGTGGAGCTGAAAGGTGAAGGGATGGGTTGCCGTCGAGGTCTGGATCCAGCTTCAAAGCCATCAACTGTAGAAACAAAGAAGAGGAGATCTGCGAGTCTGGTGTTCTTTGTGTCTGTGAGTTTTGCTTTTCTTGAGTTTCAGTTTTGTCGCGTGAAAAACAGTAGTTGTTTCTGCATTGTTTTCCTATTTCGGGTCTCTGATTCCCCTTTCCACATCTGTAAACATTCTTTTTGTATTTCCATTGATTTTTTCTTCTCATTTGTTGTTCCTTTCCTTTTAGTTTTTCTTCTAATAGTGATATATATTTTTTAGACTGAGGGATCCCTCTATTGGGAATCCAAACTCAGCTGTCCAGACATTTAAACATTTTAAAAATATTAAAAAAAAACATATTTCTTTCTCATAACATCCACAATCTTTCCCTCCGGAGGTTCAACCTCAACAGAAACCTTGCTCCCCACTCTAAATGTGGAGGTCACGCGACTCTTACGATACAGACGTCTCTGTAAAGACCCCTTTGTTAGGCTCAAGTGATAAAAGCCGTTATTTCGTTTAAGGTACAAATAATAAAACCCTTCGTCTGCTAAATGAGTAAATGTAAATGTAAAACCAGCTATTTAAAACCTTCTCTATCGTTTTATGGTACAAGTAATCTCTTGAAACAGATAGAAGTCACTTTGGATAAAAGCGTCTACTAAATGACTAAATGTAAATGTAAAACCTTCTATTTCGTTTTAAGGTACAAATAATAAAACTTGCTCAATTGTGGATAACATGAGAAAGGAAATATTACACCAAATTTAAACCCCAAATTTTAAAAGAAAGAAAAATCAAATGTCAATATTTCAATGCTCACCAGATGAGTTTAGCTAAATTGCATTCTTGGAATCCCAGCGGCAACGATCTGGGGCGACTGCGGTCAGTCCTCCCTTCTCAGAAGGTTTTGAGGTTGGAGGCTGGAAACCTTTTCTTTTCTCCAGGATGGCCTGTCACTGACCACGTTCTTTCCGCGAAATCTGTTGTGGAAATTTTTATCTGCTGGTGAAAAATGAAATAGAGACTTCTGCCGGCCGACAAGGTTTTATTCGTTGCAAAGAAGGTCAATCAACACGCGAGCAGTCAGAGTGAAGAAAGACCCTGAACAAAGGGAAATCAGTTTTTATACCTGGGGAAAACACCCCCCAGGTAGGTGCCACCACCTTTTGTCTGCTGTAGGTGTCACTGATTTTCCTGGGATGTGGGTTTGCAGGAGTTTTCCGCAAAATTTCATAACCAGGTGGCAGTTCCTGAGAGGCTCAGACAACATGATCAAAAGGCAAAATTTGTTTTAGACTTTGGTGAGAAAACAGAAGGTTGTGTGTCTAAGGAAGTTAGATATCAGGAGATACAAAGAGCTTAAATTCCAATTACAAAGCTCAAAGCGTCCAATATTGCTGCAGCTGGAGACAACTGGAGCAATTGCTCTGGGAATCAAGTATTTCTGAGTCCACTGCAAAATATTTGAAAGTAAATTCCTGTCACTGGTTACATGACTTTCGCAGTAAGTTATTATGACAATAAACCACATTGAAATTACAGTTGTATGCTGTGATCAAATTACTGTGATTTTAAAGGTTGCCAGCAGATGCCCAGAGAGTGTAAGGGCCACTATCCAGGATAACTGAACAAAGATCCATGAGCACATCAGGAAGATGGCCTCAAGTGATGACATAGTGAAACCTCAGACAGCAGAAACCCAAGGAGGAAGAAGAGCAAGAACAAGAACAATTATGGATGGAGAAATCCCTGCTGGCATGTACCACCAGCACATAGAAGAAGTGGTTGAAATAAAAAGAAAAACTCTACCAGTGGCTGCACAAAGCTGGATTGAAAAACAGCACAGAGGCACTAATCATGGCAGCACAGGAACAAGCTTTAAGTAGAAGATCAATTAAGGCTGACATCTACCACACCAAGTAAGACCCTGGATGCAAGCTCTGCAAAGATCAAAGATGCCCCTGAGACTATCAAGCACATAACACCAGGATGCAAGATGCTAGCAGGCAGGGCGTATATGGTACACCATAACCAAGTGACTGACATAGAAACATAATATCTTATAGTGCTAGTGGTAAAAGTACGTCAACCCATGGGATAATAACCTCCCAAAAGCTAATTGAAGTCAGGCATTAGCAAACGTGGAAAAAAAATTTTTTTGAGGGTGTGGACTAGAGCTACTTTGACGAACAAAAACCACCAAAACATTTTGAGTTTGCACCGCACAAGAAGAATGCTGTTATGTGAGCCATGTCTCGATCAAGAATTGGTGATTTACATAAAGCTGGAAAGTGTTACAAAGTGATGTCAAAGACTTAAAAAATTCACCAGTCTACAGTTAGTTAAACAATCTACAAATGGAGAGGTCACTGCATATCATCATGTCAATCTAAAGTAAGTATGGTGGAGGAAACATCATGATTTGGGCCTGCTTTGCTGCATCAGTGCCTAGTCAGCTTGCAGTGATTAAGGGGAAGATGAATTCCAAAGTGTATCAAAAAAGTCTTAAGGATAATGTGAGAATGTCTGTACATTAGCTGAAACTCTGTAGAAGTTGGATGATGCAACAGGACAATGAGCCAAAACACAGAGCGGCTTCATAAAAACAAAATCCACCTTTTAGAGTGTCCAAGTCAGAGCATAGACCTCAACCCAATGGAGATGCTATGAAACCCCTGGGTTAAAATTCCTTGATTTGAAGAGAGATGAAAGATCAGAATTATTTTATGCTATTATTTTAGGCACATTATGTTTGTTAATATTGACTTGACTTAGATGAAGATCAGATCATGTTTTATGATAAATTAATCCAGAAAATACTAAAAGGTTCACGTACCAGTGTATATTGATTTTTTTCAATTAATTTATTTATTATTTGTTTAAGCCTCACTAGATGTTACCCTTGCCCCATAGCTCTCTATATAAAGTGTGATTGTTATAGACAACTAAATAATCTCAATATGTCTTCATATCACAAGGGTATCATGATGTGTCATTTTAATCCGTTTCACACACACATTTTTCAGGTAAACATGTGTGTAGTTAAGTACCACAGTAACCATAAGGATATGACTAAAGTCTAACTTTCTGTCTGGCACATACCACTAGCCAACATCAAACAGTACAGGAAGCCCTGCTTGTTTTTTTCACACCATCTGTTTTATATTATATGAGAAACAACCACAGTCACGGCTGCAACATGCTGCTGCTCTGTTGGTTCATATTGTTGCTCTGTCTTCACGTCAATGCAGGTACATCAATTTATTTTTCTTTTTAACAAAATGTCCTGTAGCTAAAACAATGTATGCTTCACATGTTAATAATCATTAAATCATTTAAAGTAGTTTACTAGATCTGATTAAGACTCCACAATTATTGTATGTCAAATTAATGTCTAGTAAATGCAGTGTTAAAATAAAATAGATTGATGTCGTATCAATATATTTAGACTCTCTAATCAAATGGTTTGTCTCTTTCATGACAGAGGACATTGCATTGTGTCGAGTGACCGGTGAGGACGTTTCCTTGGAGTGTTCCTCTGCAGGATGCCCGGGCAGCATTGACGGTTTTGTTGGGATGTATCTGTATCATTCTTTGAGGGAAAAGGAAGAGGTGCTTTACTATCACCAGGACCCCGAACCTGAACAAATCACCCCACGACCAAGATACAAAAATAGGGTTCAGAAAGAAGGGTCTCTGAAGAACCACACTATCACCATCAGCAATCTGACCCTGGATGACTCAGGTGTCTACAGCTGTGTCTATAAAAACCGGTTGAACTTAGACATGAAATGCAACATCTACATACTTGTTGTGAGAGGTATGTTTTTCTTTTCTTTCTTCTTTTCTTCTTTATGGTAGAAACACACATTAATGGAGAGTTTCCCAAGTGTTTACAAGTTATCAATTTCTAAGTAGTCTTCCTGTATATTTCATTGAGGAATACAAAAACAGATACTGACAGATTGAGGCTTTATGTAAAAAACATATGGTGGGTTTATAATAATATTTTCAGTATCACAAGCTTTGCTATCCAACTATAGCAAACTGAATTGCAAAAACACACACTTTTGTACAATGACAAGAAGTAAAAGTATGTTAACCTTTTAGAATTTTAAGATATTTCTATTAATTTGTTATAAAATCTGATCTGATCTTCATCTAAGTCAAGAGTATTAATATAATGTGCCTAAAGTAATAACACAAAAATTTGAATATTTCATGTCTTTATTGAGAACAACCATAATGTTGTCATGGTTAAAAAAGTATGTTAACCCTGTAAATAATGACTTCAAAAAAGCTATTTGGAGTGGAGGTGTGGACTACAGCTATTGTGACTGACAAAAAACACTATCTTTTTGAATTTGCTCTGCACAAGAAGAAAATGCTTATGTAAACCATGCCTCACCAAATGGAGCTTTGACAGGATCTATGATCAAGAATTGATAATATACATAAGTTAGACAAACAATCTGCAAATAGAAACATTTTGGGACTGTGGCTACTCTACCAAGAAGTGGGCGGTCAAAATGACCTCAAGAGCACAACAAACACTCATCAATTAGGTAAAGAAACAACCCAAGGTGACAACGAAAGATTTGGAAGCAACACAGTAACTGGCTAACATCTGTGTTCACGCATCTACAGTAGATAAAACATTGAACTAGCAGAGTGTCTATGGCAGGACACGGAAGCCACTGTTTACTAAAAAAAACTTTACTGCACGCCTGAAGTTTGCTAAAGAGCACAATGACAGTTCACACCAGTATTGAATTAAGATTGAATTATTTAAAAAAAAACACACAACACTACATCTGGAATAAAAAGTGCACTGCATATTGTGGAAGAAACATGTCAACCAGCACTATGAGGTTTTCATGGTTGTTCTCACTAAAGATATAAAATATTAGACTTTTTTTTAGGTACATTATATTTGTTAATACTTTTGACTTAGGTGAAGATCAGATCACATTTCATGACAAATTAATGCAGAAAACTGACCCAAGTTGCACTATGCAACAAAAACCAGACCGTGAAGTCCAAGGAACTGTCTGTAGACAGATAGAGATACAACTGTCAAAATGTATGAATCAGGAAAGCGCTACAAAAGCATTTCTAAAGCTTTGAGATTCCCTCATTATCTGATTGAACTTCAGAGAACACACCAGAAAGAAAAGGAGACACTGTTCAAAATGAAAGCGTACGAATGTTACTAATTTGAAGCTGCAATTAGGTAAATAAATAGGCTTAATAGGCTTCCACAAAGCTCTAAATTAAGGGTCTGAATATCTTGTAAATAAGATAAAATAATGTAAATTTTAGTTTAGGATTTTAATACCTTTGCAGAATCTATATGTAAAAAGTATTTTTACATATAGATTTTTTTACATTTTAATACCTTTGCAGAATCTATATGTAAAAAGTATTTTGTTTTACTTATTTCAGAAATATCTCATACTGAAGACCCCACCACTGGTAGGTTGTGTGTTACATAAACACCTTTTTGCTACATAGATTCTCTGTTCTATTAAGTTTTAAACCTCTTCTTCGTTTTCCAGGGCCTTCTCAGGTGCCTTCTCAGGTGCCTTTAATAATTCCTGATGAGAAGTGTCCACCCCCGGTGTTATTCATGATGGCCACCTTTGTCGCTGGTACGCTTATAGCCATGATCTTAATCAAGATGGTCGTCTCGACGGTGAGTTCAGGACTCTGTGCACAGTTCTATCTTCCTAAACTAAAGTAATCACACTCTAAAAACTTCAGCAGTGGTTTCCCGCTGTCTTGAAAATTTTTAAAGAGAGATAAATATGCATCTTGTTGTCAGGAATATTGTGTTTCCTAATATTAATTAAGACAATTTACTGATATGTATGTACCAGTAAGGTGTAGCCTTAGACTATTTTAAGGTTTTATAATGTACTTGTGCTCTAATATAATTTTCTGATATCATAATAATACGATTCTCTCACAAAGACTAATATTTGTCTACCAACAGGTAAAACACTGTGCTAGAAGCAGAAGAAGAACGAGAAATGCCCCACATATTTAACAGCTAAAGGGTGGGTTATTAAATGAGATAAAGGTGTTTCAATAGTAAAAAAATGTAATGATCAAGATACTTATTGCAAATCAGTTCAGTTCTTAATAGTTGGTATCGTGTTATTAGAAAGTCAATAACAGATATGCGTTAATATATATTCATTTTACAGTTGTATCTGATGTTATGGCCTTTCTTCCTTGCCCAATAATGCTACTGGCTATTCTACCCTAAGATAACAAGAAAGTATCTCAATGTTTGATTTGAGGAAACATTCAGGCTCTTGTGCAAGCAAATATTCGACAAAACAAGGACAGCGTAATTCAGGTATTGGTTCTTGTTACCAACTAACAAATGTGCCACCATCACCACAGGCCTGTTTTGAGATGTGGTTTGGTTTCTTCGACTTGGTAACAAACAAATCTTTCAGTAGAAGGCAGGAAGTGACTGAAAGGTACACTGCTGGCATTTCAAAGTACAGAACAGACTCAGAATGAACAAATAATAAGACAATTCAATAGTTTGAAAGTACGCAGAGTGTCACAGAGTTTGCCCTTTAATAATTTAATAGAATGAACAATTAATACTTTAGTTATTAAAATAGAAAGCACATGCTCTGAACTCTATGGAGTTTTCAATATAATGCCAATCAATGTTGTCTGTAGATTTGTCAAACACAGACACAAATAGCATGGTGGGGTTTGTTAGCATGGGAAATAAAGAAAGACAGACTGATTGTTGCAGCTGGATGAAATACAGTGCAGCTGTGTATACTTCCTGAAAACTCTCTGTGGGCTAGACTGTACTGCTTCATACTGTATAGTAGTTCTGCTAATATATGTGCATCCTACCACACACCTCCTATAGCCTCTAAACAGCTAGGCTGAAATCGGTAGCTGAGGTAAATGTTGGTGTGAGCGTCCTTATAGCTCATTTAAATATAAAGACATTTGACTCTTATTCCCGTTCCTCTGTATTTATGTACAAAAATATGAACAGCACCAGCCAACGGTGCAACATGTGTATAGATACTCAAGTATTATTTCTGAAATAGATGAAAAATAATTGTTTTAAGGTTGATGTGTGATGTTTTGAACAGTCAGTCAAGTCTTGTCTGAGAAACTGTTGTTTATTCAGTCAAAAATACTGAAATGTACTGATACTGTTTTTGTCTATTTGATTGTTGTTGTTGTTTTTTTATTTTATATATTTAGCAAAAAAATTATTCATGTACAATATAAGTAATAGTATATATCATTAACGGATGCCTGGCATGTGTCTTATGATGGTGTAATATGTAGACACACATGGAGTTTTCAAATGGCAAAATAAAATAATGAAAATCTTTTTAAAACTGTCAATCGTGTTACATCACAGGAAAAATACCACCTGATAAGACAACATCATATTGCATTATACTTTATTATTATTAATATTATGTCCACTGTAATGTGAAGCATGGACGCAAACATTTAAATGTATAAGTCATTTTGATTTGGTGAAATATTTACACTCCAGGTAGCTTTGCTGTTCCATTATAACTATAACAACTGATCATAATAAAGGTAATATGATCAAATACACCATACTTACTACACAGGAACTAATGAGACATGTATAGTTCCCCGCTGTTCTTCACATGTTGTGCTGTTTGTATATATATGTTCACTTGGTACAATCCATTTCCTTCTTTGAGGTGAACGTGTGAGCGCTGCCGGTCCTCTGTGTGACCACTAGAGAGGATCATTGCACAGTTGTTGTGCTGCAACAGCTGATGGAGTGCTCATGGCCATCATGAAACATGGCATCACTTTACACTGGACTCTTACTTTTTCACATGCAGTTACTCAGCTGCCTGTCAGAGAAGAATCAATGTCATGGGGGCACTCATGTAGGCTACTATATGGAGAGGAGGTTTTTAATGAGGTTACTGCTGTTTTTTCCACAAGAGAAAAAGGCTGTATGATCCACAAACTGCTTCAACCACGTGTTCCTGATTACATGATAGTCACATGACAGCTGTGCACATTTGGGATCTATATAAAGATTAACTTTATCATTATTAAACACTTCAGTGCTGTGTGCAGAGTTGTCACAAACAGTAGTAAACATTATGTTTTTATCTTATTAGAAATGCTAGTGTCTAATGCAAAGTGATGGTAAAGGTCCCACAGCATTAGTACAGTAGGTCTCCACCTACAGGAGACACATGTCTGCTTAGCTATGTTATTAAGTTGATCATGTTTTAGTTTCCATCATTTTTCTTTAGGCCCACTTCATTCAATCCCTCCACAGTCTGTCAGATTGTTCATTTATTTCACAACGTCACAATAGAAAGTACTGAAGTTGAGTAATTAATAGTTATCTGTCAGCAATTATTCCCAATACACATGTTCAATGTAAAATATCTGACTGATGCAGCCTGGGAGATCATGGTGAATGGCATCACGGCTCGTTTGTTCCACTGATCTGTCCCTCACATCTATTTTACTTCAGTACAGCTCTGAGGCTGGTCAACAGTGTGAATCAGTAACAATTAGGAGTAAGAGCTGTCGCGAAGATCCCACAAACACAAGCAGTTTCCAATCCAAGAGAAGGGGCGCGTCACCGGAGCTCCTCTCCCGCCCCCACTCGTGCGCTCACGTTTCTTTATGATGGTCGTGCAGAATCTCAGCATCACTCTGAAATCTGACCGTCACAGAGCTCAGAGAGGAACTGTGTGCAGGCACCGAGGGCGAGCTGCACGAGAACAGGAGCAAGTGCAGGAGAAACCGAGACCAGGCACAGTCGACTCCAGCTTTTGGACCACCTCGGTGCGTAAGACGGACAGCCTTTCCTCTCCGGGGGGGCGACGCGCTGCTCTTACTGACCACAGAGTCAAGAGGACCACCAGCAAACCCAGAGCATGAAGAAGACACAAAATACAGGTAGAACATTTGAATTGTAGCATCTCTTTAATACTGTTTACAACATATCACAGCCTCCTAGTTTATATTCTCAGATATCACATCAACTCTAACATGTGTCCTCCACTGGACCCAGACCCCAAAAGTACTTTAGAGTTTTTAAATGTTTGTTGTTGAAATTTTAAAATAATGTCTAAGTAATACTACAACACTAATAAATATATAGGATATGTAATTTAACAGCTGAGAGAACTCTGTCTCTGTGTGAAATCTAAAAGCTGAATGTTGTTTTTAATGTTTCTAACTTGTCAAACTGCTTCACGTAGTCTTTTCTCGCTCTGCTGTTTCGCGGCAGTTTGTTTTGTGACTCGGTGAACAGCACCCAGGGGAGCACCTCAGGGTCCCCTGTGTATTAAAGGCTGACGCATCATCATCATCATCATCTGACCTTCTGTGTGGATGCACTGGCCCCTTCAGCGCTCTGCTCCCATAGCGCTGTGTGTGTGTGTGTGTGTGTGTGTGTGTGTGTGTGTGCGTTTGGCTTTAACAAACATTTTAGATGTTTGATTGCTCATGATTTCAGTGTGTATGGTGCACTGTACGTTCTAGTGTGTGTGTGTGTGTGTGTGTGTGTGTGTTGCACGTCTCTTCCTCTGCTCAGGACCCATCTGTGCGTTCCCTCCTCTCTCAACATTTAGGATCAAACAGGACGGGCTCTTGGGGGGAAAACATAATGTGCTCTGGATTAAAGAGGCAGAGAAGTGTGGCACAAGCTGATGCTGCTGAGACTTTAGTTGAACACCGGACACATTAAACACACATTTAGAGCTTGAAGACACTTTTTGTCTCGCTCTTGTACTGAGGTCCAAGCATCTCTAGTCTCTCATTTCAAGAATGTGAAATGTGGGAAAGCTGATACTTAGCAGGGAGAGACTGGCCTGTTTGAAGGGTCTTATCACTAACTGTCAGCTTCTCTCTCTGGAGATCCTCACACATACACCTGCGCTGACACTACTAGCATATGAACACCCTCAGCCTGTCCGCTGTTGTCTTTAGCCAGTGATGGCTCTGTAGCTTAGTAGGTGGTCAGGACTGCTGTGGAGTTTGTCACTTTAGGTATGTGATAACATGTTTCAGGTGTTTTGTCATAGTTTTTCCTCCAGAAAACAAAGAAAACTCGGATGTCAAAGTACCATTGAGGAGAAGCTGGAGAAGCCTCTGTCTATCAATGAGTATTTTAACTCTGAGGTCTTATTAGATTATTATGGTGTCTGGCATTCGTATCTCTCTCTAAGCAAAGACAATCTGTAAGAGCAGGCAGCTCCAAGTTCTTAGAGGCTGCAGCAGTTTTTATTTAATTCTGTTTTTTTTTTTTTACAGCATCCTGACCCTAAAGTGTCAGGTAATTATCTGCCAGGCTGGAGCATTTCTTGGCTGAACTGAGAGAGATCCCAATTAGCAGTTGTAAAATAATGTCCTTCCTTTGTGCGGGCTGTCTCAGAGTGTTATGTGTGAATTTGTACAGGGGACTGTATACTGCAATTAAAAAGTATTCAGATCCATTGCATTCTTTATCCCATAATGACAAAGTGCATATGTGTCTTGCAACAAACACTTCCTTTGACCCCATGGCTATTGGTTTCTGATACAGCATGCGTTCAGTAGAGAGGTGTGCGCCACTCTAAGTAATGTCCAATTCATGTAATTCACCACAGGTGGACTCCAATCAAGGTGTAGAAATATCTCAGCAACTACCAATAGAAACGCGAGGCACCTGTGTTAAATTTCAACTGTTATTTCAAAGAGTCTCATTCCTTTTGCCAGTGTGATTATTGTGTCAAGCTGTGGCATAGCAAAATAAAAAAAAGTGAAGGGGATCTGAATATGATACGATCATTTTCAGTTTCCGTATTTCATGTCCCACTGCAGCCTGTATTTGAATTTAATACCATACTATTATGAATTAATTTAAAATAGCTCAATCAAAATCAATCAGCTTAAAAGCTCTTTGAGCGCTTAATCAAGTCACCTGTGCTCAATTTGACTCTCCAAGCGTGAGCGTTGTGTTGCCACTTTCTAGATGACCAACAAAATATGTTTGTTCACTGTTAGAAAATTCCTGAGAGACCCGGAGCTCGTTGGGCTTAATGAACTAGAAGTGCCCATGTTGTTCTGTAGTTTGATGTAATGTGACCCTGAATGAACACGGAGACCCAGTGGAGTAAAAGCACTGTTTTTAACTCCAGTCTTTTTTCTTTCCACCTTCCTACGCATGAAAGGTCCCAGTGAGCTGTGCTATATGTGCTCGTGGTTGGTTCACTTTTGAAAACAGACTTGTCCTCAGCTTGAATAGACTCCTTTGTGGTGGACATTTGCTGCGGGCTGGTTATGTAGACTTTTCAACTTTGATAGTAGAGTAAATAAAACCTCAACGCACTATTTTTGATGTTGACTTGTGGACGCGGACAGAAGTGGGGGCAAATCATTCTAATTCATATGGTCCTATATAAACATTTTTTTTTATTAATAAAACCAGCAACATGTTCAAAATAAGTTCTCATGTTAAATAGTGTATAGCACACAGGCTGACTACCACATGCGGGATGTCCTGGGGAGACATTCTCATCTCTGCCCATCTGACAAGTAAATGACAAATTATTACAATGAGTCAACATCTCAGCGCATCCCAGTGGGGGTGATGGCCAGGATTTAGTCAGCTGGATTAGACACAGTGGGTGACATGTACACTGTATAACCCACACGCTACAGTGCTAAACTTAGATGTACTTCTCATTACAATAAGCCACTTTCATAATGTCGATCCTACCTTAAAACAAAACAAGGCCGAGGTCAAACTGGTCAGAGATCAGCACGGTCATTCATTCGCCCTATGCACTGTCATGCCTGGATGACTTTGGGGGGGGGGGGGGCTGTTTACAGCTCTGTTGGGTCTAAGTGGTTTCTTAAAAATGCTGTGACACTTGAACCTGCTGCATCTATCAAGTCATCCTTCCTCCCACTAAACCACACCACACCAGGCCCCTTAGAGAACCAGCAGATGAAGGAAGTCAATACAACTCTTTATTTCTACTTAACAATGGCTCTTCAGTGACAGTGGAGCTAGATTCCCTTCAGTCTGAGTCATATATTGGCTCGGACCGTCACCACATTCACTGCTACTCCCTGTCATAATAAAGCTGTCTTTGGAGACTTTGCTATGTTGAGTGTCTTTTTAATTCGCTGCCTAAGAGTCAAGCCTCCAAGCTCTCAGGTTCATATAATCCTTGACACATTAAGACTTCTTCTTATAAGCCCCTATGATTATTGGACTACCTTTATCAGTCTTCTTTCGTGAGAAGTACAAAAGCTCACTGTCTTAGCTCCTGTGGGCTGTCGTAGATACCGGTTGTTCATCAGGGGTTTCTCATACTGAAAGGTCTGAACTTTTTTCCGCTTAGATAAACTTTCCCTCAGCTATTAGTATAATCCTTTCCCTCCCACTGCAGGAAGTGACACATGGTTTTTGCACTGTCTCTCATGGTTTTATCTCCCTGTTTATCTCTCTTCACAGCTGCATTTCCTACCTGATTAAACATAGCTTTGGGCTCTGAAAGGCTGACCCATGCTTCAACAATGCACGCGTACATGAAGTAGACCCCTCTCAATGGCGAATAGTCCCATGTATGTGCACATGCACACAAAGGCAAGTGTGACATCATCTGCCACTGTGTCAGAGTTGGGCTATAAATAGGCATGGTCGATGATGACGTTTAATCTTAACAAAGCCTCCCCCCCATGAATAACATAAGGATGAAAACAGGCCATGTCACTGCTGCTTATCGTGATGAGCAGCCAGCCAGTCGTGAGTGATTTAGCAGTTTGCTCATTAAAGAAATACCTGATGTTTCTAACAGATGCCATTAGTAAATTATGGGCTGATCACAATGAGAGCATCGTGTTGCTTTGTTTTTTGCGAGGCCTGGTTTTCCTGTTAAGAAAGGAGAGCTAATGATGTGTACAGCTTTTCTCTTCAAGCCATTACATTGAAACCACTCGTACTTTTACAACTCCACAAATTAATCAAACATAACAGATGCAGCAGACAGCGACTGTTTTTCCAGAAACTAATCTTTTTTCTTGGCCTCTTTGCGTTTCCCTCTTACGTTTGTTCAGCTCGCAAAGTTTCCTTTAGTCCGTCAGAAGACAGATTTAACAATTATATATGTTTATTGCCAAGTTTTGGCTAAATGTCGCTCCCACGTTTATCATAATATACCTTCATTACATCTTTTGTCCACTAGGGAGCACTGATCAATTCGTTTTTCGATTGGAAAATGTCCAGCTTTTGTCAGGGTCACAGTCTTTTAGCACATTTAAATCATCCTTATCCAAAAAATCTGACTTGAAAACTCTTCATTAACAACACTGGTATTTTCTTCTGGGCTACCAAGATTTTGAAATCTTAGAAGAAATTTAATCAGCTTATTAGAAAACTCAGATGCTAATGAATTATACATGCTCATAGCCTAATGGTTCAGTCTAATACTGAGTAAATACAGTATGCAATTCACTCACAGTCATTTTGCATTATTGCAACGTTTGCCTTTGCCAAAATCCACATGAACACAAGTTGCCAAAGGGCTCATGTGTCAGGAGCTTGCTCTCTGTGTGTCTGCATGCACATGTGTCTGCACATATATGTGTATGTGTGACTAAGAGACTGTCTGGGTCCGAGTTGTGGATTTAGACATCAGGAGCTTGGCATGCTGATTACAGAGGTCTGAAGCCACAGAGAACCACAGGAACTCTCTTCTCTTTCTCCCTCCTTTTGCTTTCCATCATCCCTCCATCACTTCAGGCAAACGTGCAGAGATCGAGGTGAAAGCAGCAGGCCCTGGGGCAGATGTGACTGGTCTCTGTGCCTTGTGATAATCAGTCAAATCACGTAGATTTCCTGCTCTCATCCATCTTCCATTCATGGTTACCTTTACCCAATTAGCCAGTTCTCATTTTAACAATGTAGATTTCAACCAGGCAAAGCACAGTGAGGTATAATATGATCTGCAGACAACTGGTGACAGACTGTTATTGTTCCAGCTCAACAAATCTAATATTTGATTTGTGAAGGCAATATTTCAGGCTCCTTTTATTCTGTCTTCAGTGACTCTTTGACCACTGAAGACAGTTTGAACCACAAATTTAGTTCTTAGAACAATCCTGCAAGATGGATGAAAGGTGCCGGGACTTCCACAATGGCTTCTGCTCAATTTGTTATATCCACGTCATGTCCACAGATTTAATAATTGATACAATTACTACTGCCTTCCTCTTACAAGGGATGTGGAACTATTAGGATATCCCATTTTACATGGCTCACTGCCAGTTCTCTCTCTCTCACGTCTAATGATTACCTTATGGTGAGAAGGAAATAGCCGGCAGTGTAACCACAGCCATGCTGGGACGGACAGACATGCAGACTGCTCCTCTAGCACTTTTACAGCCTCCAACAGTCCAGATGACCTGAAAGTGGGATTTAAATTGTCAGAGAACTGGAAGAGAGGAGCATTTGTGAGTTATAGCTTGAAGGGATGGGGTTTTCTGTGAACTAGATTTGACTGGACTAAGTGTGTGAGTATGCCTGTGTGTGTGTGTGTGTGTGTGTCCTTTTTTATGTCATACATGTCAGGGTCATGTATTGGTTCTTCTCATGCTTTTATCTGGTTCTCACTGATGATTGGTTTATTGCATTGAATGGAAGTTAACTTTAGTAAAGGCTTTTGCGATGAGGTTTGACTGTTTTTAAGCTGTGAAACATATTCAGTGGTAGAAATGTGGTGATATAATATTATAATAGTAATTGTAAACATGAGTGTTGTTTTGCTGGCAGTTGACTCTAGTACAGAGAACTCTTAACAGATTTTTCCATATGTTTTCATGTATCTCTCACATCTTCATTCAGTGATCGTCATCAATGTGGAATATGTCCAGAGGTTCTAAGGAAGTCATAGGATCCATACTGAAGGAGGCGGTTGGTTCAGGCCTTGTTGAGTACCTCTGTCAAGGTCGTGTATTTAGGAGAAACACAGATTTGGAGTGTTAGCTGACAAAGTAAACAGACCAAACCCACTTTGACTACTGTACAATACGACAGTCTGTCCTGGCATTATTGTTGTTTCAGACTGATAAACATTCAACAAAGTTTTTAATGCTTCAGTTCAGTTTCTATAAAGTGTGTTTGTGCGCTGTGTAAGATAAAGTACCCCCGTCTCTTTTTAATTCTGCAAGATTATGCTGAAACAGTTTCAACAAAGGTTCAACATCAGAACCTTCATAACGCGAAGCGACATTGTGAGACTTCAGATATTATGCTGCTCAGTTGGAATCAGAGTATGTTCAACTAATGAACTAGAGGACATCTAAAAAACTCGTGACTATCAACTTCTTCAAAGCTGTGAACCCTGGATCCTCATCCTGGAGCCCTAAGTGGAGGTCGGGAGCATTTGCATATAAAGATCATTAGACCTTGTGCTGACTTTCTTCACTGACACAGATGAGAATGAAAAACTGCATCAGTCAAAGCCCGGCTTTTAGAAGGGAAGAGGAACAGGACAGGATGACGAGACTGAGAGAAAAGGCACAGATACTACACAGTGTTCCCAGGATAGGATTAATGTCTGTATGCTATTCAACTTCAAAAACACATATGTGGATCAGGGGAATGATAATATTTTGATGAGCACACACACAAGAAACAGGGGAGTGCTAGGTCCTCTGAGCACCTCAGACTTTAGCCTTTATTATAGAAGTGGATAATGATGTAGGCCATCCAGAAATGTTCTGAAGTGAACGACGAGGACTGAAGCCTGAAAACCAAGGAGCAATCCACAGTCTCAGAAGAATTCTTCTTGAGGAGTGATGATGATATGTGGTGTGTTTACTGGACAAGGCCAGGGTGGTGGTGAGCAGGTTGCTGTTGCAGCAGGAAAAGTGGGAGGCTTGCCATTCACTGCTGGATTTGGAAGGCTTGGAAGTTGGCGGTCCCGCCGCCCCAGTAGGTCCAAGACTGCAGCTTGACAAGTGGACTTCCCCTGCATGTGGCCAATGAGAAAGGTAAGCTGCTGCTCGTGTCTGTGGAGGACATTCAGTGTATTATGTGATTACAATGCATTGTGTTTCGTTATGGGAATGATGAATGACCACAGGAAGATGATTGAAAGTGGACGTAGCTTTTGAGTTATACCAAGTATTTATTTATTTCCCTATTTATGTATTTATTTCTGTGCCAATAACATTTTTAAGTAGTTTGGAAAGCTATAAAGGTCAAATGAACACACCGGAATCCCTAAGGGGGTTTCCTGACAAGGATTTGTATATTGCATATAAATGATGTGTACAATTCTCAGACAGTCACTCATACATTTTATTGAATCCAGGCTCACTCGGTGCACTTAACCCAGTAGGTCAGCAGTTCTTAGTCTGCAGCCTAGCACGGACATACCACATCGGTGAATGGGAGGAAAACTGAGTGACAAATCACCCACCTGAAGTGCGTTTGTTTTGAACTTATCTATTCAATGTAAAATAAAGTAAAGCACATCAAGTCACTGAGTTTATGCTGATTACAGTGACAGAACAGCTCTTCTGCGTCTCTTCCATGCGCTTTGTCAGATTCAGTGGGAATTTGTTTGTGGGCCCATGTGGCTGCCATCATGCCACAGTGGGAAGTGTGACTGGAAAATAGAGATAGAGTCAGACCTTGTTATTTCCTAATTGCTGTAATAATGTGTATTTACAGTCTGACCGTGTCTGAATAACTCCCGGGATTATTCAGGATAGTACATCACGTTTAAGACGATGACTGGTCACAAATGAATTCCAGATTTAAAATATAACGTCACGTTTTGAAAACTGAAATCCTTTTAGGTCGAGCGAAGGGAGATCTCCGTTTACAAAAAAATGTATTTGCTCATGGTTTGCATGAGAACATTGCATCTGGTTCTAAATTTGGCTTGCGTAGATGAGTGATGTGAAGAGTTGTGTCGTTCCTGTACATGCCCCAGGTTGGATGTGTAGGCTGGAGCAGCAGCAGCGGCAGCAGCAGGGGATACAAATAAGGAGGACAGCAACCCTCTCTCTCTCTCTGCATGTGTGTGGGTATGATGGAGACAAGGCAGGGGGAAGATGAGTGCCGCGTAGCGCTCTGGTGATGTCATCAGACTGTGGCTAGCAGCAGCACATCGCACTGTTCTCTCTTTTCGCTCTCTACTATCTCCTATGTGCAGATGAGACTTTTGAAACTCTGTTGTTGTGTTTGGAAGAAGGTTCTGTAGTTGTCCACGTCTGTGTGTCGGCATTAGGAGAATTACATTGGTTTTGTGAATTCTTACATGTTGCATGTATCTCTGTGTTCATGGATGCATGTCTGTGTTCTTCAAGCCACTTGTATACTGTCGCCTTATTAGTTACAGCATGAATGGAGCTTCCATGTTAAGACGAGCTACATGGTAGGCAACATCACAGCTCCATAAAAATATTAAAAACACACTGTAGCTGAGTTATCTAACATAGTATGTGCCAGTTAAGGATCACATAAAATCTGTTACATGCATTACAGTGTTATTCGTGGTATGCAAGTGGGGTATTCTTCCATGTACAAGATGAAAATGTAGCGTGCGGATGCATGTGTATGTGCACGCTGACCCCTTTTACATGTGTTTTTCACCCCTAAAGCAGGCACGAGCAGCTCCTGCTCCTCTCTCTCTCTCTCTCTCTCCTCTCCCCCCTCACCTTGTTTCCATTCTTCTTCCCCTCCATTTACCTCTTTCACTACTTCCCCCTTGCTCACTCTTCCTCTTTGCCTTTTATCCTTTCTCCTCTTCCCACTGTTCTTTCTCCTTCATTGTGCACCGCTACCCTGCAGGCATCCCTTTAGTGTTCTATGGCATGGTGGTGAAGTTTTTGCCTCGACTGTTATATAACTAAATTTAGCATGTTTGAGTCACGCGTTTGTCCATAGGTCATGCTCTGAAGGGACAGCTTACATTAATGTGCACCACAAGCCTCACCATCCACTCTTAATCAATGTTTAACACACTGTGCGTTTTTTTTTTTAGTGGGGTTGTGTCTGTGTGTGTTTAGGTTTGTCTTGCATGAGTGAACAAGCGCACGTGTCCATCTGCGCCTCATGACCATCTGCCTTGTCGGGTGAAAATATAGGCTACACGTTAGTTCTATGCATGTAAATCAAAGAAAGAGAGATACTGCGTGTAGAATTTCGAGTAAGTGCTGTCATGTGAGAGGAATCTGCTTAGATAACCTTCTGAGTTTGTATGTGTATATGAATGCTCATGTACATTGTGTGTGTGTGTGTGTGTGTGTGTGTGTGTGTGTGTGTGTGTGTGTGTGTGTGTGTGTGTGTGTGTGTGTGCGTGCGGTGAAAGGCTCTGGCTGTATCTCGCCAGCAGGCTGAGCTAATAGAGAGAGGGGGTGATGAAAGGTATGAGTGAGGGAGGACCTCTCCGTCTGTCTTCCTTGTATCTGAATTTTAAAATAACGACCTCACTTACTGTAGCCTGCAATGAAGTGGAACGTTGCACCAGGGAATGTTTGAAATAAAGTGTTTGGAAAAAAAGTAGTGAAAATCCATGTACTGATTTTATAAGTAGGTATTTCCTCAAAAAAAAAAGAAAAAGAAACAACAGACCTCGTTTATTATAAGGACATGTAGCAGCTTTGAATCTACATTTCAAGCATTCTTAAACAATTGCGGTCGGTCAAATCTTTCATGCTTACTCAGTGGATTAATATGTTGCTGCAAAACCAACATCATTCTCAAAACAAGCTCGTCTGTATGAGCTGCGCTGAGGCTATGAACTCTTTGTGTTTCATTTCTCCTCTTGCTGATTAATGAAAACTATTTAAATAAATAAATCTCAAAGGTCAGTGTCACTTTAGCTAATGCTGGAATGCAGGAACACGTGAATGACTTTGCCTCCCTAAAGTGGGTTACAGTATGTGAGATGATTAGGGCAATGAATAATAATTTAATAAAGGCTTTATGCACACACAGAAAAAGGTTTTCATGAATACGCCTGCGTGTATGTGGGGGTGTGGGTGAGCAGGCCGCTGTTTCAGCCCGGGTCACTGCTCCTTGTTCACAAGCCCACAGGAGGAGCACATTGCAGGGTGGACTGTCATTGGGGCTGTATAGGTGTGAGTATGGGTACGTGTGTGAGTTTTAAAGACATCGTACAACAGTAGCTGAGCTCCATGTTTGCACAAACACTCCTCAGTCGTGTGCGTGTTTATGTGTATGTCGCACCATGTGTTTTTGAATGATGCATATGAGGGTGAATCAACAATGCACAAGCACAGCGGCCAAAACAGACATGTCTCTATTTTTAAATCCACACATCAGCATCCGGCTTTCCGTAAGTATCCAGCATCACCGAAGGTCTGATATCTCTAGTCTTTCCCAGATTTCTGCTTTACGTTGATCAGAACTTTGATCACAGTCTGCATATCGATTCATATTTGCTAATAAATAGCAGAAGAGGCCATCACATGCACAGAGCGGAGTGACCAGACAAGTGGAATGAGCTCATTTGAAGCCAGGTCCTCCTAGCTCAAACCTTACTGGAGCTGAATGTGCCTAAATTCACACTGTGCATTTACACGTACATCCCTAATGTGCCACCTCTGCACTGCTTATCCTCGTTTCTCTATGTGGAGGATATTAGATGTGTATAAATGTCAGAGAAGGCCCCAGGACTGCAGGGGGAATGGGGATTGCATGCGTGTGCGAGAGAGACCAAGATAGTGAATTGTATTCTCTGTCAATCATGCATGTATTGTATGTGCAGCATGTTCTGTTTTGTAAAATGTGAAATAATATAAAGGTTCTTTATTGAACTAAAATACACACAGGCAAACCAGAATCAAACATTTGGGCATCTTAGTGTATAGTCTCGTGTCTCCCTCCATCAGGTTTGGTCAGACAGGGAGAGGCGTTTGTCATCAGTGCGTGTTTGGAGAAGCACCGGCCATGTCGCCATGCTTTGTCTGAACACTGGCTTAATCTGTGTTTGTTTCTGTCTTCTGGCTACAAGTACACGTATGTGTGTGTGGGACACCCAGTGTGTTATAGGTCATATGTAAGTTAGTGTTGTATGTAAATCTGGAGGTGAGGGGTTGAGAAGTGATGTCTCCTTAAGGAAAGAGGAAGAGGAAGTGAACTGCTGATCTGTTTCTTCTCCTTCTCTCTCTGACACAAAAACAAAGATGGGCGTGTGAGAGACGATGTGTGCATTTGTTGTATTGTCTTTAGACTTTCTAAGTTTGCTAAGTGGCCCTTGACCTTTTAGAGCTGCAAGTTGAGGGTCAGAGAGTAAACATGACGCGTGTGTGTTAGTGTTTTTGGGTGTTAAATCCGGTTTTGCGCAACAGACTGATGATTGCGCATTCAGACTGTGACTGTGAGTGTCAAGTCAAGTTTTACATGATGAGCAGGAGGTCAAGTTGTCTAGGATCATGTAACGGTGATTATTAGCTGCTGTGAGTAATCTTTATTTCTCCTGTAATAAGTTTTTTTAAATTTAGATGAGGAGCTTTGGAAGGTGGTAAATTAAACAATGCCTACTTTTAATAATGAGGGAATGATATTAGGAAAAGAAAATGGTGAAAACAGGAAACCACAAGTGTTAGATTATATGTTTCTGGGATAAAGAACTGCATCATATGTGTGTAGAGGAGAAAGAGAGAGTTATGAGAGAGAAAACAAAGAAAGCAAGTGAGAGGGACTCCATATGACTCGCACATGGCTGCGGACGTCTGCTTCGTTCATTTGTTATCTTGACAGACTGAACACATTAAAACTTGGAGGAAGTACGAGCGAGGGAGACAGAGAGAAGAAAAGGAGGGAGGAGAGAGGGAGGGTTAAGAGAGGGGGACAGGGTGACTAAGTCAGGAGAAAGGGGAAGTCTCCACTGCAGAAAAAAGGGAGGGAAGGAAGGAGAGGAGTGAAAAAGGAGAGGTTACATGTGGCTATTTGAGGTGGCTGTTGAGTTATGGAGCGAGACAGAATAGCCGGTAAGTTGTGGCTTTTTTCCAACTTGTTTGGTACTTTAACAGCGAGGAATCTTTCCTCAGGAGAGAGGCTTTTATTTTTTCCTTTCCTTTGTTGCACTGCTACACAAAGCGAGTTATTCTCGGTGGCAGCAGGCGGCTTGAAGCCACCCTGGCTGTGTTTGCTTTGCGTGGTCAGTTGTGGAAGCAGGCGTTTAGAGATCTCTGTCAGCCTGTAAGTGCGTACATGTCAACGTCACCTCTCCGATTCTTAGATGTTGTCTGAGCTTCGGACTGATGAAGAGAGTTGCCCAGCAGGCAGTTCTTGTGAATTCTGATTGAATGAACAGCAACCACTAAGCAAACTGTGAAATACACACACACACACACACACTTTCTGACTAAAGCTACCGTTTTTTAGAAGGAACAGTGACTAAACCTCATGTGACAAGTTGTCAACGACGACTTCCTACAATGAGAAAACATAATCTTCCAGTGCAAAGTGGCTGCTCTGCTATAATTGGCTGACTGGGGTTGGGTACTGATTTACAGCTGATTCACATACTGTACACCACCATCCATCAGCGGATGGGCAGCTAAAGTTAAATCTTTATGCCATCATCGCATGATTGGACTTGGACGATTCTAGCTGTCAGCTCTATTCTGACGGACTTCAATTTATTTTAAGTGACAACAGAGTCATTTGCATTTGTGACAGACAGCAGAGTTTTCGATGCAGCAGCGCTAGAGTTCACATACCGTCCTGCCCGTGTGGTGCTTTAGTTGAGGCTAATTTTATTGTTTCTTTTAATTAAATTTTGCTGATTTGAATGTGTGGTTTGTTTAGTGCTAATGGAGACTCGGTGGAACTTCTGTTCAGGCCCATATGTGTTCAGTCTGACTAATCTAGCAGCTTACAGTGATTAAGGTTAGACATCAAGCTGAGTGACACTCAGCAAATTAGCCTTTAATTCGACCGTTAATAAGGTGTCTGACTTCAGCCAGGCAAATGATGCACACAGACGTGCCGCACATCTATTGTTATTACCACTTGGTGGCAGTGTTGTAGTGTCATTTTGTCCTCCTTCACGCCGCCACCATTTCCCCATCTCCTGTGAAATGTGCCATGTGGATGATTCATATTTTGCAGATGGAGGAGATTTCAAAGGGAGGTGGAGGAATTTAGCGAATGCTGACTCGAGTGGGGGTGAGGACATGTTGTCAGTTGTCAGGAGCCACTTCTAACCTCAGTCCTCTTAATTGAGGAAGTATTGCATGGGCTGAACTACTTCCTGGTTTGCAACTGGTGCTGCATTCTGTTGGGGCATGTTGTCATGACTACAGCCCACCCGCCCCGTGTTGCCCTGGTACTTTTCTTTTGACAGGAGATGAGGCTGTGATGTCTTTTTTAACTGAAACACCTCCATCATGGTCGTCTTTCTCGCCTTTTCGGGACTAAAAGGTTCAATGTGACACGTCGTCTGCCGCGGCTGCTCCGTATGGTCACCACATTGACGTTGCTGTAATTGATGTTAAAACACAACAAAGAGAAAGGAAAACAAAGAATTCAGACCGCAAATGGGAGACGTAGTTGTGTCGTGTTGCTTTATGTGCTGCCAATTAAACAGTGATACAAGCAGTGTCCTGTCTGTTGAGATGACACTAAATGCAGCGTTTGTGCTTACTGTTTAGCACCACAATGACAAAGTCAGTGATCAGTAGTTAGGATTGCAAAAAGCACAGTTACAACCCTTTTTGACATTACTTTTAAATGATCTATTGATACACTCCCTGAGGGAAATATGTTGATTGAAGACCAGGACCCATACTGAGTTTCCGCCTGTGTCCTAACTTCACATACTAGCAGAACTCATTTTGTTTCTTTATATTAAAGGCCAATATTTGTCTTATGTAGTCTCTTCCTCCTCCTGTAACTTCTGTGTCCCATTCCAAGTCTTCACACAGTTCATTCACATCAATCGGCAGCTTCAGAGGTGCTCACGTATACACCCAGACCCTTGTATACCCTCATCCTAACACGCACATGAACCCTGAGCTGAAGTAAATCGTGGAAAGCGCTCAGCTCACCGTGTTCCATAAAAGAAGTGTACAGGATATCCTCTATGAGTGAACGCCCTGCAGTTCTCCTCCCAGTGCCCTCCTAGCACCTCATATTGTTTTCCAGATTATTATTTAGTAATGATAAGTGAGGGAGCCGTGAAAACAGCCAGCGCAGGGAGTACAGGAAACGGACTGGGAAGCTCCACCTTCAGTCACCCTCAGGGAGGATTTCTGACAGGTGACATTATTCAACATGATGGAAACACGGGTTGAGTCGAGGGTGATATAGCACAGACAGATGAACTCCTTAGTGAAAGCTTTTTCAGGTGATTGTTTACAAGCAGTTCAACCTCTGGTCTGCTGAGCGCAAAGAGGAAATCACTTAATGTCAAAATGTAAATATAGAAGCTGAGCTGATGCATGCCGATACTCAAAGTGTTACTTTTGCAGCAAGGGGATAATTATTGCGTTAGTTAGTTTGGACTAGAGTAGCAATGAAGATCATCTTATTACCTTGCATAAAATTATTTAGATGAGTGACATTTGCTATTTTGTCTTCGTTGGCATTTAGTGACATGCTTGTTTTGCACCCAGATTGCAGGATGTGGCACCATAAATACATCCTTTCCATGACAGCATTAACTTATAGTATAGATAGGTGCCAGCATGTACAGAATTAAAAACATCATCTTTACATTTGTCATCTGTCACATTCCCGACAGGAAACCAAATGTGAAACCTCTAATCTTCACAGTGACAAATATATCTGGCGGCGTGCAATTCGTCAACAACCGAACGTGGTGTGATAGTTGTTTGCTTGCACCGAGACCTCACAGATTCACAAGCTCCATGTTACAAATGCAATTTGTGCTCAGCAGAACAATTCCTTGCACACGCAGTAACATCCAAGTCTGAAACCACTGCAGTCCTGTTGCTGCCAGTATAAATTGTCTACACAGCTTCTTGGCCAATTTAAAAGCTTACTATGAAAGACTCAAGGATACTCGCTCTTCCAATAGAACCATCATATTAATAAAACACGCATATAGTATGGGAGTAGTGGCAGTGTATGATCTGGGATGGAGCAAGGCTTTATGTGCTATGGTCACCTACTTTGAATGAACTCTGTCTACCTCTCCACTTCCTCTAGTCTCGCTCTTACTTGAAATCTCCTGTTGTTTGTACTTTCCCCTTTCCTCTGCATTTGTGCAGCGGTTTCACTACCATGTTTAATTGCACCATATTTCTGCAGTGACAGCATGTTATTTAGTTTCTGCTACAGTAAGTGAATGTATTCCGCTAGCGTTCAAACAAGTTATTTTGTCATGCTTCTTGGACATGAAGGTTAAAGGTGTCATTTGGCTAAACACGTAAGACAGCACACATTAGCCTTTGCGGGTACATAGAAATAACACTAAGCAACTTCCTGCTAATAATTGATGTTGTTTCCTGTTGATCTCAAACGGATCAAACAACAGAGCCTGAGATCTCAGGTACATAATAAATGTCTCCAGCAGAAACACATTAACATAGAAAGCAACATGATTTAATTGTTGGTGCAATATATGGGAAGCTAATAACAAACTGCACAAATACAAATTAGGAATGAATCGTTAAATCGGACAACGAAACTGATCCACACATTAGATCACTTGGAAAACAACACTATAAGTAGATTAAACACTTCCACAAACACACCTACTGATCTCAACAAGGTGCACAACAAGCACAACTGCAGTGTCGCTGAGCACCACAGAGATGTGGGTGCTGTTGGTTAGGGCGATTTATCCTTCTATGTGCTAAAGCCTCTGTGTTTACAGTGCTATTTCAGGGACACTGAGACACACAGACACACAAACACAGCCGAAGCCACAGTCACAGTCGAGCAACCACATGAGCACATGTATGCAGGGGCACGTATTCACATAGCATCACTTACTGGGCACACACACACTCGCTTCTCCAGATGTTGTTTTGGAACTTTCCCTCATTCTGTCGCTCAGCTTTTCCCCCCACAGCCATGTCCATGTTTAGATAAATACACACTGGCTGAGGGAGGTGTGTATTTCACACACGTCGTGCATGTGCCTTTTTTGCATTGCTGCAGTACATTACTACAAAGAATTGTGGGAAACGGTTTACGGTGCAGCTCATTTGGGTCTGCATGGGCAGAAAGGGGCCATACACCATACAGTAGAGGTTTAGACTATGTGCAATACGCAGTGGAAGAACACTAATTGACATGCAGATTCTTTTTTTACATGCATGTCATGGTGCACGTTAGTCATAAACATACATGCATGTTACAGAAACACACTCCTTTACTACAAGAGCCCCTACACAGCTGTCAGGATGTATGATGCATGTACTGTGCTTTCTTACAAGATGGTTAATTGCACAATATATGACAACACTTTCCTCTGGGGACATTTTCTACACCAACAAAGATCCTGAGCGATTCGTTCTGTATCCTGAATCAGTACACAGGACACTGTGTGTACGTCGTACATGCCACACTCTGTTCTTTATCCTGAGACACCTTTGTAGCAGAAATAACCAGACGGAACAATTAAACACACAGCGTCGTTCTGTGTTACCATCAACCTCTCAGGTGTTAGGGTTAGGGGCCACAGGATCGGCTTGGCATCCTATTACTGCCCCTTAAAATAGAGCTTTTCATTCAAATGGATTTCCTTATTACTTGCAGCCTATAAAAGTGCCAGACACTGTTTTGCGGCTTTTGGCTTTTCACTCGGCATAAAACTGTTTGTAATTTGCAAAATCCTGATAGTATCTCTTTGTTATCTAAAAGTGGAAATCCCAGCTTCCTGCGAACCTTGTTTAGTTTTTGATTACGCTTGAGGATTGATTGGTGACCTGCCTGTACATTCAGTTTACCATTAATATTGAAACGGCAAAAATGATGCAGGGTCACAGACGAAGGAAGTTGGAAAGCCACTTACTCATGAGCAATCGGTAATTATAGCATCACTATTGCTCTGTTCCTCTGGTAGATTCATGGATAAAACACTGTAGCACATCCCACAGGCGGTCAAGGAAGTGGTTAAGTAAATACAAGGTCAACTTTGATATGTTGTCATTAGCTTATTTTATCAACACTTTCTCAACAGTGTTTTTCTGTAGCGCCAAAGAACAGCTTCTAAATTGGCACCGACAGCTTCAAGGACGAGTAGCGTAATCATACCCACCGCATCAAAAAGCCAGCTTGTCATCGAGGTTCCCCCCAAAAAGAAGTGCAGCAGCGCTAGACGACTTGATCAGATGTATCCACCAAGCTCATGTTCCCATATTCTTCCCTGATATCACAGTGTCACAGAAGGCAGGGTCGGGGGTGCACGGACCAACTCAGAGGCGCCATGATGTCAACTTTCTCCAGAAAGTCTTTAAGGTTTTCTTTCACAGCAAACCAGCTCCTACAGAAGCAGCTACACTTTAATTAACATGCCAGTCAGTTTGCAGAGGGTGCTTACTCCAAAGTGAAACTCTCACTTTGACTGTAGTCCCGCTTTAGCTATGCCACAGAGAAAGTAGCCCTTGTGAAGGGCCTGGGGATCCTGTGTGATTGCAAGTTAACTTGATTAAAGTGACTGGGTGACATGTTGTCCACTTTGACTCTTAGCGCTGCTCAGAAGCTGAATGAGAAAATGAGACCTGAGAGCCACTTTGGCTGAAAAAGGCTATGACAAGGTCTGCTGTCTACATGAACTACATAGACACACATAGACTACTTGCGCGTCTATGTGTGAGTGTGATGGGGGCAGGGGAAATGCACACGCTCACACAGGACATGAGCGAGAAAGGGGGGGGTAGCTACATGGAGGGAGGGAGAAGGGAGGAGGCTTGTCTTTACGCTCCTTCTGAAGCCTGAATGCAGCAGCGATATAGAAAAGTTAGTGGGAAGTCAGAGAAAAGAAATTGTTCCTTTAAGAGAGTTGTAGCTTTAGACTAGTTTTTTTTTATTGAACCTATTTTGGAAGTAGTGCAGAATTAGCAGGGAGACACTGAAAAGTGGCAAGGCGATATTTCTATAGTGAAAAGATGTCTGATTCTGGAGTCAATCCACACTTGGAAGGGATTATTTCTGATTTTGAAGGTTTGTAATTGGTTTTCTATTTTCCTTTTAATTAAAGTCTTAGATTTTCAGTCTGGGAGTTTATGTTGGAGATATGTTGCTTTGTTTGTGTCAGTGTACTGTCAGTGTGTGCTTACCTATGAACTACCTTACATGTATTTACTGTGGGTACTGTGCGTGTGTGTGTGTGTGTGTGTGCGTGTGTGTGTGTGTGTGTGCACTTTGTTATTGTATTAGAACAGGATGGTGGGCATATGGTAGTAAAGTCCCTGTAGCCTGTCGTCTGTTATTGATTATACCAAAGTTACGTCAACAATAGAAACAAACACAGCAGTGGCAGCACACTGTCTCAGCACCGGAAAGCCTTCAGCTGAAACAGTTAGAGGGAGACAGTGGAAACCTCAGCACTAAGAGCTAACATCTGTCCAACCTCTCATGCAACACTCACAACTGTGTTTCTCCTTTTGTCTTCCAGTGTGGAGCTGGCACTAATTCCCTTTGTCCCCCTTTCCTCTACCATTCTGTCTTTCTTCCTTCCTCCCTCCCTTCCTGTTCCTCGTCCTCCAGCTGCTCTTTGACCTGATACTCACAGATATCACGGACTGATGCTGACATCAGAAGCCAGAATAAGTTCGCTTCTTTATTATCACCTTGATTTCTAGACCATTTATTCAAATTCAAATCATTTAAATTCGATCAGATTGTTAAAGCTGGCATCCGTCTGAACTGCAGCATTACCTCAATCAAGTTAAGAGCAATTGTTTAAATTATGCATGTCTTGTACTGGACATGTCTTAAAGTAGTTACTCAGATAATCTGGTTTTATTTTGTTAACATCATGTGAAATCACTAACATAGAGAAATGGGATTGAACACGTACTGAATTTATGAAAACCTGTCCATTCATGTAAAGTCAGAAAGATTTTAAAACAAATGTTTACTATTACTGTTGATCTGTTTTATTTCTCTACCTTTTTGTCTGTGGAAGTTGGGTCAAAGTGAGTTTATACTTGCTTAAGTCTGCAAATAACATGTAATTTAAGAGCGAATTTTATGTTAACACCACCAGTTCCATTTCTTACATGTGCACCATCATCCCCGTCTCAATCAAATATGCAGATCACCTCTCTCTATAACTGCAAGTTCCTGCCTCCACATGTGGTCAGACTTCAGACATACTAACTAGTTCAACATTCCCCAGCCTGTGTGCAAAAAAGTAATCTAGGTCCAATTCAGATAGTGTGGATGCAAATTGATCAACTCCAAAATAAAGTTTTAGTAACGCCAATACCACGTTTCATTGTTGTTTTCATCCAGCATGAGAAGAACTTGACAAAGACATGCATGGTGATGATTTGACTGGGTAAGTTAAATCACTCCAGATTAGTATGATTTCCACCACTGCAGTGCACTGTATGTGACGCTGAGGGGGAGGCACAGGGAGGGAAAGGCAAGTCAAGTGGAGAGAACACTGAAGATGTGCTAATGCCTATGTACTATGGAAAATGAATGGTAGAAACTACTACAGAGACTTTACACAAAAACAGCAATATTTTCTAGAAAAAGTCCCCTACACTGATAAGCCACAACATTAAACAACTAACAAGTGAATGATATTTATTGTTTTGTTACAATGACATTTGTCAAGGGGTGGACTATATTAAATGGCAGGTGAACAGACAGTTTTTGAAGTTGATGTGTTGGACGCAGGAAAAATGCGAGCAATCATAAAGATCTGAGCGACTTTGACAACGGCCAAATCGTGACAGCTTGATGACAAGGTCCAGCATTATGTTTCTGGTTTTTGCAGTGATGAAAATGTACAAAAAGATCCCACAGTCTAAGACTACAACGAAGCTACTTTAGCACCAATGTCATAGTTTACCACAGTTTACTGAGTATGGGGCTGTTATGGCACGGACTTATCAGAATTCCCAAAAGTACCAATAATGGGCATGCGAGTGTAAGAACTGAGTGATGAAACGATGGAAGAAGGTGGCCTGGCCTGATAAATAATGTTTTCTTTTGCATGATGTTAGTTCCCAGGTGTGTGTGTACCTAGGAATGATATGGCAATAAGATATTCAATGGAAAGAAGGCCAGCTGGCAAAGGCAGCGTGATGCTCTGGGCAACATTCTGCTGCGATACATAATACCTATCTAAACACGACTGGACTGTCACACCAAGAACACCCCTTTGTGACAATAGTCTTCCCCGATGGCAGTGAGCTTTTTCAGCAGCATAATACACCCTGACACAGTGCAAAATGTTCAGAAATGGTTGCCTTAGGCTCCAAAATCCCCAGATCTGATGCCTGGGGACTGTGCCTCAAACCTTACAGAACTTTAGGGATATGCTGGTGACACCTTACAGGGGTGTTATGAAGTCCAGGTAGGGTTTAATGTAGTGGCTGATCAGAGAATAAGCTGACAATTTGCCCTTATTCATTATTCAGTAAGGTCTTGTAGAGTGGGACGCAGACTCTTGCTGTGTTTGCCAACCTAAACTTAGTGTTCAGTCCAAGGTATTTGGACTGATTATATGCTTAAAGGTACCATGTTGCTCCGTGGCATGTGGACACAGAGAGGAAATTAACATTGAAATTGATAGAGTGCTTGTGTGTGGTACCATTTTGTAAACCTGGCAGAGAGACCAGTGTGCTATTAAGTTGGTTTGAGTGGAGAAAATAAAACACTTTCTTAACAGTTCTCCATGGTCCTGTTTTCTAAGACAGTTATATGAAACCACAGGTGTCAGAAAAAGCATGGAAGGAATTGCTAGTATGAAAACAACTAGATATGTGTATGTACTGTATATGATTGTCATGCGTACAGGCCATTTGATTATATGATTTGTTAGACGTGTCAGTCTGTCTTTGTTTATTGTGCCTTCATCACATATTGTAAACTACATCGACCTCATTGCCTAAAAATGAGGTTGGTTGTTTTAAAACTAAAGTGCAACCACAAATATATATGTGGTCAGGTTTTTGGGAAGCACTTTGGTTAAGGTTAGGGAAAGATTATGGTTTTGTTTAAAAGTAAATAAACACGTTTGTGTCTGAAGTCACTGTTAATTTTTTTTTTGTATTAGGCCAGACCACAATCTTTCCTTAGCCTTAACCAAGCGCTGCGAGTGTCTTAACATAACCATAAAATCATTTAATAACACTGTAATCAAACAACAAACAACAAACTTGAAGTTACTCTGGCAGAAAAAAACCACATCGTCTGGGAAAGTCTTATTTGTACGTTCAATGTAAATGTATTTGCAACTTGCCCTTTACATACTTTATAATCTCATTATGGTTATATGAAACATAATCTGACTGAAAGTTTACCCCCACATAAACATATTTGCTGTAGTAAATGAGTTATATAGAAACTTGTTTTTTAGGGGAGAGGCCACACAGACAGTAAAGGTGCACATACACAATAAGTGCCCAGAGGTTGCGGACGCATTCTTTGCATCATTATGTTCCCTGCTCACTCATTTACTGGCAGTTTCAGAGTCCTGCCTTGTTTTTAATGATTTTAGTTTTGGCTGAATGTTGTTGTTGTGTCAGGGTGCATGATTCATACAGTTAAACGTGCTCTGTCTGAAAGGTTTGTTCCTTGAGGTCACTGAGCTCCAATTAGTTGCATGTGTTATTTACTTATTATTTTTTTGTATCAGTCCATTTTGCCAACCACAAGGGCCTCCACTCTCTCCTTTTCTTTCAGGGCTTTACTGAAAGTCAAAACAACGTAGGTTTAGAGGTGTGAAGTGGTATGCAGCCACCGTCTTTATACCTTCACTAGCCACTGATGTAAATTAACCAACAGCTCATCAAAGGAACAGAACAAGACTTTACCTGTGAAAAGTTGAGGCCTGAGGAGCCTGAAGCAAGCCCTAGGCCAGTAATTTATCAGTGGCCTGAATGACTTTCCAGTGTGTGTGTGTGTGTGTGTGTGTGTGTGTGTGTGTGTGTGTGTGTGTTTAGTCACAGGTAAAATTGCCTCTTGGTTCGGCTTGATTAGGGTTCAGATCTCTTTTTCAAACGTCCCCATTATTGCACAAACCGACTTCATTCAGCTATCGTGTCTTCCATCTTTACCAAACATCTATACGACTCCCAGAATTCCTTTGTGCTGGACACAGTGTGTTGGCCAGACCAGAAGGGAACCACGCAGTAAATTTGAAGCAGTAAGCTTCGCTGCTGCTGCTCAGTATTAGCAAACCTGACACCATCGGTGGGCAGTAAGAGGAAGTGTGTGTTTGACAGTGTAGCATTAAAGTTTCATCTGACCAAGTAAATACCATAGTTTGAAATTGTATCATTTGTTGTTTGGCCTTGTCTTGTCGGATAGGAGGTTTGGTCACGTTATTCCTGGTCTGACCACAGTGACTTGTACTCTGTGGCTACTGAGATCAGACGTGTAAAATGGTTTTATATAACCAGCAGCTGACAGGGAGTAACTGTCTTGACTTACTGCCTGAGACTAGAATTACAATGCTGATAAAGTAGCTCAAGGCCATGCACGCTAAAGTACATCCTTTATTTCTTAAATTGCTGGTGTAGTTTATTGTTGTACATTACTGTATTTTGTTTTATTCTTTTTCTTAACTTCCCGTGTTACTAGTTAGAAAACGTCCTGTTTTCTGATCTGCTCTTATTTACTCTGTTATTTTTCTGTTAAGACAAACACTTATCCCATCTGTTTAAAATTAAAAGTCTGGGAGTTCAGAATGCACTATTCCTTCATTTTCCTGCAAGTGTTATATATTGAAAGGAGTTAGGTTATTTAGTATTGAGGTTTATTTACTAATTAACTAGCTGATATACACTTACTATTGGTCATGAATGATCTTTGTCTTGTCCTGACCTGTTTTAATGTGACCATTCCTCATGCTGCAGCTTCTTTTTCCACCTTTTTCTTCCTTTTTATTTCAGTCTCTTTGTTTGTTTTCCACCCTTTAACTGACTAACTCTTATTAGTGCAACTGGGCTGAGATGATACTGAATGTTTACGTTCATCAGTTGGAGATGGGATGTCCTTGACGAGCAAGTGATGACACAGAGGCAGCATGGACTGATACCTGTATTAATTCATATGACCAGTAAAATAAGGTCAGCCGCCTCCGTCGTTGTTTTTGCTGCACCAATAATCCAGATATAGTTCTCCATGCCAGACACCATGAGATACTGCACGCTGGGCAGCGATAGGTAGTGGAGGGACATGGGAAGACGAGACTCCTGGCTGTTGTTAATGAGCTTCCTCTGAGGTAGACTGGACCTCTCATTTCCAGCTCATAGTCTGGGAATGCTGTTTCAGTGGGAACGATACTGCTTCATCCATCTGTCAGTCCCACACTGCACAAATACCACTCCTATTGCTCCATGATCCTGCACTAATGATATTCAAGGAGTATCCTCTGATCCTTCATGTATGTCCACGTTTGCTTTAGCTGAACAAGAAAACAAGAATTAACAGCTACTGACCACACAAACAATAAAAAAGAAAACACTGGGAGACTGTAGGGAGGAGTGTGATATATGAGAGCTGAGTTATCTAAGTGAAAAATGCCTTGAATGCATTTTTCCATTCTCTGTATTTTCAGATAACACAAATGCACAAGAAGATTTAAATTCACTCCTGGTTTTACATTATGCAAGCTTGACTGCACAATCTCTAAATACAACCAGCTAGAGAGGAAAGCACTCAAGTCGTCTGCCCTGGTCTCGTGCCTGAGGGTGTATAATCACAAGGCAGCCAAGAACAGAAATACTTATTTAAGATTACTTCACAGGTCACTGGCAGAACAGCATCTTGGTCCAGTTCTTTTATTTTGACAAAATCTGAGTATGGATTGTGAATCCTCTCGTGTTCAGCTGTAATTCTCACATTTACAGCTCTTCCAAAATGTGACAATAGTCTACGGCCAGTGGCAAGAGTGTATATTGTTTCCCATACTGGTCTCAGAGGAGGTTAAGACAAATCGCTTCACAACACCATCTTAAAGTCCTTGTGAAGTCTGAAGTCCCATTTTGGCACACCAACTTATTCTCTGGCCAGATTTTAAAGTAGCCACAGCATTGAACTCCCTCTCAGCAACCATAAAACTCAAGTATATATAAATATATATATTGTACGTGTATCTATCATACATTACATTTTAAGCTGTTTATGCTGCCTTACTGAGTGCACCAACTTTACCATAGAAAGTATCACTGTTGACGTGGCGGTTTATTAAACCCTTTGTCTGCTTATTGGTTTACTGGTCTTTCTTGGTTTTCATGCATAATGAGCCACTAAAATTGCAACATTTATAAAACTAGTCTTCTGCAGTGCAAGAATGCCGGAAATGAAAGATAATTGTGCTTTAAAGTCTAGAGAAACGGTGTAGATGGAGTCAAACACAAATCACCACAAACTCCAAGACAGTAGATTAGAGTACAAATCCATTTATACCTGTGGTGAACAAGATCACCCCTGTTGTGTCTGACTAATACGAGAGGTCATCTGCAGCCGAGATTTTTTTTAAGGGGGGGGTAAATTGTATCAAATGGCCCCAAATGTAGGAATGAAGCAGCTTGTGGCTGTAAATTAGATTAGTGCCGCTGTCTGATGTGTGTGGGGAGACTTTGAAGCTTTGAAGTGATTGTGCTGAGCTCTGCATCCCCAAACACAGTTCTAGATTTAAACAGACAACAGCGGGGCCGGGGCACGATTCTCTGTGTTGGTGTAGTGGCTTAAAAATAAACACACATATATTCTCGTAATGAACGCTCTCGTGTTTTTACAAGCACTTTGAATAGAACTACATAGGGAAAATTAGTTTTTGATTGTTGGAAACGGGGGATGTTCTTAAGGGTGTGCGTGAGTGGACTGGTCTGAACTAGTGTGTCGTTATGATACCAGCTCCTGGCCACTGGCTTGGCACAGCAACTCCATTAGAGAAGTTCAATTCAAGTTGACTTTGAGCCAGTGCACTCTTCCCAGGGGGTGAATCCGTCCTTCAGTATCTTCATCTTGGACGGCGCAGCCATTTGAGCACGTCAAGACTAACCGAGGGGAAGGATGTGCCTCTTTCTTTCTTCTTTTTCTAATGTTGTTTAAAAACACAGAGACTTTTTTGCCTAAATGCTTAACAGGCAAAGATTATCGGCTGATTGTGTGCATTTTAGTGAAACATCCTTTCAAAGGCAAAACAAGGGAAATTTAATATTGTAGTTCAAGTCATGACAAAACAATGTATGAATTGCCTTAAAGATGATATACACCGCAGTGAAAAACTGCTGGTGATGCTCTAATTGGTATGATGTAATAGCTGTAGCATGCATCTTTTGTGTTGCCACCATGATTGCTGCTGCAGCCACTCTACCGCCAAACCTCAAGCACTTCAATACTTGGATGCTGTTCACATTTGTTTTAGTTTTACAAAAACAATTAACTTACTGTTTACTGCTCAATTAATTGGCATGACCTTTTTGATGAGTATTTTATGATATTGTTCCTACTTCCCATAAACAGTAATCTTGAACTATAAATGGTCTGGGACCAAATCATTTTGGTCAAACAATTTAACAGCAAGTCAGTGTGTTTTCAGTATGTAGTGTAGTGTGGGAAAGTACTCAGGTACTGTACTTTAAGATTTTCCATAAAACAACCCAGGATGATGTTATACTTTTCTAAAAATGCATTACACTGTCATGGATTAAATCAGGGGTTCCAAACCTTTTTGGCTTGAGATCACTCAAACAAAAGTCACAAATGAGATACAGTATGTGTGAGTTGTTAGCAGTTCAACATAAGATTGATTGCACCTTCGAACGGCTCAGAAGGTTTCATTTAAATAACTTCTCAAGGTCCAAATAGAAAACAGACTCAATGCTTCAGAGAGATGTGAAAAGCAGAATACATATGTATTGATACAGCAGGATCAAAAACCTAATTGTGTCATTTATTTATAATATCAATTAATAAGTTCTCATTATTTTGCAGAACCAGTACTGCAACTTTAAATATTTTATGTACATTTTGCTGATGATACTTGGTACAGGTAGTGGTACATTTAAATATGCATTTGCACAGTTGTACTGCTGGTGGTCCTCTGCCACCACTGTTTAGTCTTTTAAGATGTTCATTATGAGATGATCCACCATCACCGTCTCATTACTTTCTCAGTTAACAGATTTTTGATGTTTAAAAGAAAATGTCAGAAAATGTTGTAAAGTTTCCCAGAAGAATAACTAAAAACTCACTAAATAATCAGTAATATGACTGAGATGTTGTATTTGTCCCCCTCATGCAGCTCTGAAGAGGTCATTCGAGGTGGAGGATGTCGACACCTCATCTCACTCTTCCCCTGGTTCCCGCCGGACAACCAACTCCCCCCACCGTAACGCCATGTCTCCTACCAGCATCTACTACCGTGATCTGGGCACCGCCTCCGCTGCCGCCACCAACAACAACAACCTCAACTATACCCAACCCCGCTCCATCATGGGTGGAGGAGGCTCCAGGACCCCTGAGCCCGTGTCGCGCCGCTCCGAACTTTCCATTGACATCTCATCTTCTTCCAGCAAGCAGGTGGAGAACATCACCAGTCCTGCTTCCACACGCTTAGTGGCAAACAGTGCCCTGAAGCGCCCTGAAGTTCTGGGCCACTCCAAGACCCCCGAGATGAGCCACAAGAGGGAGGTCACTTTTGCCAAGACTCCTACTGACTCCCCGCTGATACGCCGCAACGAGGGCAGTAGTAACAACAACGGGACCAGCCGCATCCCTGAGCAGAATCACACACGCAGGTTTGAGCCCCCTAGTCCTGGGGACGTGCGTAAACCGGAAATCAGCATCACCAAAGCTCCTCCAGAGAACAATGGCCACCACCCAGCAGTGCACCACCCACACCATCCAAACCCTCACCACAACACCATTGTCACCACCTTTCGCTGCTCCTCGCCTAGCCATGCCGGACGCAAATCTCCCAACCCTGACAGTAAGTCCACTTTAATAAGTCATCCCCCCTGCTGACACTGACACTCGCACTACTCACACACACGGAAAACTATTGTGAAATGCTATGTTTTTCTGAGAAGCCTAAAGTGGTAATCAGCGGTTTTCCTTTCTGGTGACATGATTTCTTGTTGGTTCACTTGTGTGCTCAGTCATGGTGGATAAAGCTGGAAATCATCACCACCCAGTTGTTACTCTGTCTCTTCAACACAACATCTTCAGAAAATAAAACTACTAATTGAATATTCAATACAAATCTCTGTAAAAACTGACATCTAATTGAATTACCACTATTATTAGTGGTACAATGTGCTTTAGGCTAATTGTTAGTCTGTTCAAATGTAGTTAAAACGAAACCAGTTATTATGCCAAATACACATTTATAAACCCATATATGAATTTTGTCCACTTGACAGCTGCGTTTGGTTTATTTATGAAAAATCAAAGAGAAACAAAATGTTCCAATACGAGAAATGATCAAGAAATAATGATTTACCGTTACTGTCGAGGCAACATAATGCAGTTTAGCATTATTTGGGCACACATGCACTAGTTCTAGTTCGTTTCTACCAAAGATCTCCACACCGACCCTTGTTTGTTACAAGTGCTATCGAGTTGCATACTTTCTGAGATACTCACGGTTGGAACTGCTCTAATTTGTTCATACAACGCTTCCTTTTGTTCTCACGTAGACTCTGACTCACGGACACTGTGTGTAAAACCTCAGTCAGGGAATACAGTAAATTACTGTTTTAACTTTTGTGCTGTGATTTAGCTCTTTAACTCATGCGTGTGCTTTAACATATACTTGCTGGTTTGGTGTCATACTATTATCAGAAAGAAGGAGATTTAAGAAAGTCTAATAGGCTCTTAAACTCATTTTTTCTTCTCCCGTTAATCTCCCTGCTCTCTCTACACTCATGCTGAGCTAACAGACTAACCCAAGTATCAGATCTCTTACTGAGAAACAGTCACAGGACCAGATAGTTTGATTCATGTGTTGTCTGTATGTTTGTCGGTAATACAAGTAACCATGTCCTTGGAGTCCTGTCTGTCAGGAGAAGGAGCAGACTGTCTGTCTGTGTTTGTGGTGATCCTTGTCTGCTCTTAATGCACCATTGGAGCCAAGATTATGTGATGAAAGCCTAACCTTGGCAGCGCAAGAACAGCACTATGGCAGTCAAATAGTAATTAGTGTTACAGTCACAGTGAAACCATATGCAGTTGAGTTGCTATGATGCAGTTTGGGACATTATGTGAAGAAACATACTGTACTGGAGTTACAGTGTGTTTGTGTTCACTAAGGCAATGTAATATACTGTAGGAAATGCCTGAGATAAACCATTCCTCACTGTGGGAGGTTTTTAAACTGACAGACATTCATTTCCTGGAGAAAGCGTAATGTAATATTTTAAGGTTTCCCAGGTATGTTGTCGCTGTCATTTTACCAGCACAGTAACTAGTGCAGTTGCTTTTTTTAGGTCAATGTATAAAATTTAAAAACTGCAACAACAACTTTCTGAATATAGGGCGTCCCTATGAGCGAGAAATTAAACGACTACTAGCTCGCATCGCCACAAAACCACAGTTAAAATAGAAAGCTGTGAGTGGGATCTACCACATCATCAGGTATTTGTGATTAGCCCTTGATGAAACGCAACAGGGCTGTTTTCCTGTTGGTTTATGCCATTTGATTTGACATGTTCCTGGTTTGCACTGCATTTTGTCATTCATCAGACGTAGTTACATTAGCAACAGTATTTTTAAACACTGCTCCAGTGTCCGTCTGTGTGTGTTAGAAAAGCCATAATGTTTCCGCTGCGTTTGAGTCTAACTTTCTAGTCTGTGTTTGTGTGTTATATTTGTAAATGACTCACTTTTAGAATATTATAATCATTGAAGATTATTTATTTGTCCATAGGGAGAGGCCCTAATAGAGTTTAAATGAAGGGTGACTTCTTCTGAGAGCCCACCCAGATCTGCTCCAAGACCGAACAACACTTATAATAGTACACCAGACACATATATGAGATTAATGTAACGTATCCAAGGCCTGATTTGTAAAAATGTTCTTCTGTGTGTTTCAGTCTATAACGGAAGGTTCTTTCTTGCCTGTTGTTTTTTTTTTCCAGGAGGAAATGACAGCACACATCGTTTTTGCGCACACACACATTGGTTCCTTCCGTGTTCTGTCATGGTGATTGTTTCCCTTGCTGTGTGACCTCACTGCCGTGCACTTCCTCTCTCATAGGTCATGTGATCAGAGTCAGTCAGCTTCCTAGCCAGTATCCTTCAGCACTTTGATCTAAGCATCACAGGGAGTGAGGTACACTGGGTTGTTACGTGGGAAACTCAGAGACTGTCACGACGTGCAGCTTGTCAGCAGTTGGTCGTTTTTGGGTGTCTGACGTCAGTGGAGGTCACACAGCCACATTATTTTTACATTTACATTCAACAGTCCACATTGTTCACAGCATGAGAAGCCCTCAGTGACCTCACTGTGTAATCCCCCCTTAAATCAATCGTATACTTTTCAGATATCCATCATTATAAACATAGGGTATAGACAAGCACTTCCTAAATTTATTCCACTTTATTCCCCTGAAGTTGAGCCACAAGACTTCCAAAGATAATAAATATGTCAAAATGAATTGCTGAGAAATATGTATAAAATGACGCACAAGACATTTCAAATTTCCATTTGCTATAATGTAAAGGCTTTAAAAAATCTAAGATTTCACTCAATTTAAGTCTCATACAGCTTCACGTACTGGAAGCAAGTAAAAAAGCTTCATGCTCTGACATTCAATGAATGTGTTAAGCGATGTTAAAGAAAAACTTGACCACCAGCTTGACTTCAGGCTACGGACACTAGACTCGTTGTGATTGATATCTGGACTGCTTCTGTGTGCTCAGACAGATGAGGAACGTTATCTTTGACAGGCAGGTCTGCTGTTCATCAATCCATCAAACACTGCAGCAAGAGCTCTGTCTATCTGCAGGGTCTTTACACAGAAGAGTGTAGAGACCACCTGTGGTCTTTAAATTAAGAAAACGTACTTTATGTCAGCACTGTTACTCGCAGAAATCTAGTAGGGACAAGGGACAAATAATGGGCTTGTGTCCTTTGTGACATTGGTATATTGGAGCGTGGACACAGAGATATTGCTTTTATTTTAACACCAAAGATAGACGTCCTTACTTTTGCAGTAACTAGACTCTGGAGAGTTCATTAGATAGAGAGGCTGAAAATAAATAGCGCCGTTATCACTGGGACGATGCTAATTGGTAGGTTATCGCTGGGGTCACATCCAAGAACCTCATTTAATGACTCCTTTAGTGTTTTATTGTGATAAAAAGGAAAAACCATGTTCAAACAAGTGAGATGGTTTTGTCCTGAAACTGAACTGAATCAGGTGAACGCAGAAATTGGACAGGAAATCAATGGTATAAATAGAGCTGCTTTCAGCCACAGTTCAGAAATGTGTATTTAGAGGGTGTTACTGAGGAACCACTCCATGCGGGGCCATTGTGATTTGTCTTCCCCTTGTTATGGTTAAGAACAAAAGAGATATCTTCATTTCCGGCTGGCAGATGCTGCGTGCTGAACTTGCAGAATTTATCCCTACGTCCCCTGAATAAACAGATCATTTTGTCATACATTTGTTTTACCTAATTGAGGTGTAGTCATTAGCAAGTGGAACCATTTGTCTTTTATTTGGGTTGACCTCTGAAAGTGGAGGGGAGGGGCCAGTAAAGCGCAGTAGGTGATTTGTCTCTGCACGTCTGTAGGTCAGCGAGGGACACACACACACCGACACATTTTCTTCATCTGAAATTTTTGTTTGACTTCTGTTGTCTCCATTCTATCAACACACACACACACGGACACACAAACACAGCCATACTTAGCCTCAGGGAGAAGGCATAACTGAGGTCAGTCCTCTCCCAGTGTAATTACTCTACACTGATCCCACACCATTACTCAGTGTGACCTGTCGGCTAATTACCCAGCGAAAAAGAGAGGGAGACCTTGGCTGCATGCTTTTGACGAGGAACTGCTGCTGACAACATCACTGGGAAGTTGCATGTGCGGCGGGGGCAATATTCATACTGTAGTGTGATAAGGTTTTGAACGCAGGGCTTTAATATCACTTTTATCTTTAGCTCTGTCCTTTTTTGTCTGCCCAATTTTAAAAAAATGATAAAAGGATTACGATCATTTAGGACACTTTCTGTTCTCAATAATGTAGTCATAACATTTATTGAGCTTCAGCTTTGAAGTTGGGTTTAAACTTAACGCTTTTGTGTGATTTACTTAATTGTATTAAGATCATAATCTCAACTAAAACATCTAGTCTTGTTCTCTGTTTTAGGTCTTAAATATACACGAGATCACGTGGAACTTAACTTGCTCAAAGAGCATTTCACAACTATGTTACCAGAATGGACAGGATGTGATTGATACACAGAGTTTAACTTCTATCACTTAGAAATACTAAACTAAAATTGTATGTATGGCTTTTTTTTTTTAATCTAAGTGTCTTTGCTGTCAAATAAAGTAAAGTCCTGCTCACTTGAAGTCAGTCAGCCTCTAGACTTTTGCGTCCGTCTTTTTCCAAACTGCCCCACAGTAATAAGAGTGACAAGTGTCACTTTGCGTTAGTTTGAATATTGTAATTACATTTTTTAGACTGTGTGTGTGTGTGTGTGTGTGTGTGTGTGTGTGTGTGTGTGTGTGTGTGTGTGTGTGTGTGTGTGTGTGTGTGCTGCCTTAACAAGCCACCAGGAGGCAGTGTGTGACAGGTAAAATCTTGATAGTCATGGAGACTTTCTAGTAGGTCCATTAAAACTGCATTCTCTCTTTATTAAACCTTAAAAATAAAAATAAACTATGATGACATATAGATGTGTTATCTTCCTGTGGACTGAGCTTGATAAAACATCTCCACACATCTCCAGGGTCAGACGCCTAGACTACATTGGCGTGACCGTTTCCTGTGCACATCTGATGAACATCTTTAGCGCTGCACTATATCACTAGCAGAAGATGCTCATTCAAAACAGTGCACGGCTCTTTGAAGTGAGCTGACACTAAGACAACAAAAAAGGATTTCCTTTTTTTAATGAACATCTCACATTGGAAAAGGAAGGAGGAGGAGCTGAGAGAAAGGGGAAAGGGACAGCCCTCCTGCCCCAGATAAATGGACACACACACACACACACACACACACACGGTTGTCCTCTCCCCCAGATAAGGCTTTCGGAAGTTGGAGTTTACATTGAGCATCTGGGGGAAGTCAAGGGTTAAAGAAGTTTCCCACCACTGCAGGAAGACCTTTGTCCTTTTTAGTCATCTTGCCAAATCCCACAACTGCAGTAAACGCCCGCTCTCCTATCACTTTCTCCGGTATACTGTCAAGCTGGCTCACAGATTCACATGTTTCAACTTTACGCACATGTAAACGCACATACGTGTTCCAACACACATGTTCCCACTTCCTCTGGCCACACGCTGTCCTCCACAGGGAGTATAACCAAGAGGGCTTGACTTTAAGTACACACACAAACTGCCCTTATCAACCCTTTTCCATCATCGCAATTAGATAAATGACAAATAGTAGGATACGGTCCATCAGAGGGCGATGAAGCCAACCAAGATAATGTTTAGTCGCAGTTGACATTATCTTTCATTAATTTGCTCCGTCTCCGGCTGAATGCTCCCTCTTGTTTCTCCAGATATGAGACTCTGCTGCGGTTCTTTTGTCCAAGAAACTGATGGAAAAATCATTTCTCTTATCTCGGTCATGGAAATACAGAAATAAAGCCAGAGGCATGTCCTTGAAATGGAAAGAAAACCCCCATGCCAGTGTGAGTCATGCTCTTTTCAAACATAGCTGACCTGGGAGGAGCGCACATATCATCGCTACATCATATAGACTTGTAATCCTACATCTGAAGCTTTCTTCTTGTTCACTGTGGACTTTTGATGTGTTCATTTTTTAAAAATCAGGTGTCTACATTGGTTGAAAGTGTCTTGCTCCATTGCACCATCTGGAAGGCAGCAGAGTGGTTTTAATGAAGAACAGAGGTTCATGAGAGGACAGTGTGTTTTTTATTTTTTTCTACATTCTCTGCTAATGATGTTTGGCCCACTTGTGCGCTGATAGAGGATGTACTGAAAAAGAAAACAATACTTTCTTCTGTGTGTGTGTGTGTGTGTGTGTGTGTGTGTGTGTGTGTGTGTGTGTGTGTGTGTGTGTGTGTGTGTGTGCGTGGACAGACAGGTGGCCATTTGCGCCACAGTCCTGCCATCTGCTGAAATGAGTAGATAAGAGAGAATGAGGGGGCAGAGGGATTCATGTGTGTGGTAGCGTGTCTGTCTGAAGCCAGCATGTGTAGGAAATAGCCAATGAGAGGCTGCAGCCTCGTCCCTGACGTTCCACCAACTACAACTGCTTATGCAGTGGAGCGTGTGTCCTACTTTATGATGATGCAGCAGTTTTGTGCCACTTAGCGTTTTGATAAATCTGGTGTACAGTCACAGCATCTCGATTATTCCTTCATTTCCTCCATTACCTCTCTTTCTCCCAGGTTATTTAGACTTGTGTCACAGATCAATGACGTGCTACAGGCTTATTATACAAACAGAGATAAAGCCTGTGGCAACTGTCCGGCAGTAAAAGCTAATCATAAATCTTTTTTGTATTAAAGCTTCTTTGCCAGCTTGCAGCATACAGAAAACACACATAGTCTGCTTTGTACAGTACCAACAGTGAATACAAAATAAAACCACGGATGCACAACAATCTCTCCAACGTGCTCGTAAAATGTAACTGGCTGTGGACATATGTAAAATTTGGACACGTTCCAAAAACTAAATGGTTCACTAGACTGTGATAAAGTGCCGTAGCTTTTATTTACACTGCTTCCTGTCTGTCACTTCTGTGCATGTGAGACTGTACTTATAAAACCCTTATTTCTATTTCAGTAGAGGGGTTAAGCACAGTGCGCATACTGCATGCTACTGGAAACAGCATTTACAGTAACTCTTCTATACGCTCAATTCATGTTTCAGATTGTGCAGATGTGCTGCTGAGTAACTGTAAGCAAGTGATTGGTGCCTTAGTTTTAAATGTACATGCAGCTATTAGTGAACCTTTGAGGATATTCAAGTCGTTGCTAATTGGCACAGACTTTAAAAGGACTGAAAAACAGTAGTGATTTAGAACTGGCTCTTAAGCCGTAAGTGAACTTTGCAGTGATGATTTAGGGATTACCGGAATATAAACACAGCTTTGTGGTTTACAGGCAAATTTCTTCAAAGCACAGTATCATCTGTTAAATGTCTTTGCAGCAGAGCTCGGAGGAGCTCTGGGTGAACTCTCAGCTCCAGCCTTGATGGTGTGAAGTGCTTTGTGATGCTGCAGCAGACGGCAGACGTCAACATCAGACGGGAGGAGAGGAAGGCAGATGGTTGAGGCGCACACGGCTGAAGATTTAGGGGGAAAAGGCCTATTTGTTTCAGATGAATTGCTCTGTGTTAACACACTGGCAAAACTAAATTCACTCTATTCAGCTGTGAACTGAAGTGCGTCTTTCACATTTTCAATGTGACACCACATGGTTCATGAAATTCCCACTCCGTCTCTCTTTGCCTCCTTGTCTCTGCACATGGAAGGTTTCTATTATAGATAATTAGCATCATAACTTGGTTAGATGTTTCTGGAAGACATGCAGCAGGCCGCAAAAAACAGTTTAATCACAGAGCTCCTTCCGTCTCTCTCTTCATTTTTGGAGTTGAGTCATCCTTCAGCCCCGCAGATCCAGCGAGGGGGCCAGGGATTCCCCAGAAGGCCGATCCCCTGGAGTTGCTGTGTTTATTGTTCAACAGGGAAGGCTTCGAGTCCGGAACGGATACAGAGAGCGTGTGGTCATCGGGAAGCAGAGTGAGCTCGTGTTCATCTCGTTACAGCAGAGGCCACATAGAGCAACCTTAGACGCTGAGAACTATTGCCTCATCAGAGTTGATTTTTCTTGTAAAATCCTTTTGGGGAGAAACTGAGAAATGGCTTCTACTTGCAGTGAGATATACAACCACAGCCTGGAAAACCTTTGTGAGTATCACTTCAGTTGTCTTTTGTGTGTGTGGGAGAGCTCGGCTGTTTAGGATCACCGTTCTGCAGAGGCAGGAAAGATGGCTGGTTTCCATTAAGGCCAATCACTTCGAAGCGATGATGTATTCTCTCTCTTCAGATGGGGATGTGGGAAAACGGCTTCACAGAAACATCCCAAGATGCTGCTTGATTCTTTATCTCCTCATTCCTCATTTACAACTTTTGTTTCTTTTTCACGGGTTGAACAAACAACCTCTTGCTCATGTGTTGTTGTGGTTCTCTTTATAAAAAAATGGATCCATTGGAGCACATGTTTCTCTTTCTCTCCTTTGCCTTGGCCTTGGCAATAGCTTTTAATATCAAGCAGTCCAGCTGGAAAAGCGGTGGTGGGAAAGACACCATTTGGAAAGGTACTTGCTCACGAACAAATGTTAAAACCACAAGATCTGTTCAGTTTATCTTCTTTGAGGTCATCGGTATAAAAAAAAAACACCAGAGAGTTTTTACTTTGCTGTCAGACATATGCCTGAGTTACAGAATCCAAAACCTGAGCAATGAAGGAGTGAAGGAGGAGAGAAGTATTTTCCTGTCAACATGTGAAACAGCTCAGATATATATCAACAGACAAACCATCTGTACTGTTAATGTATGTTCAGAGGGGGGAGGTTGAGTTCGAGCGTTGAGATAAACCGTCTTCACTCGTCACACATGTTGTCTCCGTGTGCACCACAGGGGAGCAGAGTAACCACAGCACAAAAACACAACAGGAAGTCTCCAGCAGACTCTGCTATCTTCCCTAGATATCCAGGCCAAGCCAGATGTTCTTCCTCTTTCCCATCCTCCCTCTTGCTCATGACTCGTTCAGCCAACACACCCCCCCGACCCCTGCCCCTCCCCCCTCTACCTCATTGCCTCGTTTCTCTTTGCCTCCTCTGTCCCGTTCTCCTTTCTGTTTGCTCTCTGCCTTCAGGTCCTTCAGATGCCAGCTTCTCTCAGGCAGGATGTGTCACTATGTGTCACTTGGTCCGCTGAGTCATGGAGGTGACTCTCTTAACCAGCTCCACATGTGCTCTGCCCTGATTGGGTGACCTCCAGCAATAAGCCCTGACCCCTGGGCCTATCGCATAGCTCCCCGAAGGGGTTCACTGCAGACCAGTCATCATCCCAGTCATTCTTCAGTTCACTCCTCCAGCTGACGTGATTTGATGCTGTTTGAGTGTTTTGTGCCAGAATGGCCGCTGTGTTTCTGAAGATAGAATAATGAAGGAAAGCTCCTTCATTTAGGCTATTCTGTTGTAAAATGCGCCTATTATTCTAGATTAAATGTAAACAGGAAACTGTATGGTGGATTGTCCATTACACACACACAAACATACATTATCTTTGCATACATCTTTGGGCACTTAATCACCAAGTGGATTCCAATTGATGTGATTTATAAATGTTTTGCTCGAAGCTGCTTTTTTAGGCTCTCTGCAGGACTAATAAAATTAGGCTCATACAGCAGACTTTGATCTTTAGATCCCACAGGAAGAAATGGCAACGTCTGACATTGCTGGGTCATGGGATTCATACTGACCGATCGTGCTGTTTATTGTTTAGTGACAGCTATATGGAAAAGAGTCTCTCTCATAAAATGAGATATATGTGGGGAGTGTGTCTGAATTTCTGCCCAGGCAAATAGACTTGTGACATATTTAGGATTCTGACCACAAAAATTTGAAAAGAATTTGCACAGAGACAGTCCAGCTAGTCTTGACTGCTGTGCAATGATACTGTCAATTCAAATATCAGCTGATAAAATACTGGCAACTTTGAGTAGTGATAGGAACCGAACCGAGGAAGTGAAGTGACAGTAAAATGTGTCTCATCAGCAGGAAACCTTTACGATGATCACGTTCCAGTAGCATGCAGCACAGATGATCTCTATTTGTGCTTCTGCAGATTTACATTCGCAACAAAAGCGCAGCCAATTCTGTGATTCAGCTTTCACTGGAAGGAAGCATTTGTGCTGAATGTTGTGAAAACCTCTCTCAGGCCTTCACTCTTCACGCTGATGGAAAAAGTCGAGCCAACGGAGGAACAAATGAATCACCTCCCTCTTGTTCCAGTCAGTCAAACTCGAATCCATTTTATAATCCTTTCATCTTAGAAGATCTCTTCTCGCAGAACACACTGCACTGGCTGCGCATTGCTTCACGTCGGCCGCATTCGTATTTTGCACCGAGCTAGTTAAACGTGAATCTCTTTGTTGTGGGCGAACTGAGAGACAGGAAGTACACCACAGCGACACAGATTTCCACAGAACATTTGGGTTTTGGAGCCAGTTTCATCTGTTTCTGAGCCAGAACGGGCTTCAGTGCAGCTTGATTCACTCAGCCTTTATATTAGGGCTTTTATTTTTAGTACAAAGTCTAGAAATAGGAGGAAGCAGCTAATCTGACATTGGAGCAAAATCGACCCATCGGGCACCACTTAAAGCCGACTGTGTGTTTTCATTTGATGTAGAGTAACACACAAGCAGAGGAAAGTAAAGTGGCATAAGGAATATTTTTACTGTCTTTTATTCTAATGAAACTACACACACACACACACAACTTTTTCAGTGTGGGATGGCCCCTGTCCCATCCACTATGTTCAGCATTCGCTTTCTCTGAATGAGGGGTGTGGCTGTCAAATGCCTCCCCAGCCACTTGGGATGGCGGTCACATGACCGTGATGGGGGCGTGGCCGCGGCAGCAGGAGCAGCCCACCCTCACCAGCTGGAGCTGTGATTGAGAGAGGAAGAGAGAGAAGAGAAGGAGAGGCAAGGGTCCGGTGAGTCGTCGACTTGTACGTGCGCTTTTCTGTCGTGTTGCCGGGGCTGTGAGTGATTTGAGGGGAGAGGGAAAGTGGCAGCGTTAGGTTCAAGAGACACAGAGACACACACACAGAGAGAGAGAGAGAGAGAGAGAGAGAGAGAGAAAGAGTGGGTTGGGGGGAGGTGGTGGTGCTTTGAGGCTGTTGGTGTCAAAGTTAGTTTACCATGTGTCTTGTGTGTGCTGTGGGGAAAATACAGTTTGTGAAGGTGGGGAAGTGAGCGAGCATGTTTCAAACAGCAGATCAGTCACCAACTGAATGTAGTGAGCAGCTCTTGTACTTTTTAAATTTCTTTTATTTTTCTCTCCTCTCCCACTCCCATTGTTCAGCCATCAGGGAGAGTTTGGAGGGGGTCAGCATTACCACTCCCCCCCCCCTCTTTCTTCACACACTCTCCTCCTCCCCATGTCCTTTTTTCTGCCTTTCCCTCCCATTGTGTCAGCTCTCCAGTATGCATGGCTAATCAATCTGCCAGGATGGCACAGAGTGCTGCCCCACTGGGACAGCCGTTAGTACTCTGACTCGAACTTCTGAGGTGTCTCTCTCTCGTCACGTTTGGCTCTTTCGCCCTCTGCGCTCGTCGGGTTTTCCAGGTTGACTTCAATCCAGTGCCGTGGATTAACCGAGCACCGATGGACCTAAGCTGCTTTGACATTATTTAACTTTGACAAACCCTTGTGTCTGCTCTGGAGAGAGTTTGCTGCCAGTTTCAATGTGTGTTTTGACGTTGAGCAGACCTTATTTTCATTCTCGAGTTTTTGCTCTGCTGCAGGGAATAGTAAAAACACCTCTCTTTACTCTTCTTACTCTCTATTGAGGCTACAAATTAAATTGCAGTTAGTCATTTATTTTTAATTATGTGCCCTAGGCCAAGAAAACCTCATCAGTTATCCTCTCAGTGCGTCACATGGTGGACTTTTACCATGTTTGCACTACTTTGAATGGTTACTCTGTTGGATGTTACACCTCATGATGTTGCAGATTTCTCCTCACTATTTTCACAGTGGGTGTTACTTTCTGCTTCATTTGCAGTTTAGTCCTGTAGAGGCCTTATCAGAAATGATCTGATATCCTCGTTTGCACATAGCCGCCATTGTATTTGATAAGAAAAGTGATGCATTTGACCTAGCACGTTAATGACTGCATGAATAAAAGGAAGTTGGGTGCTGTCTTTAAATCACTGTAGGAGCATTGCTATACCAACGGAGCAGTATTAAAAAAGAAATCATACAGTTGTTCATCACAGTTGTTAGCTTGCTGGTTCAATCTGCTGGAGCTTAACACACAATACTTAATGTAAACTCATATCTCATTTACATAGAACATTAATACAATATGCACCAGTTAAAGCCACTCATCCATTGTTTGCATGTTGTTAATCAGATTAGCGTGTTGATAATAAGTTATTCAATCACCAGAGTTTAACACTTCGTTAGGTTTGTTTAGGGCCGGCAGCATGGAATAAATTCCTACTGAAGGGCTTTCTTGCTGTAATTAAATGCCTGATATCATAAAACTAGTTTTGTGGAAGAGATAAATTGTTGCAGGTGCATGCAAATAATTCAAACATCATTCAAAGGTAAATTCAACCCTAGATGTAATGTGTTGTTTCCATTATGTTCAACTTTCCGACCTATTTTATGACCAAAGAATTTGCCCTAAAGGCGCAGAGCTGAGAGCAAAAGGAGGCATGAACATGTTTTACAGTAAACAACCCAACAGACTGAAATTATTCTTTCCCACATTACAGCTCCTATTTATAGTTGTAACCATGTGTATACAGTAGAGTCTTAAACGGACTCCTGTCTTCTCCTTCATTTCCTGTTCTAACAAGTGAATAGTAAATCATTTCATTTCCGTCAGCGGTTTCATCGTCAGCACTGTATAGTTTTCAGTCTTTTTTGTAAAGTGCAGTATGTAGGTTATGAGACATCTTGCACAGTGCATCACTCCGTCTGCCAACAGAGAGGATGTTTTCTGTTCTACATGAAAGTCACTAACTGGAGGAAGTCAGGCATGCCACGTCCTGTCAGAGGTGACAGGTTGTAGACCTTCCAACAAGTGAGTGGTGGAGGGCGGATTTTACCAGTTTGAGGTGATTTCTTCTACAGCGCAATAGCAGCAACATGTCTCAAAGCATTATGGGATACGACGACTTTCTATTGGATAAATAGAAAATAACAGAATTCGCTCTTTGTGACCTCTACAAATGATCTTGCACAGGTCATTAGAAATCAACATCTTCCATATATGCAACAGTTTGGTTTGTTTACTCTTACACTTGGATTTATTGTTATGATTAGTATAGAATTAACAAGTAACAAAGAGACTTTGATTTTATTCTTACTACTTGAACAATTGAACTATATTTATCCTCCTCGGTGTGATTATAATCATACATCTCCAAACGTATAGAAAAGTAAAACGGCGATCTAATAAGACACCCTTATTTGCAGTAACCTGCACATTATGTGCAGCTAACTGTGACTCATAAAGAACCATCTTCAGTGCAGACGTCAGCTCTCATTTCCTCTCATTAAGAACTACACAACATCTATCATTGAAATATTCAAAGCAGCCAGTCTTCTTTTCCACTTCATACTTGGTGGTTGTGATTTACTGCATCATGAGCTCTGTTCCCTAACCCTGTACCAGTTCCCCTTACTGCAGCTGTGGATGGGTCTGTGGCTGGACCCTCCTAGTTCTCCTTCCATCTTTCTCAGAAATGTTTGGGCTTCGAGCTACGTCTGTGGTGAGTTAGCCTACAGAACTGAGACCTGCCCAGAACAGTAGAGTCTCACCATGCTAGTCAGCACCACAATGACATCCCTGCTGTGTTGGACTTTGCTTTCTCATCTTTCATTATAGCTATTGATCCAAGCCATATCCACTCTTGTTGTGTTTTTCAGCTTGTTGCTTCTCTCTCATCCCGTCTCTTCCTGTCTGTGCTCTTTACCTCCCTGACCTTCTATGCTCAGCTCTTTCTCACTGTCTCTTCTCTTCCTTCCAGTCATTGAGATGTTTCGGGACAGGTCATTAACTAGACTACCAGAAGTTCCCATGCAGACAGTTGTATTTCAACACAGCGTAACACCATCTGCTTTACTCCTTGTTCGACCAAGGGTTACATTCTCAGTGGGCCGACACAAGTGACAAGACTGATGGATGAAGTGGGTGAGCGGCATTCTTCAGATCTTCTCTGAAGTGCTGATGCCTGTGTGTCAACTGTGCCCATCTTCGAGCCTCATCCTCTTATGACAGATATTTGTAATATCCTGACTTTTAATCCGCGTGTTCCTTGGTTCCTGGTTTCAAAGTACAGATGACTGGTTGAGAAGAGGGATTTCTGCTTGGATGTACATGACAAGCATTTCTATTTCTTGAGTTCCCCTGTGTGGACCTCACTCTGCCGCTGCCTACCACAAACATGTCTTCTAGTTATATTTTTCCAACAGAACTCGAGCATCAGCCGAGTGAGCTGTGGTCATTTTATCATGAATGACTGAATAGTTTCTCATGTTTCTTTGAAAACATACATACCGTAGCTGCAACTGCCAGTAATGAGACCCCTTTACTTTTTGAAGACTTTAATACTCACACCTTAAGCTTAGTACAGTGTAGAAGCTCAAACATGGTCCTGGCTGTATGCTTTGGTGAAATGTGACCCTAGTCACTTGTTGTATGTGTTCTACTCTGTATGGCTGCATTCATCCTTCATTTTTCACCAGTGTCCCTGAGGGACAGGGAGAAGACCTGACTGGGGAACCAGGAGATTCCCCCACCCCTGCAGAGGTCCTGAAACTAGCTTCATTCACTTGTACATGCAGTATAAATAGTAGCAGCATATATCCCTGTGTGCCTTTCTAAAAATTTTATAATCAATTATTTTCCACTGATGCAACACAAGGATAGTTAAAGAAAACATAATGCGCCTGACCACAATTTGTCCCACTCCATGGGAAAGAGAAATTAAAATGTTTATAAATGACAGATTTCAGTTTTTAAGATGTCAAGATTTGACATTATTTTGGCTACTATTAAAATTGTTCCATAACATTTTGAGATGATATTAAATGGCACATATGTTAATCCTTTATTCATGTCATACACTTATTACTGTCAGTCAGCTCTCGCTGCCTTCTTCTTCCTGGACTCATCATTTACCTCTTCTAGAAAGCATAAAACTTTATGATCCCTTCCTCTTTAGAGGGAGCCAACAAAGGGCCAGTGGAAATGTAATCTCTGGTCTCTGGAAAGACATAAATGCACATGAACTGCACCAGGACAGAAATCCAGAGATCCAGGGGGTTTCAACTCATGTGAACTAAGATTCAAAAACACAGTGGTGCTTTCAAAGAGCAGACGGTGTTTAAGAGCCGTCAGTCACAGTGTGTAAGTAGAAGAACAGATATGATACCTTCTTTTCACTGCATTTTCCTAAGGAACGTGTTGCACAGCTTTCAACCTATGCTCAGACAAACTAAAGTCAGTGAAGCAGGAAAATCAAGTGCCTTGTTTCCGCCATTAACACCTAGTTGCATTTATCGAGGAGAAATTATTAAAGTAAAAGTTAACTTTATAACAATCACAAAATCAGCTATTAACACAAATCTTCATGATTTGATATGTAAAACAAACTGTATGTGTCTTCTGCCGAGAGCTTGAGGAAAGATGCTTTAACTGTTGATGTCTTGATGATTCCTTTGCAACTGTATCCTCAGGACAGCTGCAGGAGTGTTGAGACATTATAGGGGTGAACAATCAGCACGAGTCTAGAAAGCATATTAAAACCTTACAACTTTAATGGTGGGAAAATCTGTGAGATCCACTGTTGAAAATCTAGAAGTGAAAACAAATTATAGTCAATTATAAAAACATCCCACATAGAGCAGTTGTTGAAGAACGGGGTCAGACATGAACCACACTATTTAAGAAATTCCCTCCTTGGGATGCCATGCTTTCATGCATGCCAAGAATTATTTTACAGATTTCTTTGTGTCTTTTACTCCCCGTTTTCTTTCCCTTTCTGCAAGAGATTTACTGACATTGTTAGGACACAGGTTGGAGTCAAACAATAACCAAACAAACATCTACATTCTCACATAATGTAGAGCAGGATTGAAAAGCAGCGATGTGGCAATTGTGGATCGATGGAAACAGAATGTCTTTGGGTTTTTTTGGATGCTTCTCAAAAAGACAATGAAGGCTTTGTTTCTGGCATTGGCACATTCAAGTTTCACTTGGGAAATATTAAATGTTGGGTTGGATGTGACTCCCTGATGGGATTTTAATGAAAGGCTTGAGAGGGGAGTGTTGAGTTATGTGTGAATGCAGAGTGGGAAGGGGATTCTCTGTTACAGTGAATCTTAGGATTGTATCTGATCGAAAGGAAACAGCTTGTCAGTTTTCCACAAGGGTCAGATTACATGTCACAATATGGGATCGGCTGTGGTCTTGATGGTGCAGGACAAAGGTTACTGGTATATGTTTGCATGTTGCACGCCTTCTGAAATATCAACATGATGTACGACTTTTGTCAAGCATGCTGCCTGAAAGCAGTTTAGTGTTTTCTGGTCTCCACTCTGCTCCGCTGGCGCTCAGGATTAACAACAATAAATTCTACCATAATGCTTTCCAAGAAATCTATTGAGTGCTTTCACTTAAAGACTGTGAAGGCATTCACAAGCTTGTAAAATGCCCTCTGACTGAAGCAGCAAAACCCATCAGAGGTATCTTGACTCTTCCAGATTGTGGGTTATTCTTCAAAAAGATTCCTACAGTGTTCCTGCACTTTGTCCTGCAACTTGGAATTTCTCTTGTGATCCTCTCCCTGCCTGGTAAATGTCCATATCTTCCCAACTCCTTAGTCCTGGTTTGCACTTAGTAACCCTGCTGACACCACTGTGACATAATCAAGGTTCTTTCCTCAGACATGACAAGGCTCCTTTCAGCGCCAGAGGAAATATGCGGAGTCATTATGCAATTGTTACCATACGCTGAGAGGTATATAAATTAAAATTTCTGAAGTTGGTGGAGTAGCCCTTTAAGCTGCAAGAAGATCTAATGCGGATGCAAACGCTGTGGTTTTGTCTGCTGTGAAGCCCTCTGTAACAAACAGGAAGCCAAACGTCTTCCATAATGCTGATAAAACATGCAGCAGGAACCCAAGGGCAAATGCTCATACTGAGATAAAGTATTTTTTTGTCCGATTTACTGCACAATACCATCTACAAATGTGCAAATATAAATGCCAGTTACTTGACTCGAAACAATCCCCTTTCATCTAAGTGCCCTCATTTGAAGATGAAATACCAGAGTCGTCTCTTTGATGGGATCTGTCCATTCATGCAAGCAGAAAGCCCGAGCTCATCTCCATTCATTAACCAAAGCTTTCAAATCAATCTTTAAGTGCTGCTTTTGCAAGTTACCTTCACTCAGAACATCTGGTTGTAGCTTATTAAAAGCAGTTGATGCATTGATAGAGGGAGAGATAAGAGGCAGGCCAAATATTTTGATATGTTTTCTCACTGAAGGATCAGTTTGGATTCATTGATGCACCTGCTCCGTGCCCTGCAAAGGTCAGTTTCACATATTTTTCATTTGAATGAACTGTGCACCACCTCTATCTTGCAGTGGCTTTGTTTGGCTTCAGTTAAAGAAAACGCCGCCCTTCAAAGAATTTTTATTTTAGTGAAGAATCACATGTGTGATAAATTGTTCTATTTTCATGCATCCGTTGGGCCTGTGTTGTTCGAGAACGATGTGGTTTCAACGTCTGCAGCCACTGAGCCGTGATTTGAGTCATGCTGCATGTCTCTTTTCATTTGTGTGGAGATAAGTCATCCAGAAGTGTTATTAACGCTTTCTTTGTGGAACATCACGGCGAAGGAGAAGCGGCGACTGCCAGGATGGCAAACGTTCTCAACTGTCCTGGCTCTCGTGTTGGTTCTTGCTTTTTTTTATTTGTTTTTGTTGCATTTGTTCACGCGTCACACGTTTGCCCGTTCTTGTTACTGGGCCTGTGTATTTGCCTCTTCTACAGTGCGACTGTTCTATTCTTGGAGAGCAGCCTTGTAAGTGAGCAGATGGCCCAGGGCTGGCATGGTCATGCTGCCCGGTAGGCAGTTTGGCTGCCAACCTGGAATATGTTATTAGAGCTAATCTGCATTCTGTCATTCAAAGGGCCACTGATGCAATCGGGCTCAGAGGTTCAGTGCCGGGTTAGTCAAACGATGCTTTATGACAGCATGCTAGCATTGGCAAACACGTCTCACATGCTGAAGATGAATTGATCCAAATACCTTAGGATTATTATATTACTTCCAATGATGCGGCAGTTCTGTGTCGGGTTTCTTTAGGGCAGCAGTGCAGCATTAAATCAGTTTTAGCCAGCGGTAAGTGGATACTCGCAGAGTGTTCACATTATAGGAGCTGTCCTCGTGAATTTTACAATATTTGTTTTACTTTTATAACATATGGTGCAAGAATGTAACCACCTATATTGAACATTTTCCACAATGATGACTGCCACGTCGGGGTAGGTGTTTCCTTTTTTCCCATAATAATAATAATATATATAAAATATATATATATATATATATATATATATATATATATATATATATATATATATATATATATATATATTGTACACGTGGCTTGGCTAAATCTTAACAACTCCATTATATTATATTATATTTTATATATATATATATATATATATATAAAATATATACGTGTACAATCATCAATACTGGGACTGGAAGGTTGGGGAGACTAATGCTTTTGTTGAAGGTGTGGTGCAGCTCTTCCTTAAACATGTTGTCCAAAATTGTAGCTATTTGGTTTCACATGGAAGAGGGGAAAAAGGAATCGAATTCAAAGATATTACATGTGTTTCTGTTTTGTGTGTGTAGCTGCCTACAGAGACAGGCGACACTATTCAGAGGACAACCGTTGCACAGCCAGAGAGGATGTTTTCCATCATCCAATTCAGAGCGGAAGACTTTATATCAGGAAATATTCTGTTGCTTTGTAGACATCATGAATATTCATATAACACAACAATCACACTATTGCAAAAACGTGTTACAAATACTTTATAAAAAACATCTATTGAGAATACTCACATTTAATATGTAGACTCAGAAAAACAAAAACCTTAACTATGACTATTACATGGTATCGATCTGCAAGTTTCTCACCCAGATACATCAAAACAGGAAGATTGTCTCTTCAGGTGTGCCTGTGGTTCATGTTGTCTGTGACTGCTAACCTCACAAGACACTACCATAGATTTCTGTTACAGCACAGGAAATGTTGTCTCCTCCTACACTGAGACTGTGAAGCTGCTGCACGCACACACTAGCAGAGCTGAGCTGTTTGTTAATGGGTGTTGCTGCAGTGCCTTTGCACACATTCTTTGCCTTCTAGCAGTTTATCCCTCCTTAAAGTGAGGTAAGTTGTGATTTTTAGTTGGCAGCAACTTCACTCATTAATGTTTGTCCATTTTCTAATATTAACCTAGAGCTGTCGGTGTACTTTGTCACTTAGGTTGCGACTTCCACATCAGTTATTTCTGAGAAGTCAGAAGGTGTTGTTAACTGTTGTGCTAATACACGACAGCTGATGTGAACCTTTTAATGTGATTTACTGGTTAGTTTTCTAGTGCAGTGGTTATGCACAGTGGAGTGAGGATTGCTGGAAAAAATTAAGAATAATTATTTATCGGGTGATTGGGGTAAAGTTTATCTTGTTACATTTCTTGCTTGTGTTCACATGTCTCTCTAATGGCACAAGCTGGCTGTTCGGCAGAAGGTGTAAATGACAAATTGTGACCTTTCAATGTGAGTGGTCCAGTATCCTGTTTCACACAGGAAATGAGCTGCTCCGATCTGCATTTCTTATGAACTTTCAATTCAATTTCACACAGAACTTGGTGTCGTCTGCCGTTAATAAGCTTTCACCTGCATTTGACTACTGACACATGCAGAAGTCACTTCCTTATTTGTTCTACGATTATATTGACCGGTTTCTCAGTTTGACTTCGACTCGTTTGCTTTTGTGTATGTATTTTGAACCTGAAAGTAATACAAAGAACATCACACTAAACTAACTTCTCCTATTTTAATTGTCCTTCAGGGTCAGAGGTCAATCTGAGCCACAGCAACATGTCTGAGTCCACAAAGCCCCACCATCCAAACCCTCAAGGTAAGGGGGAGAAGACCCCTGGCACTGACTTCAGCTATGTGGGCATTGATGCCATCCTGGAGCAGATGAGGAGGAAGGCCATGAAGCAGGGCTTCGAGTTCAACATCATGGTCGTGGGTGAGTCTCTTACACACATACAAACATCTGCAGTGAAAGCATTTGTGGTGTTACTTAAACCATGATGACATAAAGTTCATGTTGTCTGTCTAAAACCACACCAAAATCATAAATGGCCAATACTAAACTTTGCATTAGCCACATACATAATTCTTATGAGAAAAGGTGGTCAACACACTAAAAAGAGGTAAAACTCCTCCTAAAATCTAAACTGGCACACGTGTGACCACGAGGACGTGAGGCTGTAATTGATTACAGATGTCCTATGTTCACATGAGTCATTGACTCAATACTCTCAGTTTAGAACGCTGCAATAAAAGATCAGATGTTATAAGTTATAAACATCTTCAGTTTAGGCATCAGAAACACGACAAAAGAATGGCTGCACTGTATACAACCCAAACTTCTCATTGGCTGTCCTTGGACACTGAAAACCAAAGAAGAACGCTGCATGTGTTCGGCTGTCCTTCAGTTGTTGTTTTGTTAAGAGTCAGCCGGCATGGTGCCTTCCTCAACAAGCGCTTTCCTTTGTGTGTCCACGACGTAACAAACAAACACACGCACAAGCCCTTGAGTGGATAAAAGGAGGCTGTCAGGCTGGGAAAGTGGCATAATGATGGCGATTACTCCGACAAGCTGAAGCACACACTCCAGAGGGAGCACTCGCCTCCTCTGAGAGCTGCAGCTCACTGCCAATTAGGTGCCACTATCAAGTCTGTCTGCACACACACACACACACACACATGCTCACGAACGAATCCGTGAATGCACCTGTGTCCATGCGTGCATGCAGACAGACACATTGATAATTGTAAGAAACCTACAGACGTTTTGCACAGAGAAAATGTGATTCCCCACACACTGAGACACCTTGGTGTTTATGTTTTGGTTTTGCCTTAGCGTGTTGCTCGCTACTGTAGACGGCAGTCAGCTTGATTTCAGCCCTGCAGGGTCATGTTTTGTACCCACAGTAGATGACATGTCAGGACAGCTCAAAGGAGGAATCCCACCATGATGATGAATGTGGATTTGTTTCATATGGGCTGATACTGGCCATCGAAAGACGGATAGATTTCTACATGTTTTACTGAGAATAGTCTGACAGTGCAGTATGACGCAGTGAGTGTTTATCTGAGAACAAACAAAGTAAAGTGCTTCACTGAAACAATCCCAATCTCAGATGTGCATCTCAGTTTTCATTATTGTTACAGGCAAAGTGCTCGATTCTGTTTTACGCCGACATGTATCCGCTTGTAGTGCTGCGTCACCTCGAGCATAAATGAAACCTGACGTGAGATGATATATAACACTCTGTTGTGAAATAACACTCACACTGTGTAGGCTGTCGGTGAATACAATAAAAGTTTTACAACCCTGAAGAGCGGCGATGAGTTGGGAACCTGCATGACGTGATTTTTGATTTCGGGGAGTTGCTACACTGCACTGTAACAACATCTCGAGTTCTTGTTGCTAAATATTTATCTAACACCTCGGTGGTGTCAAATCTGATGTGACTGTAAAACCAGTGCTCGCCTGCACTTAATCCCTGAAATCCTGAGAGCAGTGTCCGAAGCTTTTTGGCTTAGTTTGAAAAATGAAAGCCATTCGAAAAAAGTTTCTTTCCATCGGAGTTGTCACTTGGATGGCCAGTGAAGACGTGAAAGGTTAGAACATGTGTGGTCTTGGCCTTGTCCCTTGTTGCCTCCTCTATGAGATGCATTTGCCTAATCCCTGCCCTCAGCCAGCTGACCTTTCTGATTTGCACCATGCACAGAGGACAGCCAGGGAGTTTTGTGCGTGAGTGTGGGTGAATGCATGAGACTGAGAAGATGGCAAATAGAGCAAGACTGGTGAAAAAGTCGCCCTGAGCTCTGGCAGCTTGGCAACACTCCACATGCCACGGTGGACGACCGTAGGGACTGTGAACAGAGGGTGTGGGTGTTGCGTTTGCGTGTGTGTGTGTGTCTGTGTGTGTATGTATATATGTGTGTGTGCGACCTATTCATGCAAGAAATATCAAATAACAAATAATATTCCGCATATAATAATTATATAAAATGTTCTAACAACCTAATACAACGCATATATCTGTTCCAACTAGCCTAGTTAGTTGGGGTGTCGTTAGTCGAAACTGCTTTGTCGGAAACAAAGGAGAAAAATGACTTAACTGGACCCGAGGCGCTTCACCACCTCTCTCCACCACGTTCATTTTACAGTTTTTCAAAAACATGTGCAGCCATTTACAGTAAGAGCACGATGTAGATATGTGGTGCAAGGGAATTCTTCCCCCTGGTGGTTTTGGGAGCAGTGATATATCATAAAATTGTTGAATGCTTTTCAATATTTCGTTCACAGAAGTAGACTTTTCTTGTGTGTGTGTGGTCTGTACAATACATCTGTCCTCTTAGCCTCCTCAGCTTGCTCGTCTGACCCTGCAGCTGTCTTGCTATGCGCATGATCTATCACCACACACACACACACACTCGCTCACTCACTACACTGTCCATACATCAGCAATGATGTCATGTGCATATTCAGTCTCACTGTTTTTGGTGAGAAAACTCTAAAAGAAACTGAACTGAATAAGGTCCTTGTCTTGTGGCCACATCATGTTTAATGTCGGATTTATATTTACTCTGATTCTCCACTCCACAATACAAGCTTGTGTGAAGTGAAAATATGCAACCAGAACACATTCATCTCAAGCTTTGTGTAACAAGGACACTCAACTTTGCCCTTGTGACTGAAGTTGAAATCAGTAGTGACTGTGTACCTTTTCTGCCGTGTGTGTCTTTCTATGATCAGGTCAAAGTGGCCTAGGGAAGTCCACTCTCATGAACACCCTGTTCAAATCCAAAGTGAGCCGTAAGTCAGTTCAGCCCAACCCAGAGGAGAAGATCCCCAAGACCATCGAGATCAAGTCCATCAGTCACGGTAACCCCTGCTCTCATTCAGTGGCCTACAGCCTCAGCGGTTACAGTATTACTAACATACAAAATGTGTTTCCTGCCGCTGTGTTGTACTACTGATCGTTCGTTTTTCCCCTCTCTGTGTGAGTATCCAAAAATAAAACTGACATTAAATAAGTTTTCTTTGTCTAGATATTGAGGAGAAAGGAGTGAGGATGAAGCTGACTGTAATCGACACTCCCGGCTTTGGGGACCAGATCAACAATGAAAACTGGTGAGCTGAAGAAACAGCACATATTCTCAAGTCCTCGGGGGATGTTAGTGAAGTTACTGTTAATATTTTCACAAGATAAACAAAGCCAAATGTCGGTTTCATCAAAAACATGGAAGTTTGCTTTTTTAAATTTCATTTATTTTCATTTTCTCAATTTTCATGCTGTTGAAATTCATGTTCTTAATACTCAGCAGCTTTTTAACAACATGGCCACTGAACCTAATGTAAATAATCTGTCATTAGACAGATTGAGAGTTTGATTAATGGCTAAGTTTCCGTATCATGCCTGAATTTCGTTTCGTTTGTCAGCTGGCAGCCCATTATGAAGTTCATCAATGACCAGTATGAAGTCTACCTGCAGGAGGAAATCAACATCAACAGGAAGAAGAGGATCCCAGACTCTAGGGTGCACTGCTGCATATACTTCATACCTCCTACAGGCCACTGGTAAGATAACACATCAAAGAGACGTGCATCCTTGGGACTAAGTGCCCCACTTTTTTTGTTCCCCCATCCCATCGGTTCCTCCCACTGCTGCAGAGATGAATCAGGCCCTCTGGCAATCTTTCTCTTGACCTATTGTCTTTCCACAGCTCTTTAACCGCGTCCTTCTCCAGCTCTTTTTTTTTCTCTCTCTCCCTCTATAGTGACCACATGTGGAACTCATTCTCTCCTCAGAGACACTAAAGTATCAGTTGAAGAGTCAGATTTCACAAAGAAATTGGACTCGACAGTTCTCACAGCAGAGAGACGGTGAGAGAGTCAGAAAAGTCCTATCAGGATGTAGACGATGACTTAGCTTGAGTAGGAAATATACAAAATAGAATCCAGTTATAGGCAAAAATGGAAATAGTACGTAGACATTTGCTTTTTGTAAAATATTTGCTCATTTTGAATTTGATGCCAGCAACACTTACCTGAAAAAGGCGTTGGCTGGAAGGCAGCATGTGTTGCTCCAAGACCTGTGTACATTTTCAGCATTAAAGGGACTTTAAAGTCCACTCGGTGTGCACTAATGCACCCCCACAATGACCCCCCTGACCATAGTTACCATTACAATGTATGACAAATGTGATCTCAGCACGTTTAACACGCTGTAATTTACCAACTCCTTCATCTAAACGGTTTGATGAAATCGAATAAGGGAAAACTGCTGCTTCAGCGTTCTGGATGTGTTTATTGACTGAGCACATCTTCTTATCCATCTGGAACACGTTTGCCACTTTTTAGATGGGAATCCGTGTGGATATTTGCGGTACAATCTAACATGACATCGTTGAGGAACTAGCAAATTTGAATGAGCGCGTGTACCAGTGCGAGACTAGAACACAAACCGAAAAACATTGGCCTTAGTAACGCTACCAGACCTCAGTCGCTCATGTTGCAACAATACCAGTTCAGTCATTTTGCGCAAGGTTTGCCTGGGGGAAATTCAATTAAGAAATACTTTACAGAATCCAAACAATGCCTAAAGTGTCCTCTCAGTGTGTTGGCATAGTATGCGTCTTTTGTTATAGACCACCAGGTGGAAGTCGCTTTGGATAAAGGCATCTGCCAAATGACTAAATCACTAAATGTAAGCGGTTTGTTTCGCTCACATGAAATTTGCTTTGGCTGCACTTCACTAATGCCAAAATAATACAGACCACATTTCTCTCTGTTTTGTCAGTGACTGGGGTCATTTTGTCCAGCTGACTCCATGCTTTGTTCAATTTAACTGTTGACTGTCATGAGTGCTGTGTCCTCGTGTGCACTGAGGGTCAAAGAGGACGCATGCAGACAAACAGTGTGGTTGATGGAGACCTCTTCATGGGGGGGGGGGGCGTACTACACACAAATGAATGAAAGTGCACACACACACACAGACACACACACACACTGATTCGCCAACCACCGGACCACACGCTGTACCTCAGTGACAGCTCCATCCACTGGCTGCTTCATATTGCTGTGCACCACTAACTCAACAGTTGGCCACTTAAACTCTAAGAGTCAGGGATGACATGTGCGTCTCTGTGTTTCCCGCTGTTTGACAGACCCCCTCATCATCTGCTCATGTCACCACAGCTGCTGCTATAGAGAATGTCTGTCTGTGTGTGTGTGTGTGTGTGTGTGTGTGTGTGTGTGTGTGTGTGTGTGTGTACCCCTGTTCGTGTAAAGCAGTGCAGGAAGTGGACTCAAGTGGGCAGTGGGCATGCTAATACTTGAACAGCTACACTTATGTGGATGTCCTGAATGTATGTGTGTATCATCTTGCATACAGCTGCACAGTTCAGCCAGTTCGACAACACCCAAACCACTTGGCTCTTTCTTTCATTACGAATCTTCTCTCTCTCTCAGTAGCTATATCCTCAAGCATTGTCCCTAAAGTATCACTCTACACAGGCACACACACACACACACACTCATGTGCACATGAAACGCGAAACATGAAAACACACACTCATTTTGAACAACAATGCAAACATCTGTCAGGAAGTGGTGTCTTCCTTACAGCCAACCAGAGAGCTGTAAGCGGGAGAACAAAGGGGACATCTGCCGGGCTGACATTGTGACCAGACGTGAACATGAATATAGTTAAAAGGACCGTTTGCAAGCATGCATGTGTGCATATGGTCACATACCAAGACTGAGGGCAACATGCGGACCTACAGTCGATCCCATTACTATGCAAAAAAAAAAACAACATTTTAGAAGCCATGTTTGTGCTGAACTAGTAGCCTGGTTCATGGAAGAGCTGGAACAAATCTAAAACCTCTACTCTATTATTCTCTTTTTTGCTTATTTAGCCTTTTTTTTATTTAACACAGTAACAGATTTGCAGTTTTAACTTGGGGCCTGTTACCAATTACACAGACATGGTGCCAAAGCCTCTGGACGCCTCCTCCGCCATGTGTCCACAGTCCAAGAATGAGGCAGGAAAACGATGACTGAACTTCACTAGTAGCTCTTTAAGGCCTCTCTCATTTGAGATGCGCTGTTTTTCTTTCTTTCTTTCTTTCTTTCTCTTGAGCATCTCAAACAGCAGTTTGTATTTATGGAGACTCTAATGTAATTTGCATGTCAGCAAATTGCTTTTAGGATGCTTCTGTGGTTTCAGATAGATGAACAGTGCTCAGTAAAGCAGAACGCAGCCTTTGCATCAGCAGCCATTTATGATAATGGCAGAGTCAGCCGCACTATTTTCCCTCTGGGTAGTCTTGGTGTTAGCTCATTTAACATCTCCATGAGAAAAAGAAGGGTTCATTTTGACTCTCAACTCCGGGCTGGTCTCTGATCTATTACCAAAAAGAAAGATGGCAAAGCTTTGTACACTGTGGTAGGTTGCTCACTCCACACAGAGGTTATTGTTGCCAGTTTATATAAACACGACTGCTGTTTTTTTTTTTTTTTTTCGTCCACATAAGTAGGACAGCCTCTGAGTGTTTGTAGGCATATAAGGCACATAAATTGTGCATGCATGCGCACATGCATGTTATTGTGCAAGAATACATGTGCACACATGGACATGTGAATGTATGCTCAGTAATGCATGTGATGCAGCACATGTGGCTATTTGTACATTCTGGCTTCTGTACATATACAGTTTATGTATGCAGTTACACCCTTTATGCTGGATTTGATCGACTGTCACACAGAGATAATCAACCTCTGGTCTGTTTCTCTTTTGTTCAGTGTGTTTTTCTATCCTTCCTTCCTGCACTGATATTTTACATCCTCAGCATTAAATAATACCTATAAACATATTACACTACACTCCATCTCTGGTTGAATGCATGGAATACGGTGCTTTTTCTGTGTCATTCTGCATAACACATGCTCCCCAGTGTTTCATCCAATCCTCATGGTGCTATGCCCGTCAGTCACTGCAGAGAGTGAGCCAGGCCTCTCCTCCAGCTGCCCCTGTGTCTTTGAACCAGAGTCTAATTGGAGGGCAGAGCAGACAGCATGAGGGAAGTCTAAGTAAAGGAGCAACTAGAGGCAAAGTTGAGACAGTACAGTACAGCAGCAGTGGTAATTATTGCTTTACCTGGAGCAATCATGAGGCTGTTACAGAAGAAAAGTGAAAACCTTACTTGAAAACACCATGGTAGCAGCAAATGAGGAGATATAAACTGATTTAATGTGCAAGCTCCACAGTATACTGAAATCACACCTAGGTGGGGGTAACAGGAACATATACTTTAAGTGAGTATGAGAAAGAAATTATACTGTTGTGACTGTAAATGTCAGTACAAGAAACCAGGGTGGACTGGTGGTGATGGAAAAGACCATGACTGCCCTCTGCTGGTGGTTGTCTTTTATTACCTGTCTTAAGAATTCAACGCTGTGACTTAGTGTAGAAGAAATGACAAAAGAGAAAAAATGCAAATAATATGTCCAAGTAGGATGCAGCACCGTGCAGTTTTTGTTTAACTCATGAATTAAGAGAGTTTATTTCCTGGTATCTGTGTCAGCAATAATCCTGTTTGTGATTGCAGCTCCTTCTGCAGCCCAAGACTCAAGCATCCAACAAACACTTTAAGCAGGTACACATGCGTGTGTTGACGTTGCACTCTGTCTGTCTTTCATCCAGCTTGAGGCCTCTGGATGTGGAGTTCATGAGACGTCTCAGTAAGGTGGTGAACATCGTGCCCGTCATCGCCAAAGCCGACACGCTCACCCTAGAGGAGAGGGACTACTTTAAACAGACGGTGAGAGGAGTGTGTGAGAGTGTAATTGTGGACCTGTGTGTTTTTACACGTGTCCGAGAATATCGTGTGAGCGTGCGTGAACAGTTTTTTTTTTTTACATGTGACTGTGGTTAATCTGTCATATATTTGGTTACATTGTCGTGCCACCACACCTGCAATAACCTGTAGCAGATAATTAGAGGAAGCTTTAAATACTGTCAGTGGGTTTCCCTCACAAACACAAGTACATGCATATCCAGACCCACAGGTTGGTAACATGTGAGGAGCTGCCAGGCACCACAAACAAAAGCCACCTGTTCAAACCCACAGTGCACCCATCCTGGGAAATACTGCATCATCATAACGGCAACAGTTGTGTTCTGTCCAGACGGAAACATTTAAAAACAGTTTATTTGAAGCTATTATTTACTGAGAAACGTTCCACGACTCCTGGTCTCCTTGCTCTTTTTTAGAAGGGGAGCCTCTGCTCAGTTGCCAGCTGAGCAGGGTGGCCCTTCATTACCAGTGAATTGCTGGGTGACCGTAGAAGTCGCAGTGGCGACCTCCGAGGCCTCGACTGTGCAGCACACGAGAAAACGTCGATTGGAAAAAGACCAGAGTTGGAGGAGTTGGAAAAATGCATTTAAACTATGAAATTCTCATCAGCCTGAGCTGTAGTTTGTAAGGAGTGCTCGCATGCCAACACACTACACTAAGACGGTGGACATTTCTCTTAGCAGTAGGCCCCTCCAGCCCCTTGCTGGTCCATCTCTTTTGCTCTCACTTGGTTTGTGACTGTTGCAAACTAACATAGTATGAGACTGCTCGTGCTGATAATGCTCCACTGTTACCTCACAGCTGCCTCCTCCTTATCATGGCTTTCCCAGCTACAACAGATTCCTGCTCCACCCGGCTACAGTCTCCAATGGTGTCTGGTGCACCTCTTGTTCTGTGTGTTTCTGTTGGATACTCCTCAGTCCACAGAGAGCAGACAGCCACCTGTCTTTCTCCGCTGTTTGCTGTCTCCGTTTCTCTTTCCAAGAAGATGGAAACTGCTGCTTTATTCGTTTTAGAGAGTTGGACGCACAGGGGAAATTTTTGGCTACCATTTCCCCCCTGATGCTTGTAACACTGTCCAATAGGAACAAAGCAGGGTAGGACCTGGTCCTGGCAGGGAAAGGAAGCTGCAGGGCCTTGTAACTGGATTGTTTTGGTTGGCTGCACATGCTCCGTATGACCTTGAAGATTATTGACAAGAAGCCTCTTGTGCCAAATGTTTTTTCCCCGATTCCCCTTCTACAACTTGACATGCAAACAGAAAAAGAAGGATTTTTTTTTTTTTATTAAATGTTCGGCCTCAGTGTGTCCAGCTGTGTGCGCCTGGTGGCATTACTCTAACCATCTGTTGATGTGGCTTTTTTGCAGAATTTCACATGGTTTGCATGCTATAATGTAACCCTGAGAAAGCTTTCAAGGATAAACAATGAAATGTTTGATCAAGGACCAAGTGGAAATTGTCAGAGTAGTAATTGTGGGAGTGAACAGTCATTCATTAAAAGGACATTTCTCCCTGAATCTTGTCCGTCTGCTTTTCTGCATCTGTGCCTGCGATTCAGTCATTATAAAGACATAGACTTGGGGTGGCTGTGCTTATAAACCATACCTCTGTCTGGATGTAATGTCTTTTCCTAGAGTGGTTAACCTCCATGTTAACTCCTCCGTGTGAAGGATATTAGGAGCATTTAATGTCAGCCGCAGCCAGTATAACACATCTAACTGTTTACTTGGGTTCTCTAGTGAATTAGATCAGTTTCTATTAAATTATATGGCCCAAACGTAAACACAGTATCTGTATGTGGCATTTAGTGCATTTGTGTGTTAAAGTCCCTGGTTGACCTGAGTGCTGGGTTGGCGACATGATGGATGACTTAGACCTGACTGTTTGTAATAGCTAATCTGAAAACCCTTTATTTAGTCCCTTCCTCAGTTCTCATTATGGAAACATTCATGTTGACTGGGAAAATATAATGTTGTACTGCAAGTCTGATAACTTGTTTTTTTTAGATACATTAATTCAATGTCATTCAATGACACGTGTGTGTTATCGTGTATCGCTGTGTGCAGATCAGAGAAGAGTTGCGAGCCAATGGGATTGATGTTTACCCTCAGAAAGAGTTTGACGAGGACGCTGACGATAGGATAATCAATGACAAAATCAGGGTAAGTTCAGTCGGTTCAAGTTTTAAAGCACAATTATTTAGCATTTTCATATGTAAACCTCAGTTAGATATGTTGAAATAGTTGCCACAAAAACATTGATTGCAAATTACAAACAATCAAGCGTGACCTGAAAATAACCCTTTTATTCACACGTGTGCACTCAACAGGAGATGATCCCTTTTGCTGTGGTGGGCAGTGACCAGGAGTACCAGGTGAACGGGAAGAGGATTCTGGGAAGAAAAACAAAATGGGGCACCATAGAGGGTAATCCATAAAACACAAAACACACTTACACACTCACATTTATGTGTAGCTGCCTCTGCCAGCATTAGTGAAAGCTGAACTCCACTTGTTTTTTAGAGTTATTACTGATTAGCCTAATGATAGATTATAATGTCCATATGAAACACGATGGACAATGATGGATAATATAATCACACGCATGGTACTTGCTCAATTAATGGCATCGCACAAAGTGAGATCAGCAGCAGGGAAGTAAAACGTCAGACAATGCTCTATTTTGTAATGTGGAAAGTTACAAACTGCAACTTTAAAATCTGCCCAGCTGGTTTAACCGTCTGTTGTTTGACTACAGGGCATTTGTTTATACACGTCTCTCTGAGTCCGTAACTAGGGAGACGTATGAGACGGGAGGAAGACATTTACAGGGACTTCCTGTGTCTGCGTCTCTCTCTCTCTCTCTCTCTCTCTCTCTCTCACACACACACACACACACGCAGTATGTTTGATACAGTTTACATTTGTTGGCCTGCGGTACCAAGGAGACTCTTAGCAAGCGAGTGTCCTTATCTGACCCACGACTATGACTGCAAACATATCAAGGTGCTCACTGCTTTGAAACTTTTCTCAGAGTTTAATTGGGCTTCTAAAACTCAATTACTCAACAACAATTAGAAAATTGTAGAAAGGCTGTTACTCTAACTGTTAAATATGTCATTTCTAGTAACATGCACCTTTTTAGTTTTTGAGTCTGAACTGTTACCCTTTCAACAAGCTTTATGAAATTACCTCCACAGAGCTGCAGGGTGAGAGAAGTGAAGTACACAGACTACCGGACAAATGGCATCTTGTCCGGCTAAAAGAACAATGTCTCCATTCTAGTAAAGCCAAGTGGCAGGAGAGAGGGAACAAGGAAAAGGAGGAGAGAGGAAGCTGCTGAGCTGCTGGACTTGTCGGCACCAGCATCATAAATTAGGCCTCAGAGGAGAAGCCAGCAGTGAAGTCTTTGCATTTCACAAGCAGAGAGGAAACAGTTTATTTTCAGGGGTTAAGAGGACAATTAAAGACAGAGAGAGCAAAACGGGTAGAGTAGACATGCATTTAAATGTATATATTCGGCTTTATTTATGGAACTCGAGCTTCCCCAGAAGTAGAGAGTGAAGATACCGGCAGTGCAGCTCCTCACCAGTTAGTGGCATGTTCCCTTGATGCCACTAATCAGCGCTCTCAGAACCAGCAGTTATTCCACTCGTCTCCTTTCAAAGAGATTTTAATTTCCTGCCCCAGGATTTCAAAGCTTTACATAAATAGCGGCCTCCTTTTTTTTTTTTTTCTTCTTTTCATTTGCACTTCTGACATAATCTATAATTCAAACATGTGTTAAACCTACTAAAGGCACCAGCAGCTTGTCACGGGGAGTTTGTTGAAACATCTCACTTAGAGTTCTCCGGTATAGGAGAGAGCTGAGATGTATTAAATTACTGGAAAGTGGAGGATTCTGTTATCTCGGCTTAAGTAAATTGCTGGAGATGTCATGCTAGAGGATGCCCTTGAGTTGACTTATGGGCAACACTGCCATCTTGTGGTGCATTTAAGAACAGCATGTGAGCTGAAACAAAAGGTTTTTGGAGGCATGATATTTAGTTACAGTTTACATCTTTGCCAGGTATCTTTCCCTGTAATGTTCTTTTGATGACTGTCTTGTCAAGTTATGCACTTTAAATAATGTCTTTTTCCTTTTTTCTTTCTCTGTGCAGTTGAGAATATTGCACACTGTGAGTTTGCCTACCTGCGAGACCTCCTCATCAGGTGAGTTTCCCTTGCACTATAGAGTTTAGTTTATTTTATCTGGACTTATTAAAACCCCTGTTAGGGACTGAGTCACATACTCGGTGAGAAACCACCTACTTTATCTTGTGGAGTTGGTGAAATGAATTGAAAGCAGTGCTCAGACTCTATTGAGCTTCACTCTACCGTTGAAATCAATACAAATTAAATTCTTTTCAAAGGTTTGAGCACTTCCCTAGACAAAAGACATCCTATACTCAGGTTTTACACTGTGTTTTGACACTGAAGTTGCTTGTTAGTACAAGAGTCTGAGTCTATATCACAACTGTAAGCTCAGTGATAACAGTGGTTATCAAAGTCCATATATATTTTCCTTCAGTAAATGTTTTTGCAGGCACTTGATAAGCTGCTAGTGTTGTAATATTGCCTTCTTTCTTTCAGGACACACATGCAGAACATCAAGGACATCGCAGGCAGCATCCACTACGAGACTTATCGCGTCCGCCGGTTAAATGAATCCAACGCCCATTTCGCCTCTCTCCCATCTGACCATCTTGCCCTTCAGTCAAAGACCAACGGTCAGCCCGAGGAGCAGCCCGGCGCCCCACAAGCCAACGGGGTGGCAGCCCAGCATGAAGCCCTGTCCCACGAGATGTAGAGAGTCCTGTGTGGTGCCAAATTTTGATGTCAGGAGACAGCCAGGCACAAAACATACACTTACACATGTATATCTGTTTACATGAACATACCCACATGCACACAGACACACACTCATGCTGTGAAGACTATTTTTCCTACCTAGAAGGACTACCTAAACACAAGGCTTAAATTATCAGGAACTTACAAGACACATGACTCAGTGTAAATTCCAACATTTTCCATCTGGGGGCTGTTTTCTTGTCTATTTCCATCATTACAGTTAGAAGCCAAAATCATGTTTGTCGACTCACACATTGCACAGAACTCCTCTTCTTGTTCCATCTGTGGGACTATCCGATGCCATTTACATTCAGGATTGTTTACAGTACACCATGTAAGATGTCAGATTAATGCATACAGTACATGTCTCATTAGTCAGCTTTTGGCTACTATGGTCTTTTTCTATGTATTCAGTCTGTCAACTCTTTAGTGGAGTGCAGCAACCATGCAAGCAAAGTGGAAGTGACTTAACAGTGAAGCAATAGGCGGTCTGGATCAAAATGAATGAAAATGTTGTATCCAGATGAAAGAAAAGTGAAACATCATTTCAAATGATCATACTAGATTAGCCGTAAACCAGGAAAACCTGTTAGTGCCACTGGCCTGGTCTGCGTTGTGTTGTGGTGTATAGATTTGTATAGATACTAGGGTTAAGTAGGGATATTTAGGTTAGGTTTATAGTTTTATGGAAGATACTGTTGACACCTCCGTACTGCAAAATGAAAAACAAAAGCAAAAGCAGTGTGGAGCAGCTTTTGGAAAAATGAGTCCTCTTGTAATTTTTCCATCATGTTTTTAAAACCCCTTTCTGCCAAACCATCCCGTCTCTTTCTATATAATGCCAATGTTGTGTAACACAGTCATAGCTTGCATTTTACATTGCTCATTTACTATTGTGTTTTTAATTGCTGTCGTCCATGTTCTAATATTATTGTATAGATGCGGGTTGCGGAGGAATCTGTGCAACTGTTGTCCCATGCAGCTGTTTTGTTCCTTTTTTTTTTTTCTGTCTGTAAACCAAATAAAAGTTGATTTGTTTGTTTTTGTTCTAAGGAGAAGCACATACAGTATATAGAGTTGATTTATGAATACGTATTTATGTGTGTGTTTAGTGTAAACAGCTTAATTCAGCTTTCCTTCCAGCTGTTGGCTTCCAGAGGTTTGTTGCAGGTCTTAACAGTGATGATCTTTTAGGTTTAGACAGTGTTTGTTTGTTTCGTGTTGCCTGCACTCATACAGCATGTTGGATCTTATTGCACTGTACGTGGTGCCAAAGGACTTAACCTGCTAGTGAAGTGCTAAAGTGGTCTGTGCTTGTACATTGAATATTATTAATTACCACTGATCCTGCCAGTAGATTATGGTTAGAACAGTGATATTTTGATTGCAAGCATCTTGTCAGCGGAGGATATTTTACTGTTCACTGAGGTGATGAATTTGTGCCAAAAAACCTTAAATAACACCCATAAAATGACATGATGTTATTGTATTTTTGGTAATATTTGTGAAAAATGTGTGCATTCATACAAGCCCAGGGGATATTTTACAGAGGCCAAATCAAAATTTATATAATTCTCATTTTAATGATTCAACAGTGGTTGTTCTGCATCTTTAAGTCAAAGCAAAAATATTTTCTGTACATGCAAAGAGAAAATAAACTCAAAAACCAAGATAACTATCGTATTTTATCCAGAGAAAGTTATTGGGTTTCAGACATTTACTGTGTTATAGTTTTTATGTAATTTGTTCCGGCATTATAGAAGGTTTTATCTTTGATATGCTATTTCAAAGAATAAAGATTGATTGATATTTTTATTGTTTTAAGTTGATTGTCTTCTTTGCCACTTAATTGGAAACTTTATCCAGTGAAGAGGGAAAACAAAATGTTGTTGGCGTTCAAGGTTAAACTAATTAAAACAACTCTTATAGTGTTAAACCCCCAAAAAATATTTTCGCCAGTTAGTAACTAAAGCTACGAGGACTATGTTATTATTAGGGAACATTTGAACATGTTTTCAAATATAACTGCTATAATCTTTGAGGTTTCACTTTGGATTCTGTTGGTGGAGTCAAAGCTTTTTAATAAGCATATAATCATTTGCAACATTTATATGTTTATAGTGGTATTATGCCTTTAATTAAGGAATAAGCCACTAAAATTAAAAAATAACTGGCAGATGGCATGGTCGTTAAACCTGAAGGATTATAAAAGCATGTTTTTCTGTCACATTACATTTGACCAAGTAAAAACAACAACTTTATTCTATTTTATTGACATATTGAGAAATAGGTGAATTAATTAATATTGCTGTGTATCTTACCTAAAAACACATTCAGCTGCATACATTTACGATACAAACCCAGCTGAGAGGAGATGTGAATTTGCAGCTTTGCAGTGGCATCGCACCATGCCCACACAGCCCTGCTTTAACAGGGCATCTCATTTACACCCTCTGTCACACTCTTTCTCAACTACCCTGCTGATCGTAATGTGTTGACAGTGTTGTTTGTCGGAGGTCATTGTCACCCTTTCACGCGTCGTGCTCCTGCTGTGGCTTTTCCTGCCGTGTCTGTGTTGCATTTATTGGTTTCGAAAATCCTCCGTGTTGAGGACGACACCCCCATGGCGACTGATGACAAATGTGAAGGTGAGAGCCGTTGAAAGCTGCTGAAAAATGAGTATGTATTGAATCCTCACCTAAAGTTGACACCTCTACCTAAACTGTGTCCTCTGCAGCCATCTTGAAGCATGAAGGTGAGCATCTGTGGCACTGCTACGACAGAGCCAGGTGCACTGGCTGGCACAGGTACCAAACCAATTTGGTGTTGCACATGAACTGGCATCTGTACTTCCTCACTGGTACGGCATATTTTTCATCTCATTCAGTCAGGTTTTTCCAATGGCAATTCGCGTAATAGTGCATAAAGGTTGGACAGTAAAAGGTGCTACAACAGTTTAAACCATCGATAATCAGCAGGTGTCTAAGCTGCAGAATTTCTCACCTTCAGACAGAGTCTGCACTGAATTGACATTACATGACACCAGGACACATTTGGTTCGAATCCAGACAAATCCACTTATGGCACACAGAGAAACTGGTTGAGCCAAACTGAGCTTTTGGTGCTTGTGGAAATGGCAGATTGTGGAAAATATTAAATTAAAAAAAAAAAAAGAAAAGTGTCTCCATCACATAAAAGACAAATAGAAAACTGCTGATCAAAGAAGCAAACATCATGCTTGATTTGTGGGAAATGTGGTCTAAATATGGAGAGGCGTTCAATATCTTTGACGGGGCTAAAATCAAACAACCAAGTATAGCTTTTTAAAATCCTCATTTATCCCCAGGGTAGCATGTTTTGAGTTTTATTTTTATTTTACTTTTATTTTGAAATGTCTGTGTTGTATGTTCACATGTTGATCACTCATCAGTCTATTGGACGGGACTCATCCCTGTGTGATGGATGTGATGTTAGTACGGTCCTGCATGTGGAAATGTGTTCATTTAATCAGGTAAGCAGTGTCATACTTTCATAATACTTACTATTGAGGTAGTCGACTGTTTATTTATAGACTTCCAGTTCCAGGGCTATTGGTTATTGTGTGTACTGTTTTGTGGTCACAGAGTGTGTTTTAAAGTATTACAAAGATATGCAGCCTATCAAACACATGCTACAGTTAATACTACATTAGCTAATACGCGTCAAAATGATATTTAAAGTGTTTAATTTTTTGAATACTGAATACTAACCAAATAGGCCACAATATGGACCTACCTTTCTCTGGATCCATCATAGAAGATGTAAATTCCCAATGTTATGAAGTGACAATCTGTTTTTTTGAATCAGGACCTCTTCAGAGAGCTCAACAATAGATTCTGCCCTCTCCTTAAAAAACCTCAGCATCATTAGTTTATTTATTAATTCATTCATTTGGCACACTGTAACTTATACGTTGTAGTTCAGAACGGTTCCTATTCAAATCATTTAAACCACACGTCAGACACCGTTATGACTTATCTTTATCAGCACCCAACAAAGCCTGTGTCTCTAAATATGCAGACAGAAGTCACACAAACAGAGGAACCTTCCCCTGGTATTTTTTTTTTAATCAGGCTTTTGAGTAATCTCCACAGTTAGCAGATGCAAAACATGTTGAGCTACAGATCGTTCTTGCAGACGACGAATCCTCAGCTCAGGCAGTGAGCCAACATGTAGTAGCACACTGTGAAGCGCTGGGAGCTCTGAATTAATTAGCCGTTCAGCAACACTAACACAGAGGCATCGTTTTAAGTTGCATCAGCTCAAGCAAAGTAGATCTGACAAGCCTTTAAAGTTGACAGCATGCTGAAATGTGTCTCATTGCCTTCTCTCAGATGGTGAGGGGTCTGTCTGCAGGTGGCTGCCTGGTCACAGGGCTCAGTGTTGATGTGTCAACTGGATTGATAGCGATGGTGGGGCAGCTGGAGATTGGCAAGGTATGAATGTCTTGTTCTTTTTCCAGCGGGGATGACAGTAATAGAACTGGGCTTAGTCTTCTTTCAATGGGATGAGAAAGATGTAAATGGCTCAACTGTAACTATGATTAAATCTGAGGTAAGAAAGGTGGCTTTCCTTTCTTCCTTCCACATCACCGCTCCTTTAGAGATATAGAAACTCGTGCCAAATCTAACAGCAGGTACATTATGTGTCTCAGCTGGATCATATCATATCATCCAACATATCACTGCACTTCACCCACCACCATATTGCTCTGTGGTGGCACCTTACCAGTGTCTACTGGCAGGAAAACGGTGATTCATGCTGCATTGATGGAGAAATAAAGCCAGTATAGCTTACAAGTCAGCCTCATCCACCACTGCAATTTAACAGTGTCTCCGTCCTTAGTGACTGTTTATCAGATTAATGGGTGGTACACGGCTGTCCATTTTTATCAGTCACTGACCCCAAAATACCAAAAGAAAATACAAATCTGGGAGGAAAGAGAGAAGATAAAGAACCCCACTCTACTGAAAAACACGGCTCTGCTTGTTCCTTTACTGTCCTCATCGTTACCAGGCAGAGTACTTCCAGCCAGACAGCCAACGAGCCAACCAGAGAGACTTCAGTCAGCCGGTTCACCATCTGGCTGTTAAGCCTATCGTTGAGCAAGCCAACGCCTGTCTGTGCTGGTGTGGCACCAGTGGCTAGTTGTCTTGCTTTTCTCAGTCCCAAACACAGACACACACAGATATCTCTCATCAGCCTCTGTCTCCTTTTAGAGCTATTTAGAGACACAGAACAAGAGAGAACTCTGTATCTGCCTTTTCCTCAGTCCTCAGCTGCGAAAACAACCCATAACAAAAGATCGCTACCATTTGCCCAGCTCACACACTCCCGCCTCGCCACCCAGCGCCTCCAAAGTAATCGACTGAAGGTAATTTGCTCGTAATTAACATACCATTTGTTAATTGCTTTGTATTTATTAAACCTGTGCATGCTGACGATTGTACTCCATGCCATCCTGTTCACTCTGGGTTTAAACATTACCTTTAAAATCAGCATCTCGATACCAATACAAATATGTGTACACACAGAAACAAACAGACTGCGTATTCTCTAATCCTCTGCCCGATTTACCCTTGAGCCCCACCAACTCTCTCTCCTGGACATGAAGCATAGCACCTCTGTTTGTTGTTGATGTATGCTAATGTGCCACATCCATCTGTTAGTTTGCTTAATTTGGATTTTGCCTCTTTCGAGCTATGTTCCCGCCCCCCCCATGCCCCACCATCCAACCCTCCCACATCCCCTGTTCCTCCCCCTCCGCCTTCTTTGCATCTCCTTCTTGCCGCTCCAACATCAGGGCGCTCGTCTGCGTGGATCGCAGCCAGCTCTGGCGTGGTCTGGATAGGGGGAGGAAGTGGATCCACCACCCATTCCTGTCCGTATGCAAATTAGCCTTGTTTTGATTAAAAGACAGTTGCATATTTCATTAAAGTCACAGTCGGAGGTGGGAGAGGAGAAGGCATACCTCTCTGGGGAGGCAAAAGGTTGTTTAGCAGGAGTGAATGTTGTGGGAGCTGCTGTTTAGTGCTTCTGAGGGGAACAAATAGTGCAGACAAAAGGGTTGCCCAGGGACTGCTTTGGGGTTTAATGGTGCTGACTGACTGGCACATCAGTTAAGACTCACATTGATGCAGAGCTCGAGTGAATGTGCATGGCATGATAACAGGAGCAATTGATAATGAAATATAGACCCCCATCAGCCTTGAAGGTGCTTCAGCATGCCAAGACAGTTGCGTTACTACCCACAGCAGCCGGGCTGCTGAGGAAAAACAGTAACCTCTACTTCTGAGTAATAAAATGAGGCATGATTTAAATGTGGCTGCTTTTTTAGTCCATAGCAAAGAGGTTGATCCCTTGTGAGCTAAGTGTAAGAGTAACCTTTCACTTTACATTATTAATAAATAAATGATTGAATCTGTGTTGGCTTTAGTATGGATTTATGAATGGTCAAAGGTTGTCTGCTTCCCACCTTGTCCTTTTCTTTTACTGGCTAAGGTTGAGTGTCACCCTACAAGAGGTGGACAAAGGTGATGTATAGGTGCATAGGCGCGTTGTGAGGTCAGAGTGTGGGAGTAGAAAAGATGTAGGAGGATCTCCTGGCATCGAGCCAGCTCAGATGAAATTCACAGGCATGGGGAGGGACGGGAGGATGGAGTGACAGTTGCTCTGCATAATCAATCAGAAACAATAGAGGAAGAGAGCGAGGGGCTCTGCCTTTCTTGGCAGGGCTGATTGTATTTACGAAGGGATGGAAGTCAGAGGGGAAGGCATTAAAGAGGATTGGGTAGTAAGATGTGGGCAGGTGCAGGGAGAGCTCTAATGGGTGGCTCCCACTGCAAAGCCAAGGACATATACCCAAGAGGAACTGATTGAATGCCATGCCAATGAAAGGAGGCAGTTTCATGCACCATTGACCGAGTTGGCATCCTCGCAGTCACACTGTGATGAAACCCCCTTCGAGGTCACGATAATGTGAATCAAATTTTGTTCCTCTGTGGTTTGTACTGCTCTGAAAAAAGAATTAAACAGCACCCTGAAACTGGATTCTTCCCCTTTCTTTCTCTTGCAGTTTTGGCCTGTATGTGATGTTTTCATTTGACATCAAAGGAAGAGGAAATCAGACTGAGTTTGTCTTGTTTGGACATAAATAAAAAGATCAAATTCTGAGTCACAATAGGTGGGGGAATAATCAGATTTGAGCCTGCAGTGAACATACAACCAGAGAGATTGTCCTTTCATTTTCTCTGCAGGTAGAGCAGCATGTCCCAGAGTGGGCTAACAGAATGCTTGTCTTGTATCTTCTCAGCCATGAACTTTTCCTTGTCACAATTACATTCAGCCTGGCAGCCTGTGTGCAGTCAAATGTGTATGTCGAACCTGACAAGGACATTCTTTCACATACAGACGGAGAAGAGTCCTCCGCAAAAAAAGGTGCATTGTTTGCTGTGTGAAGTAATAAAACTCTTTTGCTTCGGTACAAACTCAAATGACAATGGATGCACCATGCCAAGAGGGTTTTGTAAGGGAGGGATTTGTAAGGTCAAATATAAGATGAAATGCCATAGACAGTGTTTTAATGACCACGGTGTCAACAAAGTGATTCTAAATATTTATTATTATTAGTTTATTGTGTTTTTATTTATTGTACTTTCTGTTCTGTATGAATAACATGAGTTAATTCAGTCAGCTGTCTCTACTTTACTATTATTACATGCTTTATTATTATTGGGTTACTATATGCAAGTCTCAGTGGGTAATCATGTAATGTAAAGACACAATTTTACTATCTTCTGTCATAGTGACACACTTTCTCAGACATTTGACTTTGTTGACTTAAACAGTGATTGAAATACTTCATTGTGTTTGGCTGTTATCCACACAATTGACCTAACTTTAATGTTTTGAGTGAGTGACAGCTCTTTGTAGCGCAAGGATGTTATTAAAAGGAGTGTGGGTAGTAGACGTGTTCAGAAAGTGTGCGGGAGAAGCACGTGTTTTGTTCTGGGCTGCTGATGCTGCACCACTGCCTCCTACTGTTTGTCCACAGCTGTAACATTTCCAGGCTGTGCCAGCATGTGCAAAAAAAAAAAAACAAAAAAAAACCTTGATGATTTCCCTCTGTCAGTCTCTGACATCATATATCATACATATACTGATCCACACCCCCCTTACAGCCTTCTCCACTCGATCCACCTCCTCCTCTGCCTGCTGCTCACTTATGTTATCAATTCATTGTTTTCTCTAGGAAAATATAAGTTAAGCTCACCCTATTTACATTTATATGATCTGATTTTCTTCTGTATGGAAGGTATGCAAATCTGCCCTTTTCTCAAGTCTTAGCCACTGAGTGTTGCGAAGGAATAGAAAAAAATAACATTGCCCTCCAGCAGGAAAGAGACCCAAGTTAGGATTTCTGGACCTCATGAATTTTGTAATGATCAATTTTGTTTACCATACTACCTCCAAGACTTATCAGGACATTTGAGCAAGGGATATAACATGAGATTGATTTACACCCAAAATATCTATCTTTCCTTTTCTTCACTGTGTGTGTGTACTCTTGGCTGCTGCCCTTGCAGTGCTTAGAATTTCATTTTTCATTTCTTTGACTGATCAGTTTGTGTATCCGGGAGATGGGTGGTGGGGGTCTGGCAGGGTGCGCTCAGGCATCGGTCACGTCTGTAATCCTCTGTACGTTGGAGCAGACAGGGAATGAAAAGCAAATCTGGAGGCTGGTTGGATGAATGCAGTCAGCTTGAGCTAGTTTGAAAAAAAAAAAAAGCCTAGCTTATTTGTGTGTGAGTGTGAGAGGGAGACAGAAAATGTGTATGTAGGTGAGTGCTTGACCCCAGAAAAACTCCTGAATCCCTTGTGAAATGAATGGCTGGGCATTACACTGCTGTGGTGTGTGTGTGTGTGTGTGCGCATGTGTTCTTGCAGTGTGTGTCCGGTGGACACCGGCAAGGGAACAGCACTCAAGCAAATTGCTTTCTGCCAGCATATTGCCAGCGCCAGTCTTTATTTCTTAGGATGATGCGGCACGTCTCAGATGATTACGGCCCCAATTCAGACTCATACTGCCATGCTGCCCTGTTGAACCCATAGCCCCGCTTTACTATACAGTCCGCTATACCATGCCACACGGTGCTTGATGAAATGCTGATGTGGAATATTTAACTGACACTCCAAGCGAAACCTAATAATATAATCAGGTAATAAGAAATTAATTTTCTCCCTGGCTGCACTTTGGCTGGGGTGTTGATACAGGGAAGGGGAAGAGAAATCATGAGGCAAATGTTGGTGACAGAATACTGTAGGTAGTATGCCCTCTGTCTCCAATCCTCTCTCTCTCTTTGTGCATCGTTTCTCATGATGCACTCCAGTGATTCGATAGCCACCCCCACACACTCATTTACACACCCAATGCTCTTGTGCACACACGACAAGGATGCCTCCCTCTCTACTCCACTGAACTGTAAATGGCCAAAGCAAGAAGGCCACTCGTGACACCCACACGCCACTTCAAAAGCACACACAAACACACTCGATGTCACTGTCAGTGAAGGAACTTACATAGTGAATAGCATGGCTGGCGTGGGCCTCCAGCGCAGACCGATGTGTGTATGGCTGATAGTTTGTGATAGAAAGGCGGAAGTATCTTGCTGCGCTCGCGAACCACTTAATGCAATTCACTCCTGTCTACTCTGTCTATCTTTTTATCTCTCCATGTCTTACCCTATTCTCCCTCTTTCAATCTCATTTCCTTATGTAGTTAATTAGCAGGTAGCAGTTCATTGGTGTCAGTGCTCTGGTGTTTTATTGTTGCCCCCTCTTGTCTCCGCTGGCCCCCAGCAGGGAGACATCAATAACCCTCCTCCACAACACACACACACACTACGTGCCAGAGTTTCCACGGCCCTGCCTGCACCAACCTGGCATAGCCATCCATCTTCGTGGGTGCCCCCTCCCCCCCCCCACCCCCTAGCACCCCCCACAACCACCTCACCCGCTCTCTACCTGACTGCTGCTCTCTCCTCCTCTTCCATCACCCGCCTTCCCCTCCTCTCCATCCCCTACCATCGCTTCTGTACCTGAGAGCATTTGTCATCCCGTCGGTCTGTGAGCAGCCCATGCAGTGAAAAAATAGACCGGGGGGGGGAGGGGGGGCTCAGTGGCAATATGCAAAAATGCAAAAAGGTAGATGCACGTTGCCCTGGCAACTGCTCCGAGGCTATTTCCAAGCGCTGATGGAAATCAATGTCATGTGCCAGGCAGGCAGGCACCTCCGTCCTCAGGAAAATTAGAAAAAGAGGGGGGGTTGAGGAAGGGTAGAGGGAGGAGGAGGCAGGGCTAGAAGGACAAAGAAAAATGCAGAGGAACAGAAATCTAATTTTTTTCTCCTCTCTGAACCTTAAGGGCTTCTGACTTTTCTTCAAAGGAGCTGGAGGCATGCTGTCTCGTCATTTGGGATCCTGCCGTCGGTCATTTCACTTTTGATTTCTGACTTTGCATTCGCCATAACTTCTGCACTTCCTCTGCACACTTAACACCACCAAGGGGCTTTTCACATTTGTTTATGTACAAACAGGAAAAAAAAAAACTCTGTGGCTGTAAGGGGTGCCAAATCACAAAGATAAATAAGGCTGATGGAAGAGGAAAAAAAAGGGGTGGGGGTGGGGGGTGATGGTGGAATGCAGTGTGTGTGTGTGTGTGTGTGTGTGTGTGTGTGTGTGTGTGTGTGTGTGTGCACCAAACAACTGATTAATCTGTTGTGTTATATCGAGCAGCAACGTCACACAGCAACAGCAATGTTGCTGGGGAAGGGTTGTTCTGATTTGCTCTTGTGTAGCATTATACGAGGATTTGCTTTGCCAGGCGGGTTTAGGGTTCAGGGTTCAGGGTTCAGGGATAGAATAGTCCCTATCTTTTACTTTTCAGAGCAGGAAAATAAGTGTTTACAGGTATTATTCAAACTTGTGAAGTTTTTATTTGTATTTTTGTTTCTCATTCACAAATGGACAAACTTTACAGTAGGCTCCCTAAACAGAGACTATCACTGCATCAACAGATCAACCTCCTGCTGGCAATGGGAGATCCTGAACACAGAAGACTACCACCACAAGGTGACGAGTCTAATAAGTGATGACCTAGGATTTTTGCAACTAATACATGGCGGTGCCACCCTGAAGAGAGGTGGACACGTTTATCACTTATCTCACAGAAGAGATAGATTGACTTAATTTTCCCATGTTGGAATGAGTAATCCATAAACTACCATTTATAGACTACATCACTATGGGCGACTGCTATGGAATAGATGGGCCATGTACGCCAAGCCAATAGGTTCTCCTCTTCATTTGCATTCTTAACATGGTGTTCATACTCCAGTTGACACATTTGCAACCCGCCACTTATCCCATTACCGGCTGTCTGGGGTTGCAGCATTGTTTGCTGTGTCGGCACTCTTTCGCGCTGGCTGGCCAGCTCATTTCCTACTGTGTTGTGTGTCGAGGAACTCACAGGTTGTTTGAATGCAGCTGAACTCCACACAACTGGGCTTACAAACAATGCGCGCCTGCACACATTCTCACAAACCGATGTGCCTGTACATATCTGTTAACATATACTGATCTATTTGTTGAGGGATATTGTTATAAATGACTTTATCCATTAGTTTGCATCAATGAATGGAGACGTTAAATAAATATGTGGTAATATTTTAGTTGTTTTTATGCGATAATGATCCTTATCATTTAAATAATGTTATAATAGGCCTTGTTCCACTACACTGTATATTTTAAGCTCACTTTAATGTTTAATCTTTGTTGGCATCTTTGCTCTGGATGTTTTAATCTGAGTGTTAAATAAACTCTATAACACCCTGCAGCCAGTATGCCTTCCTACATTCCTCCCCCTTCCCTCTTTTGCTCCCTCACTGCCTACTACCTACCCATTTCCCCTCCTCTTACCCTGTCTTGTGGGAAGTCAGGAATCGGTATAAGTAAAACTGATTCCCACAGGCAACAAAAAGAAACACTTATTAGTGTTCAAGGATGGGTTACGTTGTTCACCTTCGACACTGCTGCAGGATATTGTCCGTTACTGTCTCAGAAAGCCCCAGTGGTATTTTCTTTTCCTTGAATGTGAGAGCTGCTCTACACCATGTTGTTCTGCAGTAGGTCTTTCATAGTTTCATGAGTTACAGCAGGGGGTCCTGGTATCTCTCGCGCAAGACTTACATGACATTTCTTTTGAGCTCTGTTATCAAATGGCTGTGTAAACAGGCTTACACCAACACTCTGAACTCAATGAACTTAAAATCACTGAGCAGATTCTCCATGGTGCAGCGCTGCAGCTGAATGCTGTATGTCACCCATGGATTTTCTGATAAGATCGTTTTCCATCCTGCACATCTATTTTTGCACTGTGTTGGTGGCATACTGAATAAATAAATATTCATGAATGTGCAGAAAGCCTATATGTATCATAGTGATTTCCCCCCGTGTCATCAAGCTATGCAAATTACATCCTCACATTTTCATACAGCCATGCAGTCCCCTCTTTCTCTATAATTAATGACGCTGGGAAAATGTTTTGTCTTCCAAGGAAAATTAGCTCCTTCAAGACAGAATTGGTGCAGATGTTAATGGGAAGTGATAATTCTGGGCTTGTTTTGATTGTAAGATTTAACTAAATAAATATTCTCCATTAGATGATCCCACTCCTTTATTTGACTGCCCTTGAGATGAGGTTGTAAATACTTGTAAATACTTTAATACTCATCTTGTTATGCATTTAAGTTAAATGCATTTATGCTATATTCAACCAGCGTTGCCTCCTAGCAAACCTTTTCATACTAATTTGTAACACTAAATCTGTCCAATAAGCTAATGCTTTGAGGTTTTCTTAAGACACTGATGGACATATTTTTCAATACACTGCCAGCTGAAGCTTGATTAACATCCTCATGTTTAGATAACTGAAGCTAAGGAAATGCTGTGGTTCTGTTTAATCTTGAAAGAGGTGACGTTGACTTAAACCACAACACATGACATGTTTACTTTATAAATACCTAAAAATACAATTTCTTCCCAAACCTTTGCCAAAGTGCTTTCTGTTGCTTAAAATGAAACCAGCTCCGGTGACTAAGACCTGCGCTTCATACGCCCACCATCCAGTCCAGTTTCTTTTATCTGGAAAAAATGAATGTTGCCAGTGAACACAATCCATGCCAGAATTATTTGGCAAAGCAAATTTGATACACATAAACAAAATTTCCATAAGAGACTTAATTGACGCTACACACCTAGTAAACACTTATGAAACGTCTCAACATTTTATGTAGAGAAGGTGCTTCCTCACATACAGTCAAACACATTTTATATCTAGCTATTTAGTTGAAATGAAGAGAACACATTTATCATTAGCTAAAAAAATAATGTATATAAATTAAATTTTCTTTGTTTGTTATGGTCATTTTATTGTCCTAACAGAGCGACTCACTATCCAACTCATGAAATATCAATCACAAGCCAAAATATTAATATATTGTATATATAAAGATACTGTATGCTTAAGTATTGCTTTGCAGTGAGCTTAAATGTTTTATAGGATAAAGCATATTTAATGGTCGTCAGATTTATTGAAATATAAGTTATGCATTCATCTCATCTAAGGCCATTGTGAGTGATGGAACCTATCTTCATCCCCAGGCATGAAAAAGATGAGGAGAAAGGGGTTACTCATGAAGGAGCACGTAAAGGGCAGAAGTCAGGATCAACTGTAAAGCTGACATTAGGGTCAAGTGCTGATCTGGCATTACATTTCCCTTTCAAATCTATATGCATATGCTCCCCTGCGCACCTTAGAGTCTCTAGCTATGCATGTGTAGCTGCGTGCATAGACACTCTGCCGGGAAACCCGCCAGAAAGAGGTTAAGTCACACAGAGACTAAAGCAGATGGATTAAATCAAATGAGTAAAGGAGAGTATTGTAAATTATTTAAGTGTGTGCCTATGCATGTGTCTGCACGTGCCTTGCAGAGGGAATATGTGTAGGAGAAGAGAGAGGGGGAGAATCTATTCGGGATGGAAGTAGTAGCTCATTGACAGACTGCACTGCCATGCTCAGCCAGTTCATTGCTGCCATTCCTTACATCTTTTGACATTTTCAATTATGTCTTTCACACATGGCTGGGCACTTGTTTTTTTTTTTTTTATGCTCTCCTCATCATCCTCCCCTGCTTTTCTCTCCCTCTCCCTCCGTCCCATTCTATTCCTCCACCTTCATTTTCCTTTTTAAGTGGCTGCTCACTCCTTGCTTTGTGTGTTGGCCTTTTTCATATATGGGGGTCAGGTAGCCCAGGGATCCTATTACTTCTCTACTCTGTGGCAGATGGAGTGAGTGGGGGACAGCAGGGTGAGCAAAGGATAGGGCGGCAGAGCGGGAAAAAGGATGCTGACAGATATGTCAAGGATTCCTGTCCAATTTATCCTGTGATTCTGAGGAGAACCTCACAGGGCGAGTGCAGAAAGTATAGGTGGACCTGTGTTTGTGGTGCGTTACATTCTCCTTACCTCTCAGCCACCTGACAATAATGGAAAGGAGATTTATATTTGTCACGGATATCTTTTGGAAAAGTGTCTGTAAATTAACAACAATTTATGGTTAGTTTCTGTGCTAAAGCTGGAAATCGATATTTTTGTTCTTAACAATGGATGAAATGATTAAATGTCCAATGAAATCTTGTCATATGTGGGATATGGGTCTATAGTTATCAGACTCAAACATGAATCCAAATTCATTTTAATGTCTGATGTTGGCTGAATGTGTACATTAACATCTGTTTCAAAAACACTTTGGGTTGCATTCAACTTCACTTGCTACAAGATATATTAATGTATAACTAATAATAATCTTATAGAATTTATAATAACACTGACAGGGATGTTCACCTGAAAAACATTTGATTCTGTACTGTATATTTTGTCGATAGCCCTTATGGAGATTTGCTATTACCAAGTGTCCTCTTCTACCACTGGTAATAAAAACTTTATGTACTGAATACGCTGCACATTAGTATCACGGTAATAAAAGCAAAGCAGGAAACATATGTGCAAACATAGACTGCATTTCAAAGTATCAAAACCAAATACTGATTGATGGATTGACTGTGATTATCTGGCTAATTGATTGAGTCATAATGAGGACATAATGTTTTTCTCTGCTAAGAGCATCAGAGGACGCACAACATCCATAATGCATGTTCCATATTAAGGGGAACAGGGATCATTTTGCTACTAGACCAACTGATGGATTTACTGATTGATTGATTGGCCAACTGACTAATTGATTGGTTTTGTAGTGAGAGTAAAACACATTATTCTCCATTAAGACGATCCAGGCGGGATTCCCCTAGCTGGCAGCCATGATGTAATGCGTGGGTTCTAATGACCTCAGCATAATCACCGCCATTATGAAACAGGCGCTCAGCTCTCAAAACCACTTCATCATCCGAGTGTTACCTACCCATGCAGACAGTCATCGTTCGTTCTCTCCTCACTCCTCGTCCACAAAGTCAGTCAAACACATTACCGAAGCTTCTGCCAGATCCACAGCCAAATCACAGCAGAAGTGTAGCAGGTAGCCAACAAAGCTTTGTTGACTTTTGATGAGAAAGAGAGAAGGGAAGGGAGGTAGTGCACTTCTAGCATTGCCAAACTGGCAGCCCTGCCTGTGTTCACTTTCATCAGGGGGCAGTCAAGGAGGCAGGAGGCCAGTTTGCTATTTTTCCAGGCTAATCATGGGACCTGGTTGCCAAGTCTATTCCCTCTTATCCCCCCCTCTCCCGCTGACTCTTAACCCTGACCCTTCAGCGGGAGATCCCTCTTTTGGCAAGAGTGAGGTAGAAAGCTAGAGAAAAAAAATCTGGGGAAGGCAGTGGCACAGAACGAGAGAAGTAGGGGGAACACTGAGCAAGAGATATGGGGGAGTCATGGTCAAGAGCTGATTAATGAGCCTTTAATTTAATCAGCAATTCCCATCTCACCAGGGCCTCTCCACGTGGCTATGTAGCAGCTTATTATTTTTAACAAGTCTGTGATCTCCCCCTTTTCCTTTGCTTTTTTCCCCCACTTTCAGTCTTCCCCAGTTCCTCTTTTATACGAGGCACTTATCTGTGTCACAGTCGTGGATGTGAATAGAGGGGCAATGATTAATGGAGATTTAAGACCTCTGAAGGGTGTCTAGTCACTCTCTCTCTCACACTTTATCACTGTTTAAACAAAATTGACTGTTGAAGACTGGGTTTCGGGCTGGACAGCTGATATGTTAGCCAATTATGATTCATGACCAAGGTCCAAAATTCACTTTTTGAGTCACCGGCTGAGGTGATTGGTTGACAAAAAGAAAACTAGCAGAGCAATTTTTTAAGTGAAAGTCCTGTATGTTTGAGTTTAAAGTTAAAACAACAGTGTAAATAAGTTTTGTAAAAAAGCCTCTTTCCTTCCAGAAATAGCCACTCTGCATGCTGTAGGTGTCCTTGGTCACATTTTGACTGGATAAAACAGCACACACAGCACCTTTTTCAAATGCAGAAGCAATTCATTTATGTCTGGATAATTAGAAAAGATGGCAGGTAAAGAAAAAGGAGTGATGGAAAAAGAAAGGCTTTGTAGTGAGGCAGAATGGAGCCGAGTGAAGCTCTTTAATTCTACCTCTGATTACTAAGTGGCTCCGTCCATTATCTTTACACAGTGAATGGCAGAACACTATAAAGGTAAAATATGACTCATCCATCCCCACCAGTTATCACATTCAGTGGCTTGTAGGAGCTGCCCCCCACCCCCATCCGTCCCCACACAGATTGACACAGTGCCTACTTAACACAACCCTTCACAAAGTGCTTTTAGATTACATGTCCGTGTGTGTGTGTGTGTGTGTGTGTGTGTGTGTGTTTGTAAGCACGTGCATGCAGGCTAGTTTGTAACAAGCATTCTTTTTGCACCAGATGCCTACGAACACATCTTCAAGAGAGACTTTTGTGTATGTATGAGTGTTTGTGTATGCATGAAAATGTGCCTTTGTAAGTGTCAGTCTCTGTGTCAGGTCATTTCATATGTGTCTTCCCTCAATCTGAGACAACGGCAGGAGTATGTAGATCCCCTCCTCTATGCTCTGCCACGGTGCTCTGAGAGGTATTGCCTCTCTTATTGCTGTTGAAAAGCCCCATCAGTGCCAGGTGCGCTGATTTATGTCCCTGAACCCCTCCACCTCCAGCTCCTTTCCATTAGACTTTACAATATTTCCCCCATTGTTCTGCTCCAGGCGTTATCGTCCCTGCCCAGGCCTGTCAGCAGGACCTGCCCCACACACAATCACACACTGGGGGAGGGGGGGGTGCTCAGATAGGATAAAGCAAAGATCGAAGAGGTGGGGTACAACAGATAGGAGGAGGGAAGGGAGAGAAAAAGTGCTGGGCTAAGGAGGGAGATAGAGAAGTGGCTAGCAGAGATGGGTGGGGGCCGGAGGAAAGCAAGAAAGGGTTGGGATGAGATGAAGAAGAGGCGATGCATGTTGAGGAAAGTGTGGAACTGGGAGATGTCCATCTAAGCCTTGGTTTTATTGTCTCTGAAAGAGCGGGGGTGGCAGGGGTCTGGGGCAGCAGGCATAAGTTAGGCAAAAATGCGAGAGGTTGAGATGCCATTTGGTTGCATTACTGCAGGACATTCTGTGAGTGTATGTCCATTAAGATATAGATTTTATTACTTCAAAGTGGGCTGGGGTTGCTGCGTGTTGGAGAGATAAGGTGATGGTTATGGTGCCATAGTGAGGGAAGCTTTTGATATGGATCCCGCTCTGTCAATTTCAGTCAGTTTTATTGCCTTGAAGAAAGGTTGGATGAAGCAGGAGCACACTGATGCACTTGGTTAAATGTAGGTGCCTTTCACACAGAGGTTTATCATATAGTGCAGGCAGATGCCTCCGAGTTGTTAAGTGCGGTACAATGAATGCTTGAAAGGCAGCCTCGAGAAAGGTCGAGAGGCCCGCGTGAGCAGAATGTGAATGAGGCAGGACTATTTAAAGAGATTCGGGATCGATGCTTGTCTTGATGACGTGCGAGCAAAGACTGAGCATATAATGGTTGTTTGTGAGGTTGAGGCACTGGAGGTTTTAGCTGCTTCACAACAAATTTGCTGGTTATTTTGGCTCACAAATAAACCACAAGGTGCATTTTCACTGGCAGCACATAAAGTCATATGTCTTCGATTCTTAATAATGCAAAGGAAATTCAGTACAATGTCATCATGAATTTAAAATATATTCTTTCTTCCCCATGTTCCATAAATGGATGCCACTTTAACCTACACCCTTCTCATTCTAATTGTAACGAAAGTCAATTGCTCCCAAATGGCAAAATTTTCCTATTTGTTTCAGTGCTGCATATACCTACCCAGACAATGACATGGTAAATTTAAAATGAATTGCAAATCATCCTCATTTGCTATGCAGGGGCCTTTCCTCTCTTGAAGAGCTTGCTCCTTCCTGTTAAAGATCTTTCTGACATATACCTTTAAGAAGAGGAAGATGAGAAACAAGAATGAAAGGAAGAGGAAGGGGAGAGGAGGGGTACGAGAGAGGGTGGCAGATAAGCTTGCTTGCTTTCAACTCTATGGAGGATAAGGGGGGAAAAGTTTTAATATCTCTAAATCAGTGGCTCGATATTGAAAGTGTCATCTAATTGAAAATGATTTAGGACACCAGGCCCGCCTGGCAATCATATATAAATTCACTCCTGACATCAGCTCCAAAGTCTCTCTATTTCTACTTTATGAGTCATTTGCATGGTGGGGGCTTTGGAGAGTATAAACCATGCAAATGATATGGAGTGCTGCACAAGGTGATGTATCCCCCTCTCCTCTCCTCCATCTCTCCATCTTTCTCTCATTCTCCCTCTTAGCCTCGGGAGAAATGCTTTCTGCTTTGCTGCTGCCTTTGTCCAGAAAGTCATTTATTTCTCTTGTTCGCTCGCTTTCTATTTTACAGCTTGCCGCATAGGTTAGGGGAAAGAGACGACTGCCACACCATTCAGCTGAATAACTGTCATCTCCCATTTGCGAACCCATGTTGTACGTAGAAGTCATTTATGAAAAGATAGATGGAGATACCCACAATAGAAATGGTGTTGTGTACTCCTACAGTACATAACAATAAATATACCTGTTCTTTAATGTGACACTGAGAGCTTTGGAGTACATCTTTGTACTCCACACTGTATTATGAAGTAATACCTGTATTGTCTTCGACTTCAGGCTGCATGCAAAGTTTTGTTTTTATCTTTCAATGAGCTCTCTATTCCTTAGCAGCGCTGTCCTTAACATGAGTTGAGGACAGTTCTTTCAAGTCTCTAAACGCACGCGTGGCAGCTGGAATCCACATGAAGTACATCACAAAATCAAATCAGAAGCCTTGAGGTACGATAGTGCAACAAAACAAATCAAGTGAAAGAAAAAAAACTCAACAGAGAAAATGAAAAAAGAGGCATGGAAACTAAAAAGAAAGATGGTTCATAGCTATCTTATTGTTTCCTGCAGTTCTTCACTTGACTGCCTATCTCTTCTCTCAGATGGCTATAAAGAGCAAGGACTGAGAGTTCAGAGGGGCAGACTATACACACTTACATTTTACGGTTCCTATTAAACTTTTATGACTTGAAAATCCTCTATTTTTCTCTCTGGAGAGAAGAAACTCAGATTAAAGGATGAAAGGATAAGGGAGAAATGGAGACAAATGGAAAGCAACAAAATAGGCATCGACATTGCCCCTGTTCCCTTCTAGAGATGGACCAAAGTTTGTAGACAAACCCCAATGGACTTTCCAGCTATGAGTCCCAACAATACAGTTGTTATCAGTATGAGGTAAAATCTGTGTGCACATTATCATCTAACACTGTGGCCTTTCATTGCTGAAACGGGGCTAAGCTATCCCGCAGGATGTAATTTCTGTGTAAACATGTGTACCCTTGTGTTTTTCCCCTCAGATCTGTGGTTTTGGTCCATTTACTGAGAAGAGCAGCAATGCACTGTACTCCTCACACACAGTGTTCGCGTGTGTGTGTGTGTGTGTGTGTGTGTTTGTGCATTTGTTCCTTGTTTTTCCTTGTTGGTGTGCGTGCATTTTTTCATCAGCTCCCAAACATAAGCCACCTATGCATGCCTCACAATGTGATACGTGAATGTGTGTGTTTTTGTTTTTATATGTACCTATATGCACTGGTGAGTGTATGCAAATTTTAAAAGTAGTACTGCATATGTGTGTGTGTGTGTGTGTTTGTGTGTTCAGTTGCCAGGGAATGAATGACTGCAGCAGTCTCGAGTGTTGCCCAGGGAGCTTATGTGTGCAACGGTAGTCTTGTTTGTCTTCCACTGCTGCTCAAACAATGGATCCCCATGGGCCCGCTCTCCTAATTGAGAGACTACAGAGAGAGAAGTGATAGGGCTGCGCTTACACCAGCTCAATTACATACACATCCACAAACACACCCACCATTTCCACCACTGGAGTAAACTCCACCACACGCGTAGCTGCGCTAAAAAGTACAAAGCATCGTAAAGTACCAATACAGCCACTGCAGGGCTGCTGTTCATGCCCTGCTATGTGTATTAACACTCGCACACACATCAATCACAATTGATGAAGAGGCTGCTGAACTTAATCTAGAAGCACAGAGAAGGCTCTCAGCCCAGCGCAAGAGTAAACCAAATAGTCGATACTGTAATTGTTGTGTCTGGGGCCTTTTCACTCTCTTTCAGTAAAACACAACTCTTCACTGTACCCGCATTGGATGATTTTGTGATTCACTGTATCATAATTGCAAAAGAATATAATTCAATGTAATGATTGAACATTGTATTTCTAATCAGATTCAGAGACGTATCTACTGTGCATACTTTTGCTTGTTCTATGTATTTATATCATAATACAGTATAAACATGGATAATTGGTGGATAAGAATTAGCCCCTACACAATTTTAGCCTCAAAAATGTCTAAATTAAGTTTGTCCTCAATGAAATGTACAAATGGAGGCGCTGCCCACTACTACATTACACATTTAAATAAACTGTGCGTCCTGACACCGTCAACGACTTTTTAAAGCAAGAAAAATCTTTAGAAACACATTTTGTTTTCTTTTTGCAAAGTTGAATGTTTGTGACATTTGCAGTTTGACATTTGCGCACTACTGTAAGGTACGTTCGTTTTTTGGATACTAACTGCAAATACAGTAACTCCTGTCAGACTCAAAAGACTCAGTCAGCTACATCTGTGTCTGTAATTTTGAAGATCGCAGAAAAACTCTTGGACACGCGGTTCTTCTGCTTTTTTTTTCCTCAGCACTCTAGGACCATTACAGGAGGAGAAAGAGTGAAAGCAAGTGTGAGACTGTGTTCATGTGTGTGTGTGTGTTTGTGAGTATTCTGAGCCCATTAGAGTGGTAGTGCAGGGCGACCACCAGGAGAATAGACTGCAGAAACAAGTGGATTAGGGCTTTCTAACGAGGACAGGCAATACCTCTTGATGGATGACAGCTTTCATACTGTACCACTGAGGCCCACTGTGTGCTGAGGGGGATTTCACTGTAGGTGCACACGCTAGTGTGTGTGTGTGTGTGATGAAGTTTGTGTGTCTATTTTGGTTTGGATGCACATGTCTGCGTGTCTGTGTCAACATTTGTGTATCCACTCTCAGAAAGAAACTGTGAATATGATGTCCTTGAATTTCACATCACCGGTAATAGGCTGTATTCTTTCTTTCTTTCTTTTTTTTTTTCTTTTCAAAGCAGTCTCATTTTTTACCCAAAGCGGAATAAAAGACCAGCTTACGGATATCAATAAATATATTCCGCACACTAACATCCCAAACCTATTGAGAGAAAAAAAAAAAGACTCACAGGATATTGTTGAACAGGACGCCTGTGTTCGTCCAGTATCGTTGACACATTTCACTTGGTAGTACAATAGAGCTCAAAGCGAGGAGGCATGGAAGTGTCAGCCGCTTGTGTAGTCAATGGGGCCCTTTTACAAGCTATTTAAGGGGATAAAAAGCATGTCCTTTTCAACACAACACCAGTGTCAGTGTGTTTCAAAGGCGCTCCAGGGCCATTTAGGCAGCGGCAGAGCCGCCCGCTTTGATTAAAACGCCACAGTGCAGAAAGCAGAGAGGCAACACTCTGTTAAGTGAATATGGAAATGACCTCCACCTTCCTCTTTTGCTCCTACACCAACTTCTTTGAACTACAGTGCAGCATGATAGACATGACTGTGTCTTGTTTCTGTTTCTGCGTCAATGCATTAAAGGAGTGTGTCTCAGCCTTTATGACAAGGAGGTGTGTGTGTGTGTGTGTGTGTGTGTGTGTGTGAGATGCAGAGAATGGGAAGGAATGAGGGGTGAGAGAGCCTGATGACACGATGGTATCTGCTGAGTGGTTCAGTCGTCTTAGTTGTGATTAATTAACGTGCTTCCAGTGACAGCAGCCGCTGACAGACCTTAAGTATGGCCAGGACCTCAGCTCTCTCTCTCTCTCTTCTTCTAGTAAAGCTCCTATAGACTATTTTAAATAATTCTAAACATTACATGAACACGTAAATTATCTCTCTTGGTCTTTTTCCTCTATATAAATATGTAGTTCATGGCAGTGTTTTCACACATGGGCCAGATATTAATGTTCAACCCCAACCTGTGCACCTATGAAATAGTGATAAATTATTGTGACTTATCTTTGCAGAAATGCAAAAACATACATACACACTTACATACTGATCCTCATCCATAACAGAGATCACATATTCTAGCAAGGCTATGACTTGCACTATAGGTTTACTCATTTGCATGTATGCTTTGTTACCTGCCATTGGCCCTCAAATGGATGTTCCTTGCCACAGAAGCCTCTAGTAATTAACCTAACACGACACAGTTGTCATCCAGTAATTGACCTAATTGTTTGGCTCGTCAGCTCCCGCTCTACGTAGTAAGCATTAAATATGCTGGATGTCATTAATCAAAGGATTATGATGTATCCAGGGGTGGGCAAATGCACTGTGTCTTATTCTTGTTTAGAAGTATGAGATGTTATGGTGTCTGCAAGGTGTTGTATAACCCTACTTCTCTCCGTGTATTTTAAGCTCCATAACACTTTTACAGGCCTTTAGCTTTTAATAGCTTGTGAAAGTTCTTACTTTACAGCCCAACAACACTCAATCAAATTATCCACAGGCTTTACAGTTTGCCAGGCAAAGAGGGGAGATCTTTCAAAATTGTGTAAATTATTTTGTTTAGCCTGGGTACATTGCAAATCAAAATCTGTTATTCCCTACACCATCATCCCATTACTGTAAAGCTTCCCACTCTAGCCTTAATGTAGTATCTCTGAGTGTCGACATCAGCTCACCAGCTCTGATACCTTTCTATAGAGGTGTGTGTGTGTGTGTGTGTGTGTGTGTGTGTGTTCGTGCACGTGCAGACAGATGGCTCAGGTCCAATTCACAGCTGATTCACGACTGAGGCTTATGTATTTAGAAGCAGATTGCCTCCAGGTTGCTATAAAAGGTGTTGAGCTGCCACTTTTATTGGATTTTTTAAAGTGAGAAGATTACATCCTGTATATGTCTAAGGGGTCCCCACACACTGCTTATTCAGTTTTGGCACTCTCTTCTAGTCAGGATTTTGTATTGTCTAGAGCAAACATGTGTGGCGTCCTCCCTTTTACCCTATGCACACACACCCAGTGCATTAATAACAATAACAATAAAAAGATAATCAAATCTGTAAAAACAATATGTACTTAATGTTGGCCCAGGATCCACTGCTAAAAGCCCACCTCATCAAACTGCAAATTAGTCTCGGCCGTAACTTTATTACAACCTGGCCTGGAGACGGGCAGCCATAAATAATTCAACTGCACCATCTCTGGAAGCGCCGAGATTTAATTCTACAGAGTGGTAAGTGTGTGTGCGCCTGTGTGAATATGTGTGTGCACTTGCTTAAATCCATGCATGCCTCCAAGGTTTTGTTTGAGCTAGTATGTGTATGTAGTCTATTTGTGATATTTGATAACTCCCCCACCCCCATTCATAAACGCTACCTCGCCAATACCACCCTCCTCTTTCTCCCTCTTCTCCCATTGCCAGGCGGCTGGCTTCCCATTGCAGAACATTCCCCATCAGGTAGCACCATGGCAACACGCTCAGCCACATCCATCAGCCAGACCCCCAGCTACAATCACCGAAAGACAGAGCCGCATGGGGAAAAGGGCGGCATTTGGGATGAGGTAAACTGATGCAGAAAGGCAGAACCAGCAGATGGGATGGAGAAAGGTAAATAGGAAAGTAAAGGACAGGCAAATAGTTGAGATTTAGAGCAGCAGAGGGTGAAGGTTACGTTACCAGGCACAGTTAAAACACACTGCATCATTATTTTTGTAGTTTTGTACATTCTTCCTTATTTAGATTTCTACATATTATTTACCGTGGCAACTTCTAAAGTCTGAGGACATGGCAACACATGCACAAACCTGAGTATCTGAGTGTGTCTCACAATTTTTCTTATTGCCTGTAAATGGTTTACAGTAAAATGTCTAATAAATCCAAAAAGTATTAAAAAGAAATCTTACCAAAACTGTCCATAGTAAGTATCCACGAGGTTTAGAGACTAGCCCACCAATTACTTCCACCTCACACATTGCCTGTGGCAAATCCGAAAGGATTGTTAAAAACTGTTTTGGAGCATTACATTTTGATTTTACCTCCAATAAAAATCGTTAAACATTTATCTTCTTTTCAACCCCATTAGATATTGTTGCGTGATTATATCTTGGCCACATTCCCAAATTTAACAATTTCAGTGATCCTATTATGTATATAAAAACTCTCAAGCTATAAGGACTCAAGTTGTAATTAACCAGAATTAACCTTAATATCATAATGAATGGATTTTTAATGTAAACCAAGATGTAAAATCATCATGTGACAACTTGCAGTTTCCAGTGTGACAGTACAGATAGCTCATTCCCATAAACTCTTACCACCTGTTTATCATTGTGTGCAAAACTATGGACTTACCATATCATAGAGCAGACAGCTGTGGTATGAACCAATGCCTCAGGACAGATGGAAGCTGCTTGCTGCCCATGAAAATGTCATCACTGTACCTGTGCCATACATCTTCATTAACACAGCACAGATAGGCATCACGAGAAATGTCCCCAGTTTGATGGGAAGGCTCAAGTGTAGTGCATTAAGCTTGATGTGGTGCACAGCAGGCAATCTAAATTCATTGTGTGTGCAGAATCAACTTATTAGTGGCATTTAGCTTTCAATTCGGCACCATCTCTCTCCGGTATTGTGTGTCAGCCTATTTGTATGTGTGCATGTGTTTGTAAGGGTAAATGACAGAAAGAGCCCAAAACATGGTGATGCATGGTGGTAGAGCATATTACCAGGAGCCTGTATTCTGACATCTGCACCTTGCTTACTGACAGAGAGGGACACTGCTCTGCGGGTGGGGGTTAGGGAAGGTGATGTGGGTGGGTTGAGGGAGAGAGTGGGCACAAGGGGAGCCCCAGGTCTCACTTGTAATTGAGGACTGGAATGAGAAAAAAGTAGATGGGAAAAGTGAAAAAGTTGGTGGGTGAAACGGGAAAATGGTTTTTCCCTGCCTGTCCCCTGTGTGTGTGTGTGTGTGTGTGTGTGTGTGTGTGTGTGTGTGTGTGTGTGTGTGTGTGTGTGTGAGGATGGAGAGATTTCTCTGAAACCCTACTTGTGAGGACATTTTGGCACTATATAAACATTCGAACATGTATAATTTTAAAATGTAGTTGTAGTTTAAGGGTGAGACTTGGTTTTAAGGCCATTTCCTTAAGGAGGGTGTTACACGCATTTAGTTAGTCAGCTAGTTAGTTAGGTAGTAGTAATGGTTGAAGGATGGGGGACTAGGAAATGCATTGTGTCAACTGTGTGTGTGTGTGTGTGTGTGTGTACATGTGTGAGACTCTTGAATGATGTAACACCAGAGCAATATCAGTGGTAATACTGGTGGTCTGAGAAGGGGCTTTAGTGAGCAGGTCCTGGGGGAGAGTGTTGTCTCTCACTCTTAACGTGTGTCTGTGTGTGTTACTGTGTGTGTGTGTGTGTGTGTGTGTGTGTGTGTGTGTAATGGAGCAACAGCTCTGTGGCCGCAAAGTGCAATCAGTTCCACCAAGCTCAGATTCCTTCGGCACCTGCCTCCACCACCTGCCCCCACCCTGTGGCTCTCTCTGCAGGGATGCAGTGGCGTGAGCGATAAGTCCAATATTACTTGGGGATAAAAGCAGCATTAGCTACCTGCTGTGAAAAATGGGCACCGCAAGCCGTGATGGAGAGCCAGGGGGGTTCGAGAGAGGGGGGCATATATAGGGTGTCAGAGAGAGTGTGTGTATGTGGGTATTGGTATGGTGGTCACTCTGAACTATGAAAAAAGTGGTTCTACAACTTGTCTTTCAGCTTCCAATAGACTCCCAGATACTTACCGTCCCTTCTCATTCTATTTTTTAATACTCAATTATGCCTCATCTCTCTCTTTCACTCTCTTTTTGAGACATAAAAAAATCTTTCAGCAATAAATACGTAGCCTTCTAATGACTGAGTCTCGTCAGTCTCAATCGTGTGTTTGTGTGTGTGTGTGTGTGTATGGCCTTGTAGAAACATGATGATTGAAGGACCTCAAACCTTAATAAAGTAAAACCTGAAACACAACCGAATTATCTGGCTAATGTACAGTTCAAGTCATGGTTATCCCAAAATTGCTGTTCAGTGACAACTGGACTTGTTTTAAGTTCTTAAGGAGGTTTCACCTTCATGTGAGCATAACAATATTGTAATAATAATCCCTCATAACTCCGATGCTGATAAGTTACTAGATCTCTAGAGTTTCAATGTTTGCAGTGAACAGTCTGTGTAATAATTGTCACCTTCCCCTTAATTCTCTCTTTCAAATAAGTTTGGCTAATGTATTGATTTGCTCAAAATCTGCGTATTACCGGTTTTATTCTCTGTTGTATTCTGGTTTCATGTGTACATTTTGGGGAAATAACACAGAAACAAATACCAATTTAGTTGTTACAAACAATTATAACACTTACTAACGTGATTCTGATGCGTACCGAAATCATATCTGCGCCGTTTTGTTGTCATTCAGGAGTAACAGCATCTTTCCTAACATGACCCGGTGCCTGAGGGAAGGGAGGTTTGAGGTGTGATGTGGCCTATCATTGTCCAGATAAGGGTAAATACAATACAAAGGAAAAGAGCTGAAATATTGATGAGGGCTTGACACAGAGCCTGCAGGTCTGTAGCCTGGCTACTACCAGGTGCTTTATCATTCTTGGCTGTAATTGAGACAGCAAGAGAGGGAAAGGCCCCCAGGGCAGCTTGCAAGAGCCAGCAGCAACTCCTGGTCCTACCAAGGACCTCCCATGATGCCTAGCAGACTAAAACAGAGGATTGTGGGGAATCTACTTTCCCATCTCACATTAATTGGACATAATATATCTTCCAAATGCCACTAGGTCCTTCTCTGCTGGGACTGATCCCAGCATTACTTCTACATTATTCCCAATTTTACATAAAGCCTGTATTTTTATGTGAAATATTTAAAACCAGTCTGATCATATTTGGCTGGTGAGTAGGAGTGGGACAGGCAAAGTTCTGATTTCTACTTCATGCCTTCTGACTATACAGCAACCAAAAGAAATTTGATCACTTCCTGCAAAGACAAAAAAAAAAAAACATTTCTGGGCCTGAAACTGCTGGAGGCAGCACTGTCTGTGAAACAAAAAATTGTCATTCAGAAAGATTGTGTTACGTTTCATTTTATGGAAATGAGATTTCATTTTTGCAGTTATCCACTATCCTGTGGCTGTTGGCTCGGTGTGATTGTACGGTGTTCCACAGACTCTTCAAATTGTAATTTTGCACTTTTAGTGACATCTGATGCTTTGGCATCGGGACACAGCAAGCAGCTTTCTCTACATCATTCCTTTTTCCTTTCTCTTCAACATTGTTCTCATTTACATATTGACGGTAATCCCTCTCTGCGGAGCTGCCCATGCTAATCAGCGTGTTGTGAAATGAGCGGCAGGGCCCATGCCAATGAACCATGTGGGTACAGGGGCACAGTGGTCTGCCAGCTGGAAGGGCAAAAAGGTTGCATGTGTTGATGGCTTTAATGGAATAATTCTGTGGTTGTATAGGCCGATAGGAAAGCATCAAAGGAAGAGTAAAGGGTTTGGAAAAATGAGGTGAGAGATAGAAAGTCCAATAAGGGAGATAAAGGAATTTTTGCGATGGGGGCGGTTCAGGGAATAGAACCCACGCCTTGTGTCACTTTGCTGCGCACTCCCATTTAAATCAGTTAATTAGTATGAGGCTACATAGAGGGAGATTGACGAGCGTGTTGCCATGAGAGGACTTGGCTGCTAATTAAGACAAGCTCTGCAAGGGAGGAGGGGGGTGGTCCCTGTGTGTGAGTGAGTGCACGCTCGCATGAATAACCTTTTGCTTAAATCTGTGTGTGTTTTTGCGCATGTATATCTGTGTGTATACTCGCATGTTGTGTAAGTACGTGTGAGCGAGTACGTGTTTAGGGAGTGCGGGGGGTTAACAGTTACACCGGAGAGGAGGGGTTGATGGGGCTTGTTGTAATCTGTGGGGGTACCCGTGTGAAACAAGCATGGAAGGTGCGGAGAGAAATCTGTTATTTTGTGTAATTACCTCATAATTGTGTCTCTGACTGTCAGTGATTGCTTTGTTTATTATAGGCAAGGGGTAAATGAACTCCTGGTGGTTTGTCTCATACAGTCTGCTATTCCTAGTGTCTTGTCATTAGACAAGTGTGCCTTGTGGTCCTGTTTGTTTGCATTCAGTAGACTGATGGTATGTTAGTGGTAAGTGGTAATAAAGAGGAATGTTACCCAAGTCAGCTTGACAGCGTGTGGCAAAGTAGAGGACTTAAGTGTAGGATTTGTAACTGGTTTGTCATTACATCATGAGAAGTCCTTTCAGGTGTGCCTCTAGTTATTGCTCGAAATGAGCTGTGTTATGTTCTGAAAATGAAAGTGGCCATGGGATCAAAAGGAATGCAGCTGAACATTGTGCTAGATTGCTATAGCCTACGACATCAGTATCCACTCGAAGTAAACAAACACACAAACTGAATATAGGCCTATGGATTGCACACGCAGCTGCAATCAATACCAAGAGAGTCTGATTTTGTTATTCCCAGTAGGGGGAGAAAAAAAATGTTACCCGCCAATTCTGTTTGTTACACAGCCGACATGATTGTAGCACATTGCAGGATTTGCTATACTTTTATCATCCCACATATTTAGATTCCTCATTGTCTCCGCCCACGTTGTTACAGGTTGGGAGAAGACCTTCCATACTTCCAGTCTACACAACCTACATATAAGGGTTTGATTCATTATGTCTCTGCAGTCTTTCAATTAGTATCTAAGGCGATGAAATTCAAGCATTTTCACGGAAATAAATCATCGGCTGACAAAGTAGCTGAAAATTTAGCAAAAGCACAGCACAAGAAAAAACCTTACTGAACGTGCTCTTGAGTATCTCCTGTGTGAAATTATTATACTTGGAGCACTGCATAAGCACATCTTTTTCTTAAATTATGGATTGCACAAGGCTTTAGCTCTCTCTTCAATTTTTTTCTGTCTTTCTATTTCTGATAAAGATATGTTCAAAGTGAAAGTACCAAATGACCTTCAGCTGTCTCTCTCCCCCTGTGTGCTTCTCCTCTTTCCGTTGTCTTCTAAAAATAGAGTCGCCCAATCATCAGCGGAGTGCCATGGCGAACCCTCTGGGCACAGACTTTGGCAAGAGGGTGCCAGAGATGAGCCTAATTAACTCATTGAGAAGGAGAGAGTACGGGAGGGTGTGGTGGTGAGAAAGTGAGGGACGGAGGTAGACGGTGGGCAAATAATGACGGAGAGATGGGTGAGGGGGAAAGATGGAGTGGTGCAAAGAGGAAGATGAGGAGGAAGAGGAGGAGATAATGAGAAGGAGGGGTCAGAAAGAAAGAGAGAGTAGAGGTGAAACAAGGTCTCTGGGGCAAGAAGCTAGAAGTGAACAAGGCAGAGGGAGAGTGATGGAGAGGGGCTCTAATTAGACACATGACCAAAGCCTCTTCTCACTTTACATAGTGATAGTGGGGGAATGGAAGAGAGGAGGAATAGAGATAGATGGGTCAGGCAGCTGCAATGCCAAGATATGAAAGGGAACTATGTAATCTTCAATACAGAGAATGAACCGAGTGACGGCAATCTAGCCAACTCAATTAGCCCACGTCCATAAAACAAACTGCTCTTAATTGGCTCTGTTGGACACTCGCAGGCAAATGAACCGACTGCATTCCTGTAGGGGAGACAGGGCGAGAGATAAGAGCCACAATGGAAACACCCCACCGCCACTGCTCCACCTGCCTGTTCAAGGTTAAGATTTAAAAACATGTTTTATCCTGTTGTTTTGTATCAGCGTGTTCACTTAATTTCCACATAATGCTCTATTTTATTTTATTTTTTTTTTCACATATATAAGTTTGTTTTTCCCTTTTCTCACCATCTCCTTTATTCTCTGGTCGGCTACCTCCAAGGTAAACCTTGAAAAACAGTTTAAGCCTTTTTAGTTTTCACTTTCCGTTCAATGTTTTTTATTCTAGTAATGCTTTAATAAAAGTGTTTGTTTTTTTTTACATTTGCATATTCTACCAAATACTTCCTATTTTTGTAACTGTAAGTGTGTATTGTAAATTGCATTTGGAATTGGAAAGACCATGCATCTAGATATGTGTTTTCTTTGTAATAATTCCCATATTATGTCCATTCTTTTTAATATCAAATGTGCTAGCACACAAATTATCACAGTAAACACGAAGTCTCTGTAACTTTGTGTCATAGTGATATAAATTAATATACACTCAAGCTGTATTACCATTCAGTAGCAATATAATATTATCACATGCATCACTGTAAGGTCAAAGATCCAACTTCTTGGTGCCACAGATCACAAAAATGTTATCTGTTGCACATGTATTCATAGCTAAATAGATAAACGTTAGACATCATCACATTTTCTAAAGTTTGGCTAATTTTCTAACACATTGCACTCCTTTGTGTAGACATGTACCACCTACCACCTCAGCCATATGTCCCCATACTAACCCTGTCTGCCCTGTTGTCTTGATTCCAGTGGCCCCTGGTGAGCACTCTGGCCCAGGCTGACTGTAATTACCAAACAGGAGGAGCAAGTAGGCTAATTAACACATTAACAAGCAGCAGCCAGTTGACAAGGGCCTACAGCATCGCCGAGCAAGGGTCTCACAACTTCATCCCCCATCTGTCACTAGGCACGCACACAAACCAGCACCTGTGTGTGTATGTGTGCTTTGCAGCATACGACATGGTCCATTCCTTCTGTACAAGACACAAGGATAGAGATGTTGATGGAGAAACTTTTGTTCTTAATGCCACAGTGCAGAGACCAGCAGCCAAGGCAGCTTTGTACATCACAGTTGGCATCAGCCATGTGGCGTGACTCCCTGTGTAGGTTTCTCTTATTTTATGGAGACACAAGGGAAAAAACAGACACTAACAACTGAAATTAACAAAATATTAAGCGACGCATCTGGGCTTCGCAAAACAAGTACCATGGTTTACTTCAGATGCTAAATAGTGGCAGTGTTGGAGTCGTGCCATTCTGCAGTCATTGAATTAAACGGGCTGGCTGCCATGTGCTTATACTTCACTCTCGGCTGGGTTCAGCCAGCTGGACACTGCCAGTCGCCAAAGACCCTGAGTTTACAGAAAAGACGACTCCATTAAATTTACCAGTCACAATCACACTATTCATGTACTATGACATTTAGATTAATGTGTCCAGACATGTTTAAGTGGGCACATAAATACTGGATTCACACCAACACTCAGTCTGCTGCACAATAAACAACCACACAAGTTACAGTGAGAATCAGGCCTGGAGACTGATGTGAGAGTTTCTGTAAACAAATTACAGAAAGGAAGGCTAATGGATAACTTTTTAGTGTGTTGCTCATTTAGCGTTTTGACAAAGGCAGCTAAGGTGAAATCAGTGTAGATGACATTGTGGGTGTTCAGGCTCCATCGACCGTCTCCTTCGTTTCATGTAGCCAATGTGTTGTGTCCTCTAGGAAAAAAGAAAAATGGAGATTAATATTCCACAAGGGTTGATGTTGTAGCACTGAATACTGGATTATTTTTGCTGGCCTCCCTTACTCTCATGTCTCATTCTCCATCCACACTCAGGGTCCTGGATGCTGCTCTTCTTCTGTTGTCAAGACAACCATACACTGAGGCTCTAGTTGTGTGTCCATTTGTCTGTCTGTTGCTAGTCTATTTTTATTTATCTGGTACTTTTCAGATATCCAAGTAATTTGCAAACTCACAGCAGTATTTGGTGCATCAGTGTGGCTAATCACAGAAAGGCAACATATGACTGATAACGTCTGGACATTTATGCTGATTCCTAAATAAATAGAATATATCAGCCTTTTTCGTAAGTTGCAGATTTACCCTCAAAGATGTTTTTTCCATGACCCTGCTGTTGTCTGATCAGCTTCTTATTGTGTCTTAGCCCAAGGTCTGCAGTATCACACTGTCTCAGCAAACAGAATGCTTTTCCCCAGTGGCACGGCTATGCTTCGTATCCAATTGGTTTGATTTCCTCTCTGAAGGAATACAAGGCACATCCTCCTCCCTTTAGCCTTCTGAAGTGTGGTGGATAGGGTTTTCACGCAGTGTACACCCAGCACTCTTCTCATTCATCAGCTCGTGTATTTGCATTTTCAATTAATTGCCAGCGTCACGCGCGGCGGCTCGAAAACAGCCTCAGCTTTGTGTGTGACCCCTAATTGCAATCATTACGCAACGCAAGTTACCCGTCTTTGAGTGTTCAATTGTATACTGGGTTTAATTATGGGAACGGAGTTAAAAGCATTACTCAACAGTCTAATAGACCAGATACTGGAGCAGTTTTCTCTGCAACTGAATGAAATGATGGTCGAATGCTGAACTGGTAATTACTCACATTTGTGGTTGTTGATTTGCATAACTGCATCATTTCAAAGGGAATGTGAGTATATTTGAAAACACAGACACCAGCGATACAGTTTAAAGGAATAATCCAACGTTTTGGCAATTTAGCCTATTACGCCTCACAGAGCGTTAGATGAAATTAATATCGGTTTCCTCACTTTGCATTCAGGGGGTAGCTCTGTGCAGGAGGCTAGTTGTTACCCTCTGCTTCCAGTTTTTGTGCTAAACTAGGCTAAACACGTCACATATGTCTGTATTCGCACAAAAATGAAAATTAATATTTATCTCCACATGTAATTCTAGGAAGGACAGCAAATAAATGCATTTCAGAAAAACGTTGGTGTAATTCTGCGAACACATTCTGGGGCTCATATCCATGCAGACGCACATACTCACAGGCAGACACATTCTTATTTATTCATATGCATGCGAACACACTCGCACTCACAAATAGATTTCACTTCTCGCGTGTGAGCGGTTAGGAACAAAGAGGCGATGTGATGCAGGGGGATGGAGAAAAGCAATTATTTTGTGCGGGGCTCTGTACCTGGGGTTAGAGCCTCGCCTCTGGAGTAAATAAGTCACTGTGAGAGTGTGTGCTCACGTCGAAGATCTAAGGAAGACACACATGCTTGCACACACGTACACCCGCACATATGCACATACTCCCAGGAGCAGGCACACAAATTCAATCTTGCATCTTGCTAAGAATGCAGAACACACACACGTGAGCTCTCTCTCTCTCTCTCTCTCTCTCTCTCTCTCTCTCTCTCTCTCTCTCTCTCTCTCTCTCTCTCTCTCTCTCAGACACACACACTCCCCATCCTGCATCCTGTCACAGAGATAGCCCCTGCGCTCCAGTAATGAAGCTCTGTGTGTTGCATTCACACTCAGCCACTGAGCCAATAATACAAAAGGCTGCAGAGAGCTCCCTCTGCTCTCCAGCTCCCCTTTTTCTCTCTCCCTCCTCACCATTTCCTTTTTTACTTCTCATTTCTTCTCCCCGCGCTTCCTCCTCACCCCCACCTAACAGAGAGCCCTGATGAGAAATCGCCCTGTCTGTGCCATGACAGAAGCGAGGACAATTTGACTTGAGAGAGAAAGAGACAGAGAGAGAGCAGAAGGGGAAGATGGAATGAGTGTGTTTGAGAAAAAGAAAGACAGGGAGAAGAGGGAGCAATTGGGTACTTGTCAGCATACAACCGGAGTCTCTGATATAAATCTTAATATCCTATTTAAGGCTTTTCTTCATCGCAGGCCCTGATTTATTAGCGAGGCATCCCTTTCAATTTATCAAAATAAACTATGAGCTCACGGTCATGGCCAGCAGGGCAAATTAAAGCAAACAGCAGACGTGGGGTTTGTGTGTTGAGGGAGACACACAAGCATTTATATGTTTCTCTTACTCTTCGTTTCTTCACCTTTCTGCTCTCGCCATCTCTATCAATGGCTTTTTGACAGGTGAGACCAGCTATATGGCCACGATCTCCAAGAGCCAGGTTTTTAAGACAGAGACAGAGAGACTGTAGAGAGAGAGAGAGAGTGAGGGAGGGACTGGGGGAGCGAAGATCTAAGACACCAGGGAGAGCTTTGTGTAAAAGCTGGATAAATTTGTTTAGGGATCTCCAGTGTATCACTTGTGAGGAAGTGAAATATGAAATCCACTCAATTAGTTCTGCTTGCATTGCTGAGGAGGGAGTATGTGATTGTGTGAAAAGGGGGCTGCATTTTAATTCTGTGTGTAGATAATGATTGCCTTTTTTTTGGATCCTACAGGCGATACTGTATTTGATTACCGCATGCTTGATTACTCACAAGGTTTTTGTTGGTATGTTGGTTGCATCTGAAGAAGACGTTTGACCAAGCGTGTTTTTGATGAACACGTTAATTCACGCCAAGCTCTTTTATGTTTTGTTATCCTTGTTGGTAAAGATGTCAAGCGCTCCCTCTGTGTCGCCCTGACTGTCATCACTAACCTTGGATCTTCTATTGATGAAATTTCTTTAGATGATTGTTTTTTATGTTTGTTTGTTTGTTTTGTTTTACAAACATTTTCTTTATTAAAGGTTTCCTTGCATTATATAACTTAAGGCATATCAGTTAACGCCACAAAGATCTACATCTGACGCCCACATAAGCTAGCTGCTGTATCTTATGCTTAGGTTCCTCTTGCTGTGCAAAGAATGACTGCTGTCTGTCAATAAGAAATGTGCAAGCATCATGACATTGTTGCACTGCCACAAAACCTGTCAGACAGGAGGTCAGTGTGTGAATTGATTGGTCAATAAAGCATTTGACGTGAGGGACTCTTGTTTATTTCCCCTTTCCTACCAACAGTTTCTTTTAAGGATTTTTCCATATGATGTAAGCTATACAAACTGACGTCAGCTAGCAGTAGCATGAGACTAGAAATCAACCCACTCCTGCCTCTCCCTCTGCACTACGCTCTGCTACGGTCTGCCAGCACTTCAGTTATTAGTCAATATCAAATTATAAAGAATATGAACCTAGAAAACCTACAGTACTAATCGAGATCTTATGAAAATTCTCTAGTTAGAGAGCCTAACTCAAATCCTTTTAGATGCAAATATGTCTGCACATCTGACAGGACTGTTCTATGAGCATGACTTTATGTGAGGCTTCAACAGCACCTCGCCACAATAAGAGTTTTTGTATATTCCTACAAGAAAATATTTGAAAAAAGTTGTATACTTTAGCTTTAATCCAACAGTCTGCACATCGAACCAATGTGTATATGTGCTTACACTTGCAGACCAAATAAAAACAGTAATACTACTATGATATGTGTAATGGTCATACTATATGTGCTGAATGAATGAATACTAAAGAACAGATCAGAAAACCTTAACATGGGTTATTTTGGCATACTTAGTCATTTGTTTTGTTTAGTGTTGTTGAATATACATTATTCATACTATGTCTGTTAAGGAAGCTTGTGACCCATGCTAATAGTCTTAGATTTTGTGCAAAGAGCTGAGCTATTAGAGTTTGTATTATTGCTTGTCTATGGACGTTTTACTTATTTACTAAAATAAGTAAGGGGGTGGGGGGGGGGATTGGTGCTTCAGTGAAGCTGACTGTACTCACAACCATGAGAAGCTAAACACTTTCCAAGCAAGTGAATATACTGTGTATATATATATATACACACACACACACACACACAGTACTTCACACTGTGTGTGTGTCTGAGAGAGAAAAAGAGAAACAAAGACAGAGAGACAGGGTTGGTATAGGGATCAAACAGCAGGCGATGAAAAAGAGCCACAGAACAAGCAGTAGGAGACTGAGGGATGAAAGAAATCTGAGTGATGCAGGAGAGGAGGTCAGGAGATTCAAATGATGCTCAAATTGAAAAATAAAGCGAGAGGAGGAACGCGTCAAAGAGAAAGGGTAGACACATGTAAGGAGAAGATCCCTAAATACATTTCAAATGTATTGTAAGCTCTTTTTTTATTGCAGATATTTTGAAACACTTATCATATACCTAATATATCTCTTGTCAGATCAGTCATCTGTGATTTGCCTCCTTGTGGGACAGTTGTGATTTCATCAACCATGATTTCCCTGCGGGCAAGGTAGCATCGACTTAACCCACGGGTCAGTCAGCCATGAGGTAACTGATCACTATCCAATAGTGAAAAGGCCAGATGAGGTGATCAACCTTGTCACCCTTGACCTTGCTCTTTTGACCTATGTGTCTGGTCCAGCAGGCGTCTGGTGTAGGGTCGCCTGATTAATCAGTAGCAGGAGCAGCGTGAAATAAAACAAGGGCTCCCAAAGGAGCATCCCCAGCAAACCACCAGTGTCCTGACTGGCCAAGCTGACTGTCAATCAACCAGTCTTACTCATGTACAGTGTCATGGTCGTTACAGGCTTGTTTGATTCTATGAGCAGCGACAGAAGAGGGATTTGTACAAATAGCTTGTGGCTATTTGATTCTCTGGTTTCAGGAAAGGATCTCTAGATTTTTAGGTTTTTCACGTGAATAGTTTAAACAATAATGAAGGCAGGTGTGTCAGGTTTATATTGACATGATTTTGAATCATTTGTGATTTTAAGCTGGTGTTTTGTGTACAGCTGACAGATGCAAAAGTGAGTTTTTATGTTTAGAGATACAAACACTGACTGAAAAATGTGTGCTTGGTTTACAATGTCAAATCACAGCAGACTGTTTTTTCCTGTGCACCCCTACTCCTATCAAATTACTGTTTCTGGGCAGATTTATTTTCACACAGCTAGCCTTTCTCTTCCCTTTTCCCCCTATCTTTCTACCAAAAAGCAGTTTTTGCTCTTTTTGTTTTCCTCTACTCTTCTGATCAAACCTGGGGTTCATCCTTCTATTTCTCTCTGACCATCTCTCCATTCATCTTTGTTTTATCTGTCTCACTGAGGTCTCTGGTGGGAGCAGAGTGTCTGCCTGGTCCTCCTGTCTGCCTTTCTAATGAGCCTGAAACACAGGGGGTCAGCCCATTATGGAGATGAGGAGATCCAGGCAGGCCAAAAGGTGACGGACCTCTCTAATAGGGGCCCTCTTTATTCCTCCGCCCCCCTCCTGCCTCTGTTCTTTTGCCTCTCTGTCTCCTGTTCCTTCTTCACTCTATTCATTTTATACAGTAAGTCTACCAGTCTGTCCTGCAATGAACGAATGGGCTCATATGCTAAATAGGAACTGTGGCCTCCTTGTCTCTCTTTCTCCTCGTCCCTCTTTCCTCGTCTTTTCATCCTGGGGTCCTTTTTGAAGTTCTTCTCACTCATCGGTTGGTCCGTTCAATCATCTCTCTGGGTCCAGGGCCACCTCTGTTTGTCGGCTCACACTCAGTGGAGTCTCTTTGTAGCTCTGCCCTGTGCTGGAGACTACTATTGCTTCTTCCAGTAGAAGAGTGTGTGCGTTTGTGTATATATGTGTGTACAGCATTTCTTCAGTCTCCCTTCAAATCAAATGAAGCCCCCCCCCCTCCCCTTTTGCATCCTCTGTGGACAGGCCTCAGTCAGTCAGACTTGCTTTGAAATGCAGCCAGAGCTCGGCTACATAGGGACAACAGAAGACAGGGGACACAGCGTTTTCTTGGCTTTTAAAGATTTTGTTTGTAGCAGTTGGAGTCTGCTTGCACATAAACACATATTGTACGTGTACAGATAAGCACTCTCTTTCTATCAGTTGCAAATTACCTGACGCACCAGCCACCTCCCCCCCGTCTCTTCTCCCACTTCATTTTGTTTTATTTTACTATGCAATTTAGTTTATTTCTCATGGGAGTAAGGCAGGGAATTAACCCCAGGTAAATACGTACCTGTGACTATTTAATATTGAGTTGTAGCCCAGATGAATCCATGGGGGTGTGTTCAGTAGTCTCAGTGCAATGTGAAGCAGCAGGGTCACCCTCGTTGGGTAGAGACTCATTAAAAAGTAAAAAAGGCTCAGAAACCTGCATCGTTAGCACTTTGTTCAACATTTGATCTTCTGAGGTCCTGGGGATGTATTCTATTTTACTGTTTGCCAGTCAAAAGCTCACTGGGTACTTTTGGTTGCTAGGTCAAATGGAATGATTAAACAGCAAGTGATTCATTGGCCAGATCAAGTGATATGCAGATTACAGCTGCCATGCTGTGCCGATGCAAAGCACGGGGAAAGCTCCAGTGCCACACACCAGGAATATTCTCAGACAGTTGTTGCTAGGGGAAATCGGGGGGTTACGGGGACTATGAGCTGCAAAGAATACACCTGAACGTCTTTTAGAGGCGTTGAGTGCATCATTTCTTACTTTCTGTGTAAGATTTAAAATCGTTTTTTTTCCAATTCCACTGAAAAACCTAATGTACACTCAGAGTGTATATTGGAACAGAAAATGACTCCACAATCAAATGATCATTATTTGAGATTATTAATAATTAATAGGAGACAAAGGGAGCGTTGGCACTTCTGAGGCCATTCAAGTGTCAAATCAAATCACACACACCTCAGCTAGTTCAAATATTTGAGACAATTTATTGAAATTTTATTAATAAAATGCTCTAGGCTCCTGTAATTATCTGATTGCCATTGCCTGAGGTCCCTGCCTCTGAGGGATATTTAGTGTCATTGCTGAACTCACACTGAGAAGTGGTCCTGATGATTAGCCCCTGTTAGCGTCAGGTCTCATCCACTTCTCTGTGTTATCCCTTAGCATTAGTGTAATGGCCCAGGAAACACAGATAATGACTCTCAGCACAGATTAGCATCTGCTGCTGCCGTCGCTCCTAGGCAGAGCACACACAAACACACACACACACACACACACAGAAATACATTGTACATGTGGACACAGGCAAACAGAGATCATGCATTACACATAATCACACATGGACATACACAAATGGCCAAATGGAGACTGTAGAGCAAATTACATGCATGGTTTAGCAAAGGATACCAGAGATGAAAACAAACACAGTTTGTGTCGCAATCACCCTTTCATCTTCCTTTGTTTCTTCCTCTCTACTTTTTAACTTACAGGTCCATCAATGCGAACACAACCCTCATCTCAAGTAAAAGTGCATTTTCTAAGGGTTTCAACTGGATTTAAAATGGACTAAAAGAAAACCTGAAACGCAGATTGTATCATTTAAATTTCAATTAAAACTCATTAACAAATGTATTAATGAAAGGCTAAACATACATACTGTTTCCTCTACAATGTCACAGGCTGCACTGGTGTGAGCAACACAAATAGAACAGCACAATATGCAACTTGTGGTTGTGTGACTAAGGGCTCAGAGGAAGCCCTAGGCTTCATCTTTGATGTGCTTTCTGATGGAGTCATGTGTGGGTTGCAATGCAAATGAGCGCATGTGTGTGTTTTTAATGTTTCTCTGCCACATGTTTACAACAGTATGGGTGAATATGGAATGTATGCATGAATGCTGGCCTCTTTCTGCACGTGTGGTGACCCTCCTGCAGGGCAGTGGAGTGGGCCGGAGGGAGTTTTTTTTTTTTCCTCTGTGCTGTCTGAAGTCTAGCCGTCTATAAAGAGGCCTCTTCATGTGCTGCACACTGGTGATAGATAGTCACTTATGCTGCAGCTGACATCCAATCTGGCATCAGCGATTATAAAGCTCTCCCCTCTTGATGTGTCCGTCTGTAGCCATCGGACCCCCTCTGCTCAAACACAGAAATCCCATTTTGTGTCACAGGCCAGTGAAATGGGGTTGTGCCTGGACGTATGTCTTTGATTTTTGTGTGTGCGTGTGTGCATGTTTGTGCGTGTGAGAGTCCACAGGGAGATGAGATTCTGAGTAAGTGGTCCCGCTTTCACTGACCACCTATGCGTTTTTTGGCTATTGTTACAGCAAAATGTCTGCACATTTGGTGGTTTAGAGTGAACTTATACAGGTTCTTCTTCTCTAACAGTTATTTGTTCTCTCCTGACCTCTCCTGTGTCTTGACCACTATCGGCTTGTGTGTGTGACACAGACATGTCACACACACTAGACACATGCACACACTAAGGCTGGCATTCTCCAGGGAACTGTAAACCAAGCACGGACGCTCCTTTGAGACAGCTACACTGAAATACAGACTGGCTGTTTGATTGGACAGTGTTTGTGAGCTTTTGTGAGAAGCCAGTATGTGTGTTTTTGTGTTAGCCACATGCAACACCAATTTCATCTGAACCTGAGGGAGCCCGGTGCACCTTTAATAAGCCACCACTCACACAGTACAAATCTCTCCAACATGAGCAATTATACAAGAACACAAGTTCAAACCCCCACAGCTTGGCCCTAGGTCATCTTGAACTATACATTTACGACTCAATATGTCTTAGTGTGAGTGAGTGCACCATAAACTATAGGCATAATTGCCGCACCTTTTGATCTAGTCCAGTAATTGTTGGGATTTTTCTCTTGTTTGCATGTATTTAATGAATGAAGGATCAGACTCCCCTACTAAGGGGAACTGCTAATGCTCAACCCTCAGGGGCTGAGGGATGAGCATTAGCTGCATCTCTGCCTCAGGACGTCCACATTAATCCAGCTGCTATCACCTTGATGTTGTGAAATTACAATAAATAAGAATGCTCCTAAACCAACATCTTTGTAAGGCAAAGCCTCACTTAAAAACCTTTATAAGGGTTGTGCATAGAAATACTCTGTGTTGGAGCCTATTTCCACTAGGATATTTCTACTAAAACTGCAGCCTTAAAACACCAGTTAGCATCTAAAGGTAAAATCTGCACTATACGGTGTTTTTCATCATCCAGGTTTCAAATGACTGTGTAATGTGAACTCCACAGTTTCAGTAGGCGCTGTTGGTCCATTTAGTGCATGTTGATCACTGTTCTGTCTTTCTGACTCTCACTGCTACGCTCACCAACCTCACCTACAGCTGCAATGTTCTAATGTTACCACACAAAAAGATGAAGTAGATTGTGTGCACAATCAGCCCGAAATCAAATGGCAGACAACGCTGGGAAAGACCACTAGGGAACAACTTAAAGGGCCAGCATCTCCAACTATATAACAGAAATATAAAAAATTTGATGATAACATTCATATCAGTCAAATCTCTACCATAAATACATTCAAGAAAGGTTTTATCTTGGTTTAACACAGTAACTGAATAGAAGGGGAAGCAGTTACGTCCATCCAAAGGTAAAGAAAATAAAAATCAATTAAGTCACTTCTGGTTTGTTTTATTTTGACACGTGTTTGTCAAAGGGGACATGAATGGGAATTATATCTTCAGCAGACAACACCCTCTATCACTAGACTCTGTTTGCACATGGGAAACTTATAGTGGTAAGTGCTCATTAAAAAACTAATACAAATGGTATTGGACAAGTAGTATTGAGTACTTGAGCCTTGAGGATGTCACACAGAGGACAATTGAACATTAACTAAAGACGTTAATTCTTTGTGTCTGTGTATGTGTGTATTCATTAACATCTTTTTGCGTATCTGTGCAGCTTTTCTGTGTTTTTCTCTATACTGTATAAGTCTCTGTGAATGTCTGATGATGTCTGTAACTGGATTAAACTCTTTATTTCAGACTTGTCAGATTTGATTTTCCTCTGTGGGGCTCTGATTACAGCGTACTAGAAACAGACGTATCCATGCTGCATAATATTCTACATGCTCCAAAATATGTCCTACCACAAAGCCGACTTGACTGCTAATGGAAAAACCTCATTTCAGTAAAGCATAGAAATGGCTTTTAAAATACCACACCTCTACTACTCCATTTAAGAACCCGCTCCTTCCTCTACATTTCCTGTGGTATTTTGAGACTCACCTCAGAGGAAAATGCCAAGAAGACAAAAAAGTCAAAGCCAGGATATTGTATGCTTAAGCAGCTGGTGATAATGATGCTGCATTGAGTCACTAATGGATTTTTGAAATAGCTCTTGTCTGCCAAGAAACAGTTTGACCCCTCTTTCGTTGTGCTTCTTATCATCCGAGGATGAAAACAGCCCAAGTGTGTAGTGAATTCTTTCAGGTTTTTTCACTAAGGTATCTACTATCTGTGACAAAAGAGTGATTACAACAAGAAACTGTACACATTTTTAGTATAAGAATATTGATAATATAGAGTAGATTGAATTTGTGGTTGTTTTATATTTAATAGTAGTAATTAGATGTTTACTTAATAATTGAATTGAATTATTAGATTTTAGATATATTAAATGTGCTTCATTCTTTTTTTTTTTTATTTTGTTGTTGTTGTTGTTATTGGTTTAGGCAACTTCCACATCACTACCTGTTCAATTCATTACCCAGTTCTGAAGTATACATGGGCAGTGGTATCTCTCTCTATTGCTGCTGCCAATAGAATAGATAGACCAATAGAAAAATCCATTGTCTGTGAGCTTGTCATGAGAGTTTTTCTATAGGCTAACGAGAGATCCAGGACTGTCACTGTTCATGTTGTTGTAATATATGGTTTTAATTCTCAGAAAAATTGCACAAATCTTTTCAAGCGGCTGCCGTATTTGTGAGGATCTGTTAATTTAACAATAATAACACAACTGCAGTTTCGAGATTGAAAGTGGCTGGTCAAAATACACACATGCACATAATCCTATAAATTCAGAGTCTCTCGTACATATTCGAGCAATCGCACACGCACACAGACACACACACACACACACACACACACACACACACACACACACACACACACACACACACACACACAAAGGATGCATCCTGTCCTGATGTTTGTGAAGGAACCAGCACAATAGCACTGATTAATAAAATTGGATGCTGACAGTGAAGGCGCTCACAAGGATTCTGCATCCTTGACTAAATGCATTCTCTTCTATCACTCATCACTCTATTTGCCTCATCACTGTCTCAAGAGCTGTGTTTACCCTCCTTTTTTAGATGGAAAATGGAAGACAAGAAGACTAGTAATGAGGACAAATGGGTAGCTAGCATGTTAGTGAGAATGTCTGTTGATGAGCTGTGTGTGGACAGTGTGTTTTGAAAATACCATTCTGAGTAAAATGCAGCCTACTAGAGAAAAAATGAGAGCAGAAGGGAATAAAGTTTTGAACTAACAGCAGGTAAATTACTGCTCAGTTCAGCTCCCAATAAAGCAGGACACTTTACCTTACAATGCCTTTTAAAACATCTCCCTGAAGTGCAAACTACTGGTTTAAAACCATGCAAGCACAAATCCCTGTCACTACAAAATTTTCTGAAAGAAGTTCTGGGTTAATTCATAAAGACGCATTCTTTAAAAAGCTTTTCACATGTTTTGTGCACAGAAATAATGAAGTAAAATAGCCAGTAACTATGACTGACACATAAATGTAGTAATATGTAATGGAGTCTTCCTAATTAAATATATATATATATATATATATATATATATATATATAGTCATAGCAGTAGTAGACAAACGGAGGAAGAAGGCCGTAGTATAATGACATACTGCTGCCAGACAATACATATTTGTGCTACCATGGGGTTCCAGTGTCTTGCCCAAGGACACCTCGACAAAGTAGGTGGAACCGGGAAGACGAACATTTAACCCTGGGGTTCGGAGAAAACTAAAATACCAAGGGCTGAGAGAAGAGCTAAGAGAAGATGTGGACGGTGAAGGCAGCAGTGGGTCCCTGTGGTTACAGAAACACTCAGTGCTGTGAGCCCCAAACTGGGAGAGTGGCTCCAGCAGATTCCAGAAATAATATCAATTATATCTGAGATCTTGGTCCAGAAGAGTGCAGTCCTAGGAACAGCTAAGAGGTACAAGACCCTCAAGCTCCCAGACATCTGGTAGAGGACCTGAGCTCAAAGGAAAAGAAGACTTCCGCAGTTTCTTTCATGTGATCCACACACATTAGTCTGAATGTCCATTTAAGGATGCTGGGACAGAAAAGACAGAACTTCTTCCACAGCGATCACTTCTCCTTTTTAAAGTCTGACAAGACAAATGAAAGCAAGTTGTCTCTTTGCCTTTGAATTTTTTTTTTATCTTGTAATATGAAAATTCAGACAGTGAATTTGTACGGGGGACAATATTGACGCACGGATACCAAATCTAAATTGGACTGCCCCATAAGTGTCGGATCATCACACCACTTCAGCTGTGTACACAATCACACACAAACACACGCACATAAAGATGTGGGCCCACATGTAAATAAATGCACTCACACTCAGCCACTAACATGCACACAAACCACACACAGAGAGGCAGTTGCATTGTCTCTCTCTCTCCTGCGATCACACACCAATTTACAGGCCATCACAGTGGTGATAAAAAGACACTGGGCACAAGAAGGGAGTCTCCCTAATGCGCTCTCCCCGCAGCGGGGTGCACCATCTTCCTGCACGCTTTTTCTACCTGCTATCCCACTCCCTTCGCTCCTCTTTCCCCTCAGCCTGGCTAGATACATCTACAGTAATTGGAGTAGCCGCGACAGTAATGCACTACTGGATCTCAGCAGCACAAACACACCATAATAAATTGCATTCACGAGAATTAGCACTTTCGCCATCATTTACAAGATTAAAATAGATTATGAGTGGCAGAATTAAGTAAGTGCGAGAGCCCCTTGACAGGACGAGGGGAAGGTTTCTGACCTTGGGGCTGTAGAGCGGCACCATGCCTGGACAGTCAGACACAGTAATTAGCCTACAGTCTAAGTAGCACACCAGCAGACAAGCTAATAATAGTGTCATTGCTATTAATAATGAGAGTGATAACTGTGCACATAATTATGACAGTCATAATCATAATGATGTAAATCATCTTCCGAGTTAGCACTTTAATTGTTGCGTGTATGTGTGTGTTAGGAATAACATGAAGGTGATAGATTAATTTGAGGACGTGTTTATGATTTAATGTCATTAGATCGCTGTGTGTATTCATTGGATCATCATTTATGTAACACTGCGTTGCTGTGGGAGTCATTATCTGTCGTGGCATTGCCTGGCTGTCCGTCGCTCACTATAACTTATGTTTCTATTAAAAGAGATACTTTTTTTTGTAGTTGACATTGTTGTTTGTCTCTCACACACACAGAAACATAGTCAAAGCTCAGAAAGGCAAGAAAAAAAAAGAGGCCGTATAAGGAAAACCACGTAATGACTTTACACTTTCACTGTATCCTGTCATCAAGCCTTCATCAACTTGCTCATTCTTTATATCAGGCACCAGTAACCTTCTGTTCCCACTTCTTCCACTTAGGTTAGAGAACATGCTGTTCCTGGCTCTGTTCACATTCAGCCAATTTTTACTAGTGCCAGTTGACCTTTTCCCAGTGCCTCTCCTTCTTGCTTCCCCTTGACCTTTTGCTGGTTGCCGTGTCTGCTTTGTCCTTTTGTTTCGGCCTGAAGTAATATCTCACATTTGGGCTGGATGATTTATTTACTGCCTTCTGTAACACTTGGTGCACACACACACACACACACACACACACACACACACACACACACACACACATAAACACATGCACACATACCCATCACAAATGCATTCTGCACCTCTCTATCTATCTTTCATTGCCTTTTTTCTCCAAGGCATAGACGTTGTTCTCGGAGTGTGGCCAGTCATAACGAGGTGGGTTCATTTTAAATAAACTCACAAAAAAGGCCTGACCTCATTACTTCACAGTGTCAAAATATGTTGTAAGATTTTTCCCCTTACCTCCACAGAATTAGTCCAACTTCTTCTGTGGAGTACTATAATCCTGCAGGATAGATGAGAGGTGAGGGAAATTTTACAGTTGTGAGGGTTTTATGTAGAGTGGCCTACAAAATAAGTGAGACTCCTAATTTCACCTTCCTCCACTCTATTTTTCCTCTTAATCTGGTGACTCATACAACTATTTAGGCTGACTGTCAGTCAGCCTAAATAGAGAACGATTGAGGTTTATTTCCGCAGATTTGGGAACCTCTGTTCAAATTTGCCGGAGGGCCTTTCTCTGCTGCTCTGTGTTGAGCTGAATTCATTACCATGCACATGCTTGGTATATTTCTGCTGTAGGTGGCAGCATCTCTCATACGGTAGTTACTGCTATGCCAAAGTTGAAGTTTTGCCTCAGGGGTACAGTTCAGTGTGAGACTTTCTTACTTTGATTTCTGAGAGCATATTTGCTCTGCAGCTGACCCAGACCTATTTAAACATATCTTACATTAAACATCAATCACCCTTCAATGGACTGCACAAATACTACGAAATATACCTAATACAAGTTTTTAATTGGACACATAACAGGCTGCCAAAAGCATTTCTTAAATCTCCCGATGATATTAAAAATAAATGAATCAAATGCTGCTGTATCAAATGTATTCAAATCAGCTCAAGTGAAAACACACTGAAACATGTAGCTAAGTATCTGGTGACCCCTCAAACCTTGGAGCCACATATATATATATATATATGTATGTATATGCAGCAAATAAAAAATGATGAGTCATAACTAGAAAGAATAAAATAAAATCCTACCGATACTTCAATTCATAATTGAGTCGCCTAAACTAAGAAGGCAAATCATGATGAATAAAAAATAACATCATTCAACAAAGGGGGGAAAAAAGATGCTGATAAATTTGTTCACGAATTCAGATAATCGTCTCAGTCAGGCTGCGTGACCAAGCAGAATCTCTGCATTACCCATACTACAATACCCATAAGCCCTGGGGTTTACACTGTCAGCCAACCAATTAACTCCAAATGCTCCTGTCAGCCAATTATGCTGAAATAATGATACTTTGAAATCCCCCAACCACCAGGACACACACACATGTACGCACATAGAAATACAGACATAAACACACACATGCACAGATGCTACATAGCTTCATCAGTATCCTAGTTACTTGGGACTTGTACTGTATGTGTGCGTGTGTTTGATGATGATGAAGTAGCCATCTGCCATGGGCAGGCGTGTATGAATCCCAAATGAAGACGAGTGGCTGCCTTAAAACAGCGGCAGCCTGTAAATTGTAAATGAACAAGGAGAATTTCTGCCTTCAGGCAACTCAACCTATACCTACCTACGAGCAGCAGCGTCTCACGCTCCTTCAGATAAAAAAAAAAAACAGAGTTCAATTACTCTCTTTTCTTCATCTTAATCCCTTTCTCACCCCTGTTCTCCTCCCTTTTCCATTTGATATTTCTTACCTCCTCTCTTTGAAGACGATACCATCGGAAGTGGGTCAACAGAGAGCAATGTCAGCTGTTTGCTGATATTTGTAGAGGAGAGAGTGTGACGCGCATCGTGTGCGTATTTTATGTGTGTGTGAGCGTGAGAGGGTTTCAGTCAGCCGGAGACAGAGAGAGATTTACGTTGTGTTTGATGCGAGTCTAGCATCGCGTTCATTAAGGTGCTCTCAGGGTCTTGCTTTCTCATAATCAAATGATTTGACAGTAACAGTCCAGCTTGTAGTTGAGGGCAATTTAAGCTCTTACTGACAATTTGTGTCTATTAGAAGTGCTCCATAAAACTGAAGACTTACAGCTGAAGTCAAATGGAACTGAATTTTTCCATTACAAGTGAAACCTTTGATTTCAATGAAACAGTTCCCTTAAGGACACTTCAAACAATATCTTTTTTTTCCATTTACTGGGGGAAAATGATACAGTTGAAGCACCGAGTTGAAGTTCCACGTCTTACTACAAAGGGAACTTTTGCATGAAAATGAATCTTTAGATGAAATACGATACCGTAATTGCTGCAAATTCTTATTGTCAGTTTATGAAACCCTAAAGTGTCCTGAAGAACGAAGACCGGGTAGCATTCACTGGAGAAGAAATAACCGATTTTAAAAAAGCAAAACACGGAAGATGTATAATGCATTAGAAACTGTACGTGTTTGTGTGCACGCGTGTGCTCGCCATTGCTGATGCGCGGGCGTAGACAAGCCACACATGAGGCCTCTCAGACACAAAGGGGATAATATATGTATAGAAGGGCCTCTGTGTCCCAGTCTTATGGAAATACAGTCTAGCTCACTGTCTCCATGCTCTCTGGTAATGCGTCCTACTAAAACCCAAATAGACCATTATGTGTCTGCAGTGTGGGAGGGTCAAGAGACCTCCAGTAGAAATTGGAATGGGGGTAGGGACACATTAATTCAACTTAGAACTCGAATAGGATATGCTCGTTCCATGAAGCACATACACACACACACACACACACACTGGAAATGCATACATCCACCTAAAGAAGCTAAATGTGCACACATACAAATTGGGGGGACACATATGCACCGTGCAGGATATGTATGCATGATTAACTGCATTGGATTTAAAAGTATACACACAGACACACACACACACACACACACACACACACACACACACACACACACACACACACTTATCTCGGACTCCAAAGACCAGGATGGAGCTAACGTGGTCTCATAATCTACACTGGCCACATGCTTAGGAGATCAATCCAGTGATTACAGCACAACGTCTCTCGCTCCCCACCCCTTCTCCTGGGCGACCTTATCTCCCAGGCTTAATCAAATTGCCAGTTAGAGGTAGAAGCTGGTGCTGAAGGTTGTGGATGGGAGATAGCTTGGGAATGAGAGAGAGAGAGAGAGAGAGAGAGAGAGAGAGAGAGAAAGAAAGAGGGGGATAATGAACACAACCGTGCAGTTCCGCTCTGCCTCAGAAAGCGGAAAGGTGTTATAATAGATGTGGACAGACGTTCTCCGTCAGCAGCCAGCGCTCAATTCAGTCTCTCGTCTACTGCATTAACGCCCCCTCGCCATCCCTTCCCTGGCCTCCCCCCTCCCCCTCCTCTCCACCTCCTCCTTCCATAGTCCTCTGTAACCTTTGGCTATCTTTGGCCATCAAGCTCTTCTTCTCTCTCTCTCTCTCTCGTCTCTGTCTTTCCCTCTCTGGTGCTGCAGCTCACCTCCACACCTCCACCTGTTCCGTTTTCTTCTCACCTATTCCTCGCTTCCTCTTTACTCTTTACCTCTTTTCTTCTCTTCCTTCATTTCAGCCCTTTCTCTGTGCAGCAGTCTCGCGCTCAGATCTACATATCTTGCGCGGTAATTGACATTTTCCATTTGCCAGCCTCTTTTCCTATCGGCTGCCAGCCAGCATCACCAAGGCAACTGTGATAGGCTTGTGAGAGAGACCTGGGGAGAGGAGGGGTTAGGTCTGCCTCTGCGCTGGTTTCTCGTCTCTCCTGACACACAGACACACACACACACACACCATTCCTCTGGCCTGGCAGGACCTTCAGCAGCCCACTTAGGGAATAGTTAATAAGCAAAAAATAATCATGAAGGTGGCGTACAATAAGGGCATTTAAGCTAATTTAAGGAATTAATGAGCATTTTATGATCCCCCAGGGCAGAAAGGGTTGGCAGTAATGGTCATGCGCTCTATGTACACACATATAATCCCTCAGTATGTTGCGTCCTTATGGATTATGATATAGAGAGTAATTAAATGTTATAGACGTTTCATTTCTTTGTTGGGACCATAAGAGCTGAGTAGCTGGTTCTGCAGTGGGTTCGTGTGGACAGATGGGATATTATCCTATTTATCTTTGATGTGTCTGTCTTTTTCCATTCTCCTCCTTTTTCCCGTCTTGTGAGAGTCACTCTCTTGCTCTCCCAGATATGTAAAGTAACTAATGTCCTCTTCATTGTGACTTTAATTACCCCGTGCGCCTGAAAGGCAACTTTGTCAACCAAATAACCAGGCAGCGCTCCCTTCCAGCCACTTTCCAACTTCAGTCATTTTAAAGTAAAGAACATGATACATAGATATAATTTTATAGTAATTTAGATGAACAGCCCTCACTTACCATAAATTTTTTCTGTAGTTATTTTATTCATGAGATTCGGCTGTTGTTTCTGCATTACATTTTTCACAGTCGCCCAAGCCCTTGCATGCTGCTGGCAGTGGAAATGTCCAATATTATCAGTTGCTGGGGTGATTGTTGGCTAATGAGATCGACTTAAAACTAGTCTATGTGTGACAAAATAACAAAAGTAGACTCAAAAGTTTGCCCTAATTGATGACAAAACCGCCCCAAAATTCCTGCCTTTCCTGACTCTTTTCCTAATGACCTGCCAGCCATTAATGCCAAACAGTTTTTAAGTCACGCTGAATGTGAAGGCAGGCGACCCAGGACAAAGATGAAGCTCGGTGTGAACAGTGTGGGATAAAACACGCCAGTGCACATCAGTGTTTTTGTGCGTGCGTACATGTGTGTAGCATGGCGCTGTCACCTCATAGTCTGTCCTAAGGCTAATAATGAGTGAGAGTTGTGGGGATATCTGTTACTAGTCTCTGTCATTCATTTGATTTTCTTTTACTCATTATTTTGTATTTTTCTCCTTCTGGTTATTTTTTGATTTGTGTCACTGTCTTCAAAACGGTATGTAGGCCTACTCTGGCAAAACCTGCAAAGATGTTTTTAACTTCAGGTTAATATGAAGGTTACGAATGAATGTTCAAATGATATTTAGATATATTCACAGTTTATATATTTGCCACGGTATTTCTAGAAAAAGATCTACTTAGATCTACAGACCAATAAAAGAGTCTAAGCCATTATAAAAACTTAAAATGGCATGTTGTGACTTAACACTGGACTGTCCATCTCCATTTAAGTGAGATGACATTTTCTGGTGCCTTCAGAGTGCTTACATGGAGCAGTGAGAGCTGACAGTGGTGTGGTGTGGGGTGGTGTGGGGTGGCTGGATAGAAAAAGCAGATAATCAGCAGGACCGGAACCACGCCTCATAAACCACAGCGATGGGTAAATTGAAGAGCGATGCGATTTCCGTCTGAGCTGAGCTTTACATCACAGCCAGCAGAGATCCTGGCCATGATTAGTGTGAGGATGTGTGAGATATGCTTGGTCTCTTCAATGTGACAACAAACATTGTACATACACACACAATCTTGTCTTTATCGGGCACCTCGCGCTCATTTCCAGGCTTGTCGTTAAAAATGCATCTACTTGTTTTCCATGCAAAGCAATATCACAAACGGACCACTGGCATGGCAAAGGCAGGGCTACGAATGACTTTCACCTCCTCCAATCTGTCTAAGAAGAGGCTCAGACAGAAGCTTTAGGGCTGTGTCAGTTTTTACTTGCATGTGCAAAAGCATTGAGAGGTTCCTTCAAGGCAAATTGCTCCATTACTTTCTTTGTCTGTGCGACTCCACACACACACACACACAGACACACACACACACACACATCTGCACTCTCTCCTATGTTCTTCAAGGCTTAGTCTTTCTCCACTAATGAGCAACTAAATTATTTCAATTAAAGTGTCACCTGTCAGTCAGACAGCTCCAGGTGATGTTTTGTAACATCAGACATCCCCAAACCAAACCGCCAGTGGAGTTCATTTCAATCATCTCAGCCGTGTGTGGTTGATCTCAGGGACTAAGACAATCCCCGAGCCTCTACTCATATACACACACCTACTGCACTATCTTACCTCCACCACCACCACTACCACCGATCCCTCCTCCTCTCTTTACTCCCGCCACCCCCCCCTCCCACATGTCTCCTCACTTTAATTAGCTCTGGATTAAATTAAAAGCTATATGTTGGCGTTAATTGATTTATCTGGAGACAGGGTCTATAATTACAGGTTCTCAATGGAGAGATCGACGCTGTGCCGCTGGAGGCTTCCCTCACTTCATTGTCTGCCTCTGAGTGCGTGTGCACGCGTGTGTAGGAATTTATATGTTGCCTTTGTTTGTGTGGGATCGCCACCGTAAGCATAATAAGCCTTGTTTGAGCCAGTCAGAGGTTAGCGCGCAGGCAGCAATCCATGAGCGGGGGAATAAAAGATGATGCAAATAGATGTCATCTCGCAATAATGAAACACAATTACAGCTTTATTAGAAGATGTAATTGCTTTGTTAGAGCATCTCAATTTGTCCTTGTTGTGCGCCGTTTACTCCATACTCTATTCATCCATACTTGACCTCCTATGTAATGTGTGACTCCCCCTTCAGTTATTATTCTACAAGCACCGAGACTTGTCTTTATTGTCTTTATGCAGAGAAGTGGGCTTTCAGTGCCACTGTGTTTTATTGCTGTGAAGTACAATGAGGAAGGCTTTGGCTTTGTCACTGGCGATTGGTGTTCTCTGGTTTAACACACACGTGCATGCTGACACACATTTAGCCTTAATTGCATCTATCTCCCCTGTAACTAACAGACTTTGGTGTGGGCATGTAAATGCAGCTTCACACAGAGAAGCATGCACACTCACAAATCTATAGTCACACCTTTCATCTATCTGGAGCCTTAATTCATCTCAACCAGTTCATCGAAACGAAGGATAAAATGAACCTGCTGCACTTCAAATTCCCTTTCCCGTCTATTCCGTGTGTATCCTAATCAGAGCACCGAAATCCCGTCTGTCTGTCAGCTGTAACACCACAGGCTGGTCGACTGGCTGGCATCAGGCCTAGAGGTGTGAAACGAGCCCACTGGGGCCTATAGTCTGGGTTGAGCACTAGTCAAACAGCAGCAGACTTCATGAGAGAGGGAGAGAGATGCGGTAAGGGCCGGTATGAGTGCGGTGAGGTGGAGGCGAAAGAAAGAAGCACGAGATAAAAGAGTGAGTGAGAGGAGAGGGAACAAAGGAATGAGGGAGGAAAAAAAAAAGATTGAGGCCAACTCATGTGGAGAATGAAGGAGAAAGGAAAAGAAAGGAGGGAGATGGATAGAGAGAGAGGATGAGAGATGGTGAGACATGGCTCATCTGCTCCCGCTTTCTGACTGCTGTGAGATTGCAGGATTTCCTAGATCAGCCAGCTGTGGAAGTGAATTTTTCCCTAGCTTGTCTCCTCTTGCTCCATCTATTCCTTCACCTCTCTCTCTCTCTCGCACGTTCTCCCTCTCCTTCATCTTCTCTGACCCTCCTGTTTTTTCCCTGTCACTGAGCTGTGGATTAAATTCCTATTTCCTTTCCAACTCTGCTGTGATATAAGATAATACTCCCTTATCCTCTGTCTGTGGTACCTGCCTTTCTTCTTACACAAACATGTCTTTCCCTTTTCTGTACATTACCAGATTGTAAAGTATGTTATGGCACATAAAGCAATATAACAAAGCTTTTGCTCACTCCCAATTACTGACAACACGATTTAACATATTTCTCCAAATGTTAGTCTTGAAAACTTGAAGACAGACAATTCGGATATAGATATATTCATAGCAATACTTTACAACACTATTGGTTCCACATATGTATGTATTTAAAATATGGATTTTCCATGTGTCTGGGACAAGGGCTTCCCAGCAGTAGGTAGTTACAGGTTTTTGCATCCTTATTGAACTCAGTACCATTCTGCGTGAAATCCATCAGCTAAGCTCCATTACAAGGTGCAGCCCGGATAATAAAATCTCCTCAAGACTCTCTACCTTTTTCTCTGAGAGTGAGTGCTTCAGACAAGAATGAGAATAACCAACTGCCTCTGAATGTTGAAGTACTCTGTGGAAAGAGTTGCCAGTAAATTACAGCGAGCTATACTGTACCTTTCAAGGAAGTAGATACATTGAAATTCAGGAGGTGTAAGTCCCAGCTCAGCACCTGGAGATGTAAGGTCACTGCCACTAACCTTAGCCCCTATGGTCAATAGAAGAAGCAATGCTGGAGCATCCAGAGGAGACTGTCATGGACATGGAAAGAGTGTGCAGGCTCCACACAGTGAGAACCTATCAAGGTTTGCTCCAAGGACCTTCTTGATGTGAGGTGAAAATGCTAACCAATGACAATAATATTAAAATTTCATGAAAAATACTTATCTGTACTCATAAAAATTGTAATAGTGCTTACCCTAAGGACCTGCAGAGTGAAGCTGTAAGCTAGTGACAAGTGGTTAGTTTCAGTCATTTCATATCTGGCTAGCTGTCAAAACCCAAAGCCAGCTCCCCATCTACAGTTACAGTTTGCCAGGCTTCCTCCATCCATCTCTCTCTCTTCCTCTGGATGGATGGACAACAGATTAGGCCAGGTTTCACCACAGTATGTTACACTCTATCCTGTGCTAAGTGACCTATGATTAATTGCACATTATTAACTTAACTGAGATTGTTCTCCAGATACGTAGGCGTCGATAATGTCTGATTCCTCTTTAATAGGCCACTTCTGACAGTATTCATAATGTGCCATTTGCCCTGATCCCTCCCTAATGTATTTCCACTTTGTGAAAATTCCACTAATTTAGAGGTGGGGGAAATGGGCCAAAATGAAAAGCAGACCGGGAGATGATTCTTCCAGCGCTTAGTTAACCCACAGGCACCCGCCAATGCTTTTGAGGACTGTTTGTTCATGTGTGACATTCCCGTCCTGGACTTTTTTAAGAAGAGGTTAGGGTTAGAACAAAAGCTGCAATTTAAACAAATTAACAAATTTGGCGTATTACTCTTAATTAAAGTGGTTATTTCCATTATATGCATACTAATCATAAAATTTGGTGAACAGTGGGGATGTGCTTGCTGGATTTTACTTGAGTTATTGTTTTTTATTTGTATTTGATACAAAATGTATTGGAGAGTATAAATACCTTTGTACTGTGTACACTGACTATGCTCTAACTCGGCTCACTCACCTTGCACAGCTGTGAAGTGTATATATGAGGAGTCTGTGATCAGAGAGAGACGCAGAAATGTATAAATGATTCCTCTCACATCCTTCACTCTCAATATGAGCTCTTACCCTTTGACTGACTACTCAGATTTCCTAAACTCAGAATGAGCCATTATAACTCCTGTCCTGTAAAGGCTTGAAATAATAGCAGCCGAATGATATGAAGGTGAAACCATCATCAAATCATATACAGGTTGCATGGACATGGTTAATATTTAAATCTTTGGTTTAACAAATACTATGATGTTGTAAGTGCTGTATTTTCTTTTGCAGTTGGGTATGTATGTATATGTTTTTAGATGTGAATGATTATAAGGCTGCTTTCAAGCATGTTTGGTGTTAGTGATGCAACAAAGGTGAACTCCAAACTAAATTTATGATTTTGAACCTGCAGTACACATATACCTTTGTGTGTTCCTCACAGCGTTTCCACACAAGATTTGTCTGCTCCTCAGCCTTCTCTCACCAGCCTTACTCTATCTAATCTCAACCCAACCATATACAACATATTTCCAAACTGATGTCAAACATACTCCAGTTTATCTTTAGTCCTTATTCTCCACTTTTATAAATCTTCCTCTCTTCAATCTGCTGTGGTCATAAACCCATTCACTCTATATCTCCAAAAGAGGTGTCCAAACAAGATGGAGTTCATCTCCTGTCTGATAGAAGACCAAGCACACACATTTGCTTCCCCATCTGTCCACCGGTACCTCCCTAATCCCCCTTCTTTCTCTGTCAGGTGCATTTGAGTTGTGTATCTGTCTGTGTGTGACTGTGTGTGTAGATATGTGTGAATGTGTGTTGTGAAGAGCAGCAGGGTTTATCCTCTGTCTCTGTGTGACATGGCACAAACAAAGGCAGTGTCCACACAGCCCCAGCCTGTGCTGCAGCAGGACTGTAAACACTGTAGAAAACCCTTACCACCTGCCTGCCTGTGTAAATCCCACTGCTTTCACCAATTAACACTAGGACAGAAACTCACACTTGTGCGCTATCTGCTGGTGTTTACCAGTAGGAAGAGAGGCTGTCAGAGAGGAAAGGAGGCAGACACACATAGAGGGAAAACATATTACTTAGTGATATAGAAATTGCAGCACAATATGCAGGAGCTTATGTTTATGACTGTTTAGATAGTCATAACCACAGCAGGTGGGGATGGTAATAATGCTGTGTTGACATTAGCCCAGGTGGGAATATGTCAGCGCTGCATCACCACCGTCTAATTGCCACGTCTATTGTTGTGTAATTAATGGTTAATTAGGAAGCTTGCTTCAATCAGAGGTGGGGTCATTAAAAGAGGTGTCACGTGTACTATAAACAAATGCTACATTTACAAATGCAAATCGAGCTGTTAGTTTTTTCCCGTGCCCCCTTTTTGTCCTTGTGCTGCCAAGCATAAGGAGTGAGCTCATTGAGGCATCCATCTTGAACTGGAGCGCTAAAGGATCTCTCGTGCTCCTCGGTTTTTGTTCCTTTGTCTCCTTTTCCCTTCCAAGGCGGCTCCGATGTGGTTTATTATGTGCCCAGGGTTGTTATTTGGAGATGGATCTCCTATGCCACTGTGCTGTCACACTTCAACCTATGGAAGGAGGGAGGGAGGGCTTAGAAGGGATGGGGGTGGAGGGGTTCAGTCATTCGAGAAAGGGTTCTGTGTGTATAGGGGTGGAAAGCGTAGTTGGGGGAGGAGACGTAGCGAGCATGCAACGTCCAGCTGGAAGAGGCAGAGATGAGTGCAGGCGTGAAATTGGCACTGCACCGTCCACCACCCTCAGCCCCCCTCGTTCTCAATCCACCACCCTTTTCCTGCCCCCTCCACTCAGTTCCAGCGAGGAAGGGACTATGTATTCCGAATAGACCACTACAGTGTGTGTGTGTGTGTGTGTGTGTGTGTGTGTACTTACCTGTACCATACTAAGCACCACAGGTCACCCTGTGGTGCTGTTTGCCACGTCCAAGTGATGCATTCTCTCGCTCGTTCTTCTTATATCCATTCACTAATGCACACACACACACACACAAGCACACTTCACCCCACTCTCATTGCCCCTCCCATGGAGTGGTCATAACTCACCTTAATTGTATTTGGTAGGTTATGCTTAGACATAGACTGCATGGTGAAATGTGGCTGAGACCGTGAGAGAGCAGTATTAGGGGTGAGGGCAAGGTACTGGAAGGAGTGAAATGATCGACCTACTGACCTCTAAAACACACATCATGCATTTAGGGTGGACACATACCCTTAGAAGAACACGCCCGGCCTCAGCAAGCATGAAAACACTCTGAAGAATATACACTAATACTGACAAATGAGCATTGAGCATTGAGCATTGCACACAAAAAATGCAGCATCACTCAAAGTCCAACACGCACATAGAGCACTTGGCCTTTTTGTGGACTTGTGCACACGTTACTAGGTGTTCATGAATGCACGCAAGTGCAATGTGCTTGAAGGAGTTGCTGCAGCTTTCCTTCTTTCTTTAGGCTTTTCCTGGGCTGTTTGTTTATAGTGAGGACCTTGTGACATCTCAGTCAAGCTTAAACTGATAGAAACTGTAGTGCTAGTAACATTTTTGCTCCTTACATGATTTATACTGAATAATTTCGGCAATGCACAGACACACTTGTACTTTCATGTGGTAACACACACTCCATATTTTCCTCCTGGACAGCATTGTTAATCAGTGTCATAGTAAATCAGAGACCTGCAGTGTGAGGGTGGGGAGCATAATAAGCTCATCTGTCCGATGAGAAGGTTTCCTCTGCTGCTTGTTGACTGATCTCAGGTAATTAAAGCAGCAGCCACAACTGTGCTGTCTAGTCCCCTGCGAGTCCTCCATTGTCACTCCATTAGTAACTAACCTAGACAACCTGCATTCGAGTAGACACACACCATAGGAAGCAAGTAGGAGCTAATCAACTGTGTTGGTAGTCTATTGGTGGAACTGTTATAAGGTATTCATCTGAACATGCCCAAGGCAGGAGGATGAAAAGATATGGGATGTAACAATTGCTGTAATAAGAGTAGATCATACAAATGAATCCAAAGAGCACAATACTTTCTGCTAAAACTAACAAACAATATATTATATGAACACGTTTGTTTGCTATATTGTGTCTAGTGATGTTACAGTATGTTGTAAGCAATCTAAAAATTTGTCAGATAACATTAAAGCTGCATTATATCAAATCTTTTTATATTCTCTGAAAACAAGTTGATTGAATAGCAATTCTTTGTTTATTATTGTGGTTATGTCCCACACACTTATTATACTGCTAATAACTGCATATTCATTCTCACAAATCTTGATGATATCTCTCAGGAGAACAGGCGTAGATAGTGGACAACACTAGTATGTTGTAGCAGGCATTAAGATGATAATATATCAGGGCTGTGTATTTGGTAGTTTTGGACCTTATTTTACTGGAAGATTTTCAGAGCAGTGTTCATTACAAGAGGACTTAACCTACTGTAAACTGGATTGTTTAGCATCTTCTAGTGGCAAGAAACACAACTACATAACCTATTGGTTAAAGTCAGTGTTTTACTATAATAACATGTACCATTTTGGTCAAAATTGGGAAAACCAAAAACGTGGAGCTTCAAAGTGACCACAACAGATATTTTATAATGACAACATATAGGAGGGTAATGTAAAAGTCCACAGCTCCCTCGGTTTTAAAGAGCTTTTTAGTAGGTACCAGTTCATTGGTTAGCTGTTCATCACACAACTTCACTGTTCTGATTCACTTTCACCGCGTCCATTACATCATCTTTGACCACAGCAGGCACAAGTGGCGCTGTACACTACTTGCATTAACCACAAATGACAGTTACCAACTAAATAGAGAACATAGTGAAGCATTCAGCAATATAATTGAATGATAATGTTGCTTCTTAAGACCACTTTATTGTAGACCTTTGACCTTGCTGGTTGCATTGGGGGTGGGTGTGTTGTGTCATGTACTGGTGAGACAATAATAAAATGGAATTTGAGGATTTAAGGTTCAATGTGTGTTAGTATGAACGCAATGCTGGACATGTACAACTGTTTGCCACGCCAGCCAAAGGAGATAATGTTGTGATGTCTGTACTATGAGATTTATAAAATCAGTTATTACAGGTTTAAAAAGAGAAAACTCAGCATAATACCATAGTTATACCATAGAAAGTTTGTTTGTTTGTTTGTTTGTTTTATGTTTTGTTTGTGGGTGTGGGCACCTTCACACCCTAATCCTTTTGTGATGATAAACTAAAAACTGCGTTGTTAAATCTCATCAATAAGACCCTTTTTGCCACCCAAAGTCTCTCAATTGATTCGCCCACCTGACTTCAATTATGTGCTTTTTGTGTGTTGTTTGAGTTCCTGGTATTGTATATGTTGTATGCTCAGATTTTCTTGTGTGCAAATGCACCACGTTAATAGAAACAGGTAGATATCACACTGTTGTCCAAAACCACTGGATTTAGTGGACAAAGTGTTTAGCTTGCTTCCATCTCTTCCTCCTCCTCTTTCATCCCTCCCTACATGGCCAAAATGAAAAAAAGTAATTCCAGCCAGATCCTACTTCACTCCTTCAATTTGTCTTCTGCTGCTATCCACCACAGCCCTCTTTCCTCCTCCTCCTCCTCTTTTCCTCTCCTTTCTGCACTACCTCCCCTTTCTCTCCCTTTGCATTTCTCCCTCTCCCTATCTATCTTTCTGTTTCTCTCCCTCCCTCTCTCTCTCCTGGTCTATCTCTTTCTCTTCTACCTGTCTCTCTATCTTTCCCTCTGTCCTGGTGCAAGGTGAAGGAGGCGGGTGTGTGTGGGTTTCCAAGAGCACGCCTCAGGGATTATACAGCCTGCTCACATGAAAGATTCATGATGCTTGGGAGTGTGCGTGTATGTATGTATGTGTGTCACTCACACTCAGGCACTGACTGGAAAAAGGGAACAAGGAGACACAGAGAAAAAAAGGAAAGAAGGTAGGGGGAATAGAGGGTACAGACTGTGAGACAAATTGACAGTGCGCAGCAGGGCTAGCTCTCCGGGTTGTGATTATACCGCTGGCTTCTTTGCACACTTTCAAACGCCATTTTGGCCATGCATGTCTTAGAGAAATGACCAGTGAGAAAAGTTTTGATCAGAAATCTGCATATGAACAGCATGAAACGCTCAGGTAAACTGAAGCTCATCAAGCATTTGTGAGATCCATGGTAAAGGTCTTTGGATTCAGTAGAATGGACCCACTCAAACCAAACCTAGATCTGCCACTGTGACGATGATGTGCTCAGAGCTGGTACACAGAATACTCACATCCATTATGATCCATTCTAGTATTGAACATACTGACAGACCCATGGCAGTAAAACCCTACCGATTAGACCCACAAAAATCTGAAATTGGTCCAGTTCAGATCCTCAGTTGGGAGGGTTTAAGGTTAGGCTGGTTTTTACTCTGAATTTAGTATTGTGATAAAAATGTATCTGTAGTTATTTGGTAGATGCTTTTATCCAAAGTGAGTTACAAGTGAGATACAAGCTAAGCATAAGGAGGTCTATTAGAGGACCTAAGGACCCCTACTGGAGGCAGGCTACAGCTGGGATTCAAATCCTGGTCTTCTACATGGAGGGCGGCGATCCTACCACTACAATATCCAGCCACAGCAGGTGCTAACACTTACAGTTGCGAGTGAGGTGAATTATAATCCCAAAGTTGAGTTTGAGTGGTAAAACCAACAGAACACTACACGGTGGTTTATGATATTAGTGTCTTCCAGAAAAAATAACACCTACCAAGGCCCTTTGTGCCAGCGCCCCCACTGTGGCAACTCTGTGGTCTCAATAAATCAGGAAGCTGTTTTGATAGAGTAAAAATACACACACAAAAAAAGCATCTTGAAATTGATTTGTAGCAGAGATAAAATAGGGAGACAAGTGTAACAAGTGATAGTGTTAAGGAGGTTGCAACACGCAAAACACTTTCCCTTTGTTCTTAAGTCCTCTCACTCTCTGTATGTCTCATTCTCTCTCTCACCTCTTGCCAGCTCCATGCCAGGAAAGACTGTCTGGCACCATAGGCAGCATTTGCTGTGAGCTTCAAAGCCAGAGGAAGTGTGTCACTGCCAAGTGTCTATTGGTGTAGGACATCTCTATTCATGTGCCTTCACCTTGGCAGTATGTCTGTGAACAGATCTAGGAGAGGCAGAGGGGTGGTGGTTGTGTGTGTGTGTGTGTGTGTGTGTGTGTTTACAGTATGTAATGTGCATGTGTTTATCTAAACCTCACTGGGTGCTCTAATAGCCCCTTAAAGGCCTGTTCCCTCTTAATCTTTCCAGCGTCTTCAAAAGCATTGCATTATTGCCATTATTGCTTTTGATTGTATTTCAGATTAGAGCATGCTGGTGGAAAGAGCAAAAGAGTCCAATAGACAGGGATGGAGAGAAAGAGAAATGGTGAAAGAGAGAGATGGGAGATGGGTGAGGATGAGAGTTCATGGGAGGAGAGGAAGGGCAGCTCAAGGGGAGAGACAGACAGACAGACAGACAGACAGAGAGTATGCGAGAAAGAGAGAGTTTAAATGAAAAACAGACAGAGAGAAAAGGGAAAACAGGAAAAACAGTGTGAAAAAGCCTCTAGGGAAGCGTGTTATACGGCCGTTACCCCCCTCTGGTGCAGCAGCAAATGGGAGAGGCTGAGTACCCACTATTCCAGTGACCTTGGAGGTCAGCTGGAGGAAAGCAGCATTAATCAAACTGACGCCCAGGCTGAGGTGGATGATAGCAGGCAGCAATGCTCACAACAACCCCCTCCTGCCCACACTTACACATTCACCCACCTCCAACCCTCCTCACATACATACATCTATCTACCTGCATGCCCATTTATTTGTATTCCTCCTCTGACTTCTTTTTTATTCACACTGTTTCTCTTTTTGTTGCTTGTTCATTTTATTTCTGTCTCTTTTTTTTTCCTCTCATCACCCATGCTCTATACCCTCTCTGGATCTCCAGCTACAAACAGTAAATTAACCCATCTCTACCCTGTGTTAATGGACTTCTAAATATCAGTCCTTGCCTGTGGATATGCCACCAACATTTGCATTGGATATGGGATTGAGTTAGTTGCCTTCTGGCCACTTGCAGACATGCGGGTATTGATGTGCTTGTTTTGCTCTCTGCGTTGGTGCATATTTTGTGGAAACGTGTGTTTTGTTGTGCATGCATGTGCAGATGGGCTGTATGCGAAAAAGTCTTACACATATTGACCTATTCATCAGCCTTTATGCTGCCCTGTTCTCTATTTCCACATGTACATGTAAGCAATCATTACTGGCAAAGTTGGCCAGTGAGAAACAATCCAGGGTTTGAAACGTTTCGAAATCTCAGCATTCCTAACAACAGAAAAGATTGCTGTGGCTTTTGCATCCTCCTGTCCGGTTACTATATGTAGTAATCCATACAGGACTTTCCTAACTCAAATTTACTGTCTTAACCCTTTCCTACTATGTTATCAGCCAGCCAGTGAAAATAAAGTCAACAAGCAAATGTGGAGGTTCTCTGTCAGTCAATACCAACCGATCAATACACACAGGGCGGTTACTTTTATTGTGTGTCTCTCTTTCTTGACACACAGACAGACTGTGTGCTTGTGTGTGTGTGTATGTGTGTGTGTGGTGTGTCTGTGTGTGTGTGTGTGTGTGTGTGAGAGAGAGAGAGAGAGAGGTGCGTGTGTGTGTGTGTTTGGGTTGGGGATGGTTCATAGGAGGCTGGGTTAATCTGTGTCCGCTTGTCTGCGCTGATGATAGTATTGATCTGGTGAAGATCATATGAAGGTCAGGATATGTTGTCTCTGGGCTGCCTTGATGTTAATACACTGTATGTCCTTTCACTGCTGGTATATAATAGCTTATACTACTTCATTTCTAACAGAAACATCAAATAACACAGCAGAAGACCTTTATATATAGAGAGAGCAAAGCATAGGTGTATGAGTTTAAAAATAAAGTTGGCATCCAGGTTTTGAGTGACAGGCAAGTGAAACAGTTCACACGTCATTATTATAATCTGTTCTGAATAATGCCAAAAAGTGGAACCTGTGATACACATTTTTTGATTGACACTTCTACAACCTCCCCCCTCTGTGGGTCACTATCATCATTTCAGAATGATAAAACAGAAACTGGGCTTGTTAGCACTTAATTATTCATTTAAATCCATAAAGGAAATCAATTAAGCTTAAGTGTGCAATAAATCTGATTAACCAGTCAGTTCCCAAAACACCATAAAATCCACGCAGGTCTTATACCCTGGTAATGAGTTTGCAAGTAGGGAGGGGGTAGGGGCTAATAAGTGAGGGTGCTCACCCACAAACACACAAGCACACACATACACACAAGCCTCAGTATACAAACCATTACTCTGGTTGCGCATTTTTTTGTGGGGTGATAATTTGATGTATTAGCTATTGGGGATGAAAGATAAGCAGGGCTTAATGTATGCTAATATTAAGGTCTGCAGCTTGTAACAAAATAAAGCAAGGTCATCAGGAAACGGCGCACTTGTAATTAATAGATGAATTCATTACAAAAACAATGACTCAGTTCAGAAACATCATTAACAAGATAAGGCATTTGAAATGAAAATAGAAGCATTAATGTTAATGTGTTGACAATGAGAGCCACTAAATTCAACCTTGAGATGCTGTTAATGCAGCACGTGTGTGCATTTGATTGGGCAAATCTGCCGGCCTCTTTTCCACCACTGCTATATCATTTCTCATTATTCTCTGACACACTCGCTTGCTGTCGCTCTCCCTCCCTGCCTCTATCCCAGCCTTCCTCTATCCCCTCCCTCCTTCCCTCCCTCACTTGCTGGCCTTTACCTGCTCGCTTGTCTCAGGGGAAATTACCACAGCACAGAAACGCTGTCCTACTGCACTGCAATGCTCCACTCTGCTCTGCCTTCCTCCATCCATGCAGCACACATATATGGACATACATAAATACACACACCTATACTGTAGAGATGCACTCACCAACGTGTGTACACCCATATACCAAATAACACCCCTATAAAAAACTACAAAGAGGCTGCATATCCCCTTTCCCACCGCTTTACCAGTCATCACACAGTCTGCTCCTTCCTGCTATAGTGCTTCCCCCATAATATATTATGTATTACACAAAATACACAGCCGTATATGGAGGGTTAGAATGGTTTTGTTGCCAAGGTCTGCGCTGCATTTTTGAGCAGGATATATTCTAATTGTGTATCTGTGTCCTTCTATGAATGTATGAATAGAGTGTGCACAGTAACTGATCAACAGCAACTGCACCCATGGTTACATGTATGTGTTTTAGTGCATGGGGTTGTGTTGGTATATATTTCCTTACCTAACAGCTTTTATGTTCACACCTTTTCTACTCAGGCTAATTCACTCTTTAGTCTTAATGAAAGTTAATGAAAAGGCTCCCTCTTCCTCTTATGGACTACCATGCCTTCAGCAGCTTTCACTCTGTCTTATCTTTCATTGCAATGCTGCAGACCTTGGAGATGAGCAATGAGCAACTCAGCATGGTTTTACCACTCTGCACTGTTATTTAATGGATAGGCACTTCAATCACATTGCTAATCAGAGTGAGAAAAACTCACAATGAATGTTTCAGCTCAACCACACCGCTTACACTTGCAAATTTTGCCTTGAAGTAGCTGGCCTGGGAGACTTGCGTTCTTCTTTTATGTGCAGTTAGGAGATGTTTTAATATGAATCCTTCCTCTGTAAGAATTATCATCATGACGGTCCTTTTGCATATGTCAAGTCATGCCTTTGGAAATGTCACTTTGAGCGAAACAGCAGTAGCTCGCTGTCTGCATTTTGATTACTCACATGCATAAAGTCCAGACTCTGGAGGGGGATTGTGTATTCATAATCAATACCAAAATACTGACGCCCCCAACTCATCAGTCATTCAGCATCACACAGCGAACTATAAAAGTCTTCTTCACAAATGCAGTATCTAGGGAATGACGATTTAGAATCAAGATCTGCTTTTGGACTGTCATGAAATGTTTGGCTACCCCTCAGATCATGTTTGTTTGGCTAATACCCTTAGATTAAATGTTAAGATGACGCATTTAGAGTGGTGCTTTGTATTTTAGAGTAAAGCAAAGAATTGATTTTGAGTGCTAAAAATTCATTTGATGATCCTATAAACGTAGCTGATCTATCAGAACTACACTTCTAAAGCAAGAAAATATAGTCTAGTGGGATTCTTTCATGTCTCATTATGTGTCTGCCTTTAATGAATGTGTGTGATCATTAATGAAAGCTGTTAGATAGGCAGGTACATTCTTCCATGGGAAACATGTAGTAGCATTAAATATGCATGTCGTCAAGTAACATATAAGTGTGAGTATCTGTATTTGTAAAAGGTTAGTGAATGCCTGTATGGTATGCATAAAAATCTGTGCTTTGTTGTATGCACATGAAGTCTTGTGTGAATCTGTGCATGTTTGCGTATGAGTCTGGCAGACTCCGGCAGCAGGCTTGAAATTAAAACCTTATGCGGAACGCAGCTCATGATTGGACTGAAATTAAAACAAAAGTCAGAAGAGCAAACCAGGGGGGGAAAAATTGAGAGGGGAGACGAGAAACACAGAATGGCAAGAGCAAGAACAAGAGAAAGGCATTGTCTGAGAAGGGAAGGAGTGAGCGATTGCCTCTGCTGCAGTTCTACAGCTCGTGTCTGGGCTGTTTCTTATCAGAATGTCAGGCGGACCTTTCCCATTGGCTCGCTTCTGTCAGCAGTCTGCTTAAATGTGAAAGCAATTAGGGAAATTGGCAGAGTCAAAGAAACATCTCAGAGACACCTAAAAGAAGAGAGGTGATGAGATGGAGAGCGGATGTGTATAAGGAAGGATGTACGCACACGCATACACACACGCATACTGTCTTATTTCTTCTTCCCCCCATGTTAATCCACACACACACAAACACACACACACATACAGGCAGGTCTCACCTTTGATGGCTAAGATCTTGTCAAGCCACTTTTGTTATTTCAAATCCTGTCGTGTGCATAGATTCATATCCCCACCTTTAATAACCAAAGGAGCTTTAGATTTAGAACTTGTACATACTTATATACATCCTGTGTAATTTGCATGCAAATCACTCAGTCATCAAATATATCTGACACAAATTGAAATTAATAAGCAGCAAATTCCTACATATAGTTTAATAGTCTGTAATCAGTGAACTACATTTCCCTTAAGGCGTTTCTGAAGGCATTCCCCTTGCTCTCACCTCTCTTAACCCTGAGTATGGAACATCTGCTTTCTCCATTCACTTGGAGCTTGCTGTTTTAATAGCTCTGGGCATCTTGCCTTGAAAAGGAGAAAAGAAAAAAGAAAAAACACTCTTGGCCGGGGCCCCTGGCTTTCTCATTTGCAGTCTCGCCCAGTGATGTATAGAGCCCCGAGACTTGCTGAGAGAGTTCTCACTGGTCAGCCTTCCCCATTTGTGGACCGCAGCCTTGACCTGTTCCCACCGCACAGTGCGTCTGCCTGTGTGTGTGTGTTTCTCTGTGCATTGAGCAGTCATTTCCATAAGAATGGACAGGGGCCACGGTTTCTTTCTCTAAGATGGCTGCAGACGCGGTTCAGGGGGCACCGGGGCAACCTCATCCATCATGTTGAGAATAGTCTGGAGTTATCACCCAATGCTTTTGGACATCATGTGATCAGGAAATTCTTGACAAAGGTCATCTTGGGTAGAAACTTGCAGTGGGCCCTTTCAGACACCTTTAAGTCTGCTAAATAAAGTCTATGATGCACGTTCCCAATAGCTCAAGTAGGGATATCACTAAAAGCAAGTAGTAAAAAACGACTACATATATTTATTTGGGTACTGCTTTAAGGTATTTTATTAAGGTTTCTTTTTATTCAGTCTCCTCTGAGCTCTGTTTTAAAATATTATCATTATTATATCTACCTCTTTCAGTCAGTGCCATTGTGCTGCTGGGCAGGTAGCACAGCCTGGTGTACCGTGAGCTTATCAGAGCTCATCAGCAGCTGCTATATGTGGAGGTTTTCCTCATGCAAGTGGTGAGAGTGAAACCATACCAATAAAGATGTGATCCCTGGAAGCAAATCGATGAGTTAGAAGATGCTGAACAGCTCTATGGAGCTGGCAGGAAACTGAAGAGTTGAGGGACGAATCTGTTTAATCTGCATCTTTATTGTATTGATTAGAATAGCTTGAGTGAAGTATCTATTACACTGCCTTACTATATTATGAGTTCATCATATGCTTTGTGTTTCTCTAAGAGTAGGCTACAACATCATGCTGCCACCGTGTCCATCGGCGTCACGTTTGTGTCGTTTTAAAGCCCACACTACCTTGGAAATAGGAGCCTGCTGCCTCCCCCCAGTCCGTCCGTCCGACCGTCACTCAGCGGCCGCTCGCACTTTCGGAGACCGGGGTGGGCGACGCCGGAGGGGCGGAGTCAGCGTGCGGCGTTTTGATTGGTCGCGGGTGACGTATCCGGAGCGACTTCCTGGTCTGTGTGCTCCCTCGGAGGAGGAGAGCGAGACTGCGGTGTTGTTAGTTTGAACAAAATGGCTGCGAGAGCGCTGTCAACGGGAGCCGACTGAACGCCTACCACGACCGTCCGCTCCGCCGTCTGGATCCTCACAGAATGTATTTCCCCGGAGTCGTTTCTCACTTTGCATTCGCGGTAGCCAGCCCGTCGCTAGTCGTTCAGCTGGCGACCTAAAAAAACAACAACAAAAAAACAACAACAACAAACAAACAGAAACAAAACAAACATTTCTTTTGCACTTTAAAACAAGTTGGCTGGCTGCGGTCGGCTTGCTCTAAGACGCGAGAAGTCGTCGGCGACTGTTGGACGAAAGCTGCGTGATTTCTTTGCTCTGCAGAGCCTCGACGACTTAACACAACCAGCTCACAGTAACTTACACGATTTAGCTGCTTTTAAGTCCTTTTTATTGGTGTTTTTTGTTTGGCTTTTTTTTGTTTTGTTTTTGTTGTTAGTGGTGCTTCGTTTCCCCTCCCCGCCTCCATTATATCGTGACGTTTTAACAAACAGTTTTTGGCGAGGGTAATTTCATGTGTATTTTTTTATTTTTTTGCTGAGAGCATAAATTACCGTACTCGCTGTGTGTTTATCTGGCTGAGTAGCCGTTGTTTACCTCGGTATTTTGTCACCAGGCTGCTCCTGCAGCCGAGTGTGCGACTGAACCTGTGCTCCATCTCTTTACGGGTAACTTCAGAAAAGACAGCGGACAATGCTTTTTCTGCACAAGGTTTCTGCCATGCACCGACTCTTCACTGAAAGCTGCCAAAGCTGTGGTTAACGCAAGGTAAGGTTTCTAATGAAAAGCCCTTTTTTCATGTGGTATGTTGTTTTTTTTTTTTCTTCTTCTCCATTAATGCTCGTCTCTATGCTGCATCCCAATTGCACCCAGTAACGTTACTGTAATACAACAGCGAGCAAAGTTAATGATCCCATCCTCAAAACACCCATCAACAAGCATTTCTGCTCATTTGTGCTACCTCTATTTAGGGTATGCTTCAGATTATTAATGTTGTATATCCCCATAAAAACCCACAATGTTTTCTGTGGGGGTCCCCTGCAACATTGGGAATCTCACCTAATGTGACACCGGATTACTGAGAAAACCTTGACTAATCCACCTTGTGCTGCCTTTGGATGTTAATTGTGATTAAGTTTGGTGTGTATCTGAACGGGCTTGGCATGAAAATATAGGCAACTTTTGTGTTATATCATAGCTCATTCATGATTGGCTGAGTGCACAGGAACGCACTCTGTACATGTGAGCTTGTAATATGATGATTTCTTGAACTGACTGCAAACAGTGGCATGCCATTTTCAATGTGTTTCCAGTTATTAGAAGATAATGCTGTGGACAGAGGCTTTAAAAAAAAAACACAGTGCTGTTTATAGGTTGATGGCTGACAGTTTAGCAGGACTGCATGGTTTTTGTTCTATGTTTTTGTTTGCACATTTTAGCTGCAGTGTGACAGTCCTACGTTTTATCCTGCTGTCCTGATTGTCGCTCTATCTTGGTCTTTGGTTCACTCAGTGGCTGTATCACATCATGGATCTTGCACACTATCGTACATTCCACTACACTAATTCCAAGTACATTATTAAATATAGCTATCCTGTCTCTCTTCCTTTTTTTTGATCCCCCCTCCCAGCTCGGTGCGAAAGCTGGGGATTGTGATTGAACTGTCGTCTTCCATTGCATCCCCCCGTCCTGCATCCTGTCCCCAGGCACTGGAGTATAGCTTTTAATATCACCTCTGCATGTCATAATTGAAGTACATAATTTCCCGTTCAATTTCAAACCCCCTTTTCCCTTTCCCCCCCTCTGACATCTCTGTCATCACTGTCTTATCTATATCATCACACACGAATGAGGTGCTGAAATGAAAAATGTGCGTGAGCAGCAGTGGCACACATTGATTTCTGCGTACAGCTGATACACGTATGTGTGTACGACGCCGTGCCCGTTTGTGTGTACGTCTTGGAATGTGAGCATGTTGTCGCAAATGTTGTGTGTTTGTCTGAATCGGCTGGCGTACACACGTGAAATGCTTGTCATTTTTGCTGTGGGAGTGTGTGACCATGTATGTCGAGCCCAAAGCCCTGGCAGCTGGTTAATGCCCTGCAGTTGTTAGTCAGGTTGTGAGCTGCCTTCTGCATAGACACGCAGATGACTTACAAACACACACACACACACAGAGGACCCTGTTCTCACCGGAGGTCAAAGGTCTTTCCTTTCATACGCTCTCACATCTTTCCAAAAAGATGGCAAGCACATACTGAGGGGGTGGCTGTGAAGTGTTGCAAGTGCGACCTGATGTGTATTTGAAACTAGAGTATTGGAAGAAAGAAAGCCCTTAAGTTAGGTGTACCCTTCCCAGACACAACTGCTTTAGCATACGGTTAGTACTTCTGCCACAGCAAAGTTGATCATCTAAACAGCACTGGGCCAAGCTGGGTGTATAAAGATAAAAATGCTTACTTGATTAATCTGTCTCAACATATGTAAATCTAGACACAGAAACTGCAGAAATATAAATAATCATAATCTCAAGGTGAATGAATGTTTGTTTTACCCATTTCAAAAAGACCCACAGTGAAAATTCGCTCTCTCACTGGGCCCAGACTCATGGAATTACATTACTACTTTTGCCATTTTGGCAGCATACTAGCAGGAAACCCATAACCCATGTTGGCTCTCGATCCAACCAGGCTGTAGGCTGTTGGCATCTACACATTGTTTTGATTGGAGTGTATTGTAACAAAGCTATGAGGGCAAACCCTGGCAGTAACTCCATCTGCAGCCCCTTATCACTTAAGAGGCAGGATCATTTGTTTAAAAGGAAACCCAAGGCTTGTTGGACAGATAAAAAAAAAAATCTAGTTCAGTCCTCAGGTTGCTATCATTAGTCCCAGTCAGGCTAACTACAGTGGGCCTGTTTTTCATATGCCACTATATCCACTATACACTCATTAGCTCTACTACTTTGAAATGTAATTGTATCACATTTCAACGTTTAATTTTAACAATTTTAACAAAAAAAAAAATAGTGTTTACCCTGGTAAATCCCACTTAGTCGTGTTTTGGAAAAGTGGCTTGTGTTGTCTATCCCTTTTTCTCGTCAGTGACCTTAGCCCAGGCTTGACCGTGGTTGTTACTGAACCTGTGATTATGGGGCTTTTCAAACAACTGGTACAGTCAAGATAGATAACACACTTAACACCGCCGCAGGGTGCTGGTCCAGTAGGGGAGCATTGACAGTAGAATCAGCTGGATTCAATGGGAGGCTGCCAAAAGCCATTACCCTCTTCTTTTGCTCTATGGGTGGGGGCAGGATAAAGACTTGCCAGACAGTAGAGTTTGGCGTTGGCCATTGTACCAGATAAGGAGCGTTTGTATGGGTGTGTGAATCGGCAAAGGGGGGGAGTGTATGTTGACTGTTGGCAGTAGTAATGATAGGTAGCCCCGAAGCCAGAAATAGCATCCTCAGTTGGATGGACATCGCCCTGAAAGCAAACAGTGTCAGTTTGTCATTAGCACTTCAAAGTGTGATGATGATGATGATATTTTTGACAGGTTTTCTATCATTTTAATTTTGGGGGGGTGATCTAAATGTTTGTGGTCATATCTGTTGTTTAACAAATCTCTATTCTGTGATTGACTCTGTGAGGTTTATTCATTCAAGGTTTGTGTGGTCTGCCAGGGATCATCACAGTTCTGACACTGATCTGGTTTGGTATGAGACAGGGATCTCATGTTGTGATAGTCATAATCTTATCTTCCAGTGCTGTCAACCGTAAATTATACACTTCCTTATTGCAAGTGTGGAAGGCTATAAGCTTCATTCACTTGAGATGAAGTGGTGCGGCAGCGCATAGTTTATCAGAAGAGGGTTTAAAGTTTTGTTGTCAGCGAAGGGCAGGGATTTGCTTGTGACCTGTGCTTTTGTTTACAGAGTTAAACACCGGTTGGACACAGGTTATGTCATACACTGGGCTTTTGTCTGAAATGGTACAGGAGAGTTGTTAATGAAGAGTTGTTTTGGTGTTGCGAGGGGTCTGTATAACCCCTTTCTCCTTGTCCAACTTGTGTGCCATTGGAGTGCACTGAGGTTTAGGGGCCCCACCAGGGGTAAGGCAGGCCGGGATGGAAGCAGGGGGATGGGGTAAGTGAAGCTGAAACTGGTGAGCTGCTGCCTGTGAGTCTTGGCAGGGATCCAGGGGAATGTTCAATGTGCCGTGTTTTGGTGGGGGGGGCCTCCTTTCCTCCCTCTGTTCCATGTCAGCTAATTGGAGAGACGTGGAGAGAAGGAGATGGGCATCACATGGAAGCTGACAGAGAATATGCAGGACACCCAACCTACAATGTTTCCTTTTTCCTGCTCCGAAGCAACATTAGACAGCCCTACTCATTATGTAACAGGACTTAGGCCCCACAGCACTTATAAAGCTCTCAGTTAAGGCTGTGTAAATAGCACTAACATGTGCTGCCTGCCCCTATGCTGGGGCCATGGCTTAGTGTAGTAAGCTTAGGTCATTTGTTTGCTGTCTGGACTTAATATCAACTTGGATACAGTCAATGAAGTTCAAGAGTGTACTGTCTACTTTTATTGTTAGATTTTTTCTTTTAGAACTTTGATTAAACAAAAAATCTGCAGAGAAGTATAAACAAAATAAAAAGTTGTGACCTATTTAATTACAATGTATAATTTCTGGCATAGCCTTATTTATTTTAATTAAGGCACTGAATATCTAAAGAATAAAAAAAAAAAACTGGGGCAAATAAGCTGGCCAAAACATTACATCATCCCTTCTTGCTAGTCTCTTGATAGTGAAAGAGCTGTTGTAATTTGTAGTATTCCCATTATTTCAATAAGTTTGACATGATGTATAGTGAATAGCTGCAGGTTATAGCTGAAGTAAATGGGAGAGTAGATCTCAGTATTCCAATAAAACAAGTAAAAGAAGCTAATTTATCCTCTAGACAGAAACACATTCACGCTACCTTTCTGCTTTCTCTTTACTCTATGGAGCTGTTGATATTTCTACATCTTTAATGTCATATGTACAGCTTTACAGAAAGGAGGCTGTCAGTTAGGTTTCTTTCGAGCTCCCTGTCCTTACATGAGCGTGGGTTTTGTTCACACAGCTAAGCACAGCATTCATTTTCTGTATCTCTTTCAGGGCCTGTGTTATTGCTTACACTGCTGACAGTCATTGAATCACCGACTGACATTTGGTGTGTATGTGTTTTTATATACAGTGGGAGATGGTGTCAAAGTAACCTTGAGGGTACTATAGCACAGCTCATTAGCTCATTTGTCTAAGCCTGCAAAGTTGTGATGTAACTGTGATGCAGTTCCTTCTAATTCTGAATCTTCTGATTTTGACAGCTTGATGGTGGCATTGAAGTTAAAGATCCTGCTTATTTTTTAGTCCTTTTTACCTGTCGAACAATAGTTAATGGATGCACAAAACATAACTGTAACCGGTTGGTCTGTTTACTGAACAGCACTATACTGCTTACATGACATGTTGGTATAAACAGAAAGCGATCAGTGAAGTTTTACATGAATGGTGACTCTTAATAAATCTGTGTAATAAACTGTAGGAACATCTGCTTCTTTATTGATCTAAATGGCAGATTTTGATTTGCCTTATTTCACCATTAGTGTCTGGCCTGCTACACAAGACAGCTGACAATGTTTTCTAAGTTAAATAAGATTCTGATGCAAGAGAGCATATGTACATTATTGTCTTTATGAAACTACTGAGAGCAGCATAAAACAAGTTGAGCTGCGAAAAAACCCAACAAATCACAAGCCTATTCCTTCTGTGACCACAGTATGAAGCTTAATAATAAAGAGGCATCTGTTTGTTTGCTGGTAAGACTTTTGAGCAGCTCCTGTTGAGGTTAATCATGGGAATCATTAATCATTGTCCTAATGCTTACATAACTATCATACATAGTTATCCTGACCTTAAGACAGGTATCCACCTCGTGGCCTCTAAACTGGCACATGGGCGTACAGTACAAACAAACACGTAAAATGTGCTGGCATATGCAAAACATTTAATAAACACAAAGCAGTCATAAGCAAAGACAAATGCATACCCCCGGCATGCTCGACTTGACAGCTCCTTCTTCTTGAATTCAGTAAGCATTAGTTGTGGTGCTGGCAGGGAGCAGGCTTGCTTGGTCTTGTACTTTGTGCTGTTTTCTATTTAATGAGCTGCCACTGTGTTAAAGTTTCATATCATCTTGGCAGAGGAAGCAACCAAGACAGTGAGAGGTAATTTTCTGGAGGCAAACCTCAAAGCTGGTATTTATAGCCCAACTCTGACTCTTTCACTATGTGATTCTGTGACTCTTTTTTTTTTTTTTTTTTCTCCGTCTTGCAACCCCCTTTCATTGCCACTTTCAGTCCTCCTACAAAATCCAGCAACCGAGAATATTCCTGCCACATTTCATTGAGCAAGCCCAGTCTAGTAGCAATAAAGCGTGTTGTATATTTTCACAAGCCACACTGTCCACCTGCTGAAAGCAAAGCTGGTATGCACAGTATGCTTACAAACCGAGCAGCCAGTGAGAGTGTCGGTGTGACCGAAGAATGGAAAACACACGGCAACAACAACACTGTTATTACTGCTTATCAACTGTGGAATTTACAGCCTTGTTTTCCCCAAGTCATTCAGGTTGAGTAAACACAAACACACACACATTTGTGAAGAGTAGTTGAGGTTTGTAGCAGGTATTGAGGAATTATTCCCCAGGTAAGGGTGGTTCATCATAATGTTCCATGTAATAAGGCTCCGGAGAATACTGTGGCTTCTCTAATGCCACAGGAATGGGTGGCTGGTTGAATGGTTATAGCAGAGGGGAGGTGATTTACCACTCTCTGTGGCCATGACCTGACCAAATATTTTTTTTTTTTTTTTTTTTTAGCAGAGATAGGAAAAACTTTCCTCATCTACCATATTCGTGATTGGTGTTGTGTCTGTGAAGATGTGTGGTTTCCTTGCTGTTTTTCACACTAGCAGAGCTTGCACTTCTCATTCTCTTTTTCTGTCACACTTGCGTGGTTTTTTTTCCTCTCCCTTCATTTATTCTCACTGCATTTCTAGGTACAAGCGATGAATGAGCATGGATTTTTTAGTGACCCCCCCAGCTCTCCTTGTCTGCCAGCCTCAGTAGTGCTTCGTTCAGTTTTTTTTCTCCAACTCCTCCAATTCTCCAGTGAGGCTTTTTTTTCTGTCTTTCCCCTCTTCCAGCATAGTCTGTCTTCTTTCTTTCTGTGCCCTGTCTGGTTCTCCAGCGGCTGTCGTTCTTAATTGGTGTTGCTCTGCGTCTGCTTTCATCCTCCGCCTGTCTCCAAACCAACCCCACCCCCACCCACCTCCCCCTCGTCTCTTCTTCTGCTCCTTCTCCTCCAAGCTCCCTCTCCCCTGCATCCCTGGCGGAAAAAGACAGGCATCCAACAGACTGCCTCGCGCTTGTGTACATCAAGCTTCCCTGTGTGTGTCTGTATGTTTTTATGTGACTGGGTTTGTGTGTTATGAGATTCAAGTCTCTTCGTTTCTGTGCCGCGTGTTCCTGTTGTCATGCCCCCTTCTCTAAAGCTTAGCCATATAGTCCCAGGATATGCGACTGTTTTGTGCAGCAGAGGAAGAAAGGAACCTGCCTTACCGTGCATTTTATTCACAGTTTCCCCACAGGCCCCAGTTTTAAGAGCTTTGGCATGTTTTGTACTCAAGTCTGCATTATGAACAAAAGCCACTCTGTGTAGCAACACTGGTTGGGTCAGGGTTTATTTTAGAGGAATTTGGGCTCTTGTACGTTGCATTTCCTGTAGAGCTTCGCAAGCACTATTAGTTTCTCTAGAGATTTAATATCTGGTTTAATATCTATTCATCAAATACAAAGATAGGTCTATCATATGGTTATCCTAGCTTAGCACATGGTTACAAGCATTTGCCAGCTTCACACACAATTGGAAAAAAATAACCCAGCTGATGTATGCTGTATGTAGCAGACAGCTATTATTTTCCCTTTTTTGGTAAGACATAGAATTTCCCAAAATCTGTTATTTCTATGTGTAAATTTCTGAGTTTGTATTTCTTTTATCAGTAGGCAAAATGTCCAGTTTTGAAGGTAGCCATCCGCAAGAGTTAAGTAATTACAGTAGTTCTTTATTAGTGGTACTGCTCACTGACAGGCACTGGCTATGTTGTGATCTAAAGCCCTTTAGTGTAAGAAGAATGAACAACTCAGTGCTTGTAGGTCACTAACCTCAAATGCAACATATTTTGCCTAATTGTGGTGTCATACTGCCGGCGTGGGTAAACCAGCTGCTAGAAGGCAGCACATAAACACCCCAGGGTCACTGCTGAGGAGGTGCTGGTGTCAGCGGTAATGAGGGAGCGAGGCAGGTAAAGACTAGACCCTGCCCATCTACCTTGACTCTTGATCATGTTAGATCAAAACTGACCACGCACACAATTCACATAACAACTATTTTCCTTCCAGACTTATCCAGCAATGGAGTATATGATGATGAACACCATTTAATTGTAAGCCAGTCACGGTGTGTTGACACACAAGAAATTAGAGCACACACCGTATACTGCGCTTACTACACATATTGCATACAATTAGCAAGATGCAATACCCATCCACACGTAATTTCTGTCCCTATTTATTACCGGGGGCTGCCTTCCTCTAGCTGCTGAGGTTGCACAATGACACGCACTCAGAGACTCCTCAGTATAAAAAAATAGGCCTCTGTGAATAGAAGACAGAGGAAGAGAAAGCGAGAGCATTAGGCGCAAAAAAACCAACCAAGAAACAAAGAAGAGGAAATCCAGATATAGGAGAGAAAATGAGATATTTCCTTCCACTTTAACCTTCTGCCATGGTTACTACAGTAGACTGGTAATCTTGACTAGTCTTCTTCAAGGTCTAAACTAATCCTATGTCTCTCACTCATTGCCCATCTTTGTTTGTCTAACCCATTTCTACTTTTTCGTCTCTCTTCCTCTGCCTCACTGATATAGAGACATTACTGTCAGATAGGCTCTGGGAGGCCTCTCCTGTCTTTTTGATTGACAGCTCCCTCCCCCTTCCAGTGGGCAGAACAGTGGGAGGTAGACCTTTCATTAATCTTCTGTTATGAGTCATTCATACATTCAGATTGCAAATCTTATCAAAGCACTGTGTAGACACATCCTGAATTTGTTTTTAGTATATTTATTAAGAACCGTGTATATTAATCAGCATCAGATTATTTTAACTGATTTATCAGTTAATCAAAGTCGGTTTTTAACTTTAGGAAAAAGTGCCTAGTCTAAAATCCAAATATTTTTGATTGACAACATAAAACTGAAAAAAGTAACACATTCTTACTAGAAGCTAGAATCAGCATATATTTAATATTTATTCTTGACAAATGATTGAAGAATCAGAAATTAAGATTTATTTTGTGTTGATTGAGTAAAAGGAAAAAAAAAACCCTAAAGAATCAGTCAAACATTGATCACGAAGCCCACGTTCTGATGTTAGCAACACTGTCCAACATCCTTTGGCTAGATGGGCATGGGCAGCGCTGGTCCTTAAATGCCACTGCTCTGCTTGAAGATACCAATTCACCTTATTTTGTCTCCCTTATCTGAGTTGGAATTTTGCAGCTCCCGACTGACTGAACACACCTGAAACATTGTATAACATATTTATTTACTGACTCTAACAAAGAAATGGAGGGTTTCAAAATAATCTCTTATATTTGCTGGTGTAGAGTTACGTGGCTTTAAGACAAAGTACTTTGTGATTATTTTTGTGAGACTGTGTGTTGTTAAGCGAATTCAGCATATTGCTTGAGCAGTGGGGCAGGTGTTGAGAGAAAGATGAAGCACATTGTGCATATTGTGCACAATGTGTCTGTATACATGCAAGTATTCACAGCACATAGCACATAGCCACAAATAGAATTGGCCATTATTTTAGACTGACATGGAGATAATTGATTTTATTTGTGCATTTTAGCAAGTGGTCTCATTCATACGATACACTTCTGTACTATAGATTAGTGTCCAATGCACTTGGTGAAAAACAAATACACACACATTCAGTCTTTACGGCCCAGCTCATACCTCTAATAGTTTCCAGGAGCTGTCACTAGAGCTCAGCCAAAGGAAATACAGGCTGAAATAGAACACTTCGTTTCCTTGGCCCTCGGGCTACCTACAATATCTAGCTAGTTTTGACTTACGCCCACTGAAAACCGATTTATGTAAAAAGGCTCTGTCTTATTCTGTTAGTCTGTTGGCCTTTGCCTTCTTTTCCTTCTAATCCTCACCTTACTGTTCACTTGCTCTCTCCCTGTCTTTATCTTTTTATTTACCTCACTCTTTCCTCCTTTGTCTTGCTCCCTTTTTGTACCCCTCTTGTCCGCGTCTCTATCGTCTCCTTTTCAGCTTTTGACCATGAGAGAAAGTGTTCCTCAGAAGTGCCTGCCCTGATTTTTGTATGAAGTGATGATTGTGGATGGAAATGTTTTTCCAGACACTGAGTGCACTTTGGCTCTGACTCACATAGATCTAAAGAAATGGGTTGAAAGTTTATATGTGCACAGTGTGTGTGAGTGTGCGCACGCTTTGAACTATGAACGTCTTGGTGTGAATGTGCCTGAATGCCATAGATGTGATACACATTGGTCTACACAGCTTTAGTAATGAAAAGCGAAGGATGCTGAGCATTTGAGTTGAACGCTTGACTCATTATTCTCTCCTTTTCTGTTTGGACAGCTAAGAGAAGCTAGCAACAGAAGAAAGAGAACCATTTGATGGAAGAAAAGAAAAAGAAAAAACAAGAAGAAAAGATCAAGAAGGACGTAGCTCAGAAAAAGGTGGTGAAAATTATGCATGTCCTCAAACACACACTTATTTATAAAGCTGCGAATCTTTTGGGGTAACTAACAAGCTCTTAAATTGGTAATCAGTTTGTGTACAGTTGGTGCTTTTTTTTTTTTAGTCATCACTGATAGTTTGTTAAACTTTAGGTGAGAAATAACTTGAAAAGATTTGACCACTGTGCATAATATTCTTGAGTAATTTAGGTCAGAACACAGATTTATTTACAGTTATGATTGAATGTAATCCTTCTATCCTCCTGTCTTAGGTTCTTAACTATATTTCTCTCTCCTCCTCTGCAGGCAGCTGATCAGAAATCCAAAGGTGAGTGTCATGATCAAGTAAACTACACTCTTCATCTGCCTCATTGTCTAAAACTGCATTACAGCCATTGATACACATTAATCAGCTCTGATTAACATGCACTCAACCGTAAAGACTTATGGACACGGATTATTCTCACATTATACACACATAGCATTTAGCGTACTTGTACACAGATGGACACACTCAGTTTGCACATGCATGAACAGCTGCAGCATTTGACTCTCTTTCTCTCACACACACACACACACACATGGACATACGCACAGCACAACAAATACGGTGGTGTGTGTGATGCAGAGTGACGCTCAGTATGCCCACGGCACCAGGCAGTGAAGCGTGAGGGCACTCAGACAGCACGCTGAGGTTGGTGTGGGTTGGGGGGGGGTAGAGTAAAGGAGTAAGGGGGTGGAGTGGATTATAAGAGAGTCGTGGAATTCAGCTGAAAATGTGGAACACTTTGTTTGTGTGTATTACTAGAAAATAATCTGTTAGCTGTTCACCAGCTTTACATGAATAGGGGCTATAATTGCCACGGTCAGTGGTTTGGCAGTGATGATAATGGGGCAGAGGTACACACTGCTCCTTATTCTGCCCACTTCATGCTTTTGCATGCAGGCCTCTCTCGTACTAGAGTGTGGGTCCATGTTGGTGATTGGCTCACTGTTCGGATGAAACTGGACCTAGCCACTTCCTTCTCTGGCTATATTGAAAAGGCATCCATCATAGGATAACCATACCATAACATATTTAGCCCCTTTTAACACTGTCTACTGATGTAGACCAGCAGCACACAGTGCATGCTACAGTGTTGAAGAGCAATAATGCAGATAAGAGTTTGAATGAGTATAAACATATTAATTGTAGAGGAGAGTGTGCACGTGTTGGCACAGTATAGTGTGTGTGGTCAGTCTTCCCCGGGAATCATGTTCTACTCTTAAACTGCTGGCTGACAAATGCATAGTGAGGTTTTTGTGTGACATTTAGAAGATTAGCATGAGGAACTGGAAGAGGAGCTATTAGAGTTTTGTGGTCATTTAAGGAGCTTTAATTTAGGAATTTTAACGCTAGTGGTTGGAGCCATTTGTAAACACAGTGCTCCAGTTTTAGTGGACTGAAAGTCATGAGACACTTTTCGACCATGCTGCAGCCATGTTTAAAATATTATTTGTTTCAGGATCATTTGTGTTTAGATTGTGATCAATGGTCAAAATTGCATTATTACCCTAATACTTTCTGCCTACAGTATATGGTGTTCATATGTAGACTGTACCAAGAGTTTCTGGTAGGAGCGAGCAGCAAAGGAAATGCTGAGAGTCAGGTTGTGAATATTGAAAACTCTGCCTGGGACAGAGGGGCCCATGATCAGGGGCACAGTTAAGAAGGAGAAGGAAGGAAAGCAGAGGAAGAAAGAGGCTGTGGAACAGGGTGTTCTAAGGCCAACTAAAAGCAAAAATGTAGGAAGGGAGGAAAGAAAGTAATGAAGCAGCGAACACTTTAGACGAGTGCCAAAAATGACCATCGGAAGTCAATGACTGTACTAATATAGAAGAGGACTAATGACATGGACATTTATTTTACGGTATGTTCAATGAGAGATGGAGAGAAAGGGACATAGAATGAGAAACTGATTGTGTGTATGTAGTGGCTACTCACGCAGACAGAAAGATAAAGAAAGTGGGAGAAAGAGGGTTTGTTTGAACACTAATCGTTCGGCGAGCCATCAGGACCCCTGAGTTTGCTCATAACCTCCCATCTGCAATATTTTTTCAAAGAAAGGTGGCATCAACTGGAATGAGTTGAGTTTTCATGCGTGACACTAAATAATAGAGGTGTGTGTATATGCAGGAAGGAAGAAAATCAGTATGCACTAGTGATTTGTGTCTTTCCATCCATATCAGTGAATTCTGCCTTCCTTATACACTCAGAAATTCATAGACACATACACATGGACACCACCTCCCCCCGGTCTCAGTCTTTTTCTGCGTTCCTCTCTGCAGGCCTCCATGGTCCCAGGCATTTCAATTTGTTTGCGGTAATCGATCTCAGCCTGGCGCGTTCATATGTATGAAAATGAGATAAAGCTTTGGTGCGGTGGAATTAACTTCTCTGCCCCCCATTAGGTATGAAGCCTCACAAATGCAGGGTTCCAGGAGGCAGCGTCCCACTGCCCCAACCTACCTCACCGCAGCCACACACAAACACACACAGACTGGACCTCCCTTCTGCCCTTCCTCCATCATGGTCCCCATTACCTCAGAGGGATGCTGATTATTCACCCCCAGCACACCGCAGCTTCATCACCGTTTCTGGCGCCACTGCAATCACAATCAGTCAGTTTGACTGCTACACATATCTACCAGCCTTGACAAAAACATGCACATGCCAAGTAACACACACACACACACACACACAAAAGAGGAGTGCATGAAAAGCACCCGTTCCCATCAACGTGCAAGTGTGCATTTTTAGATATCCACAGTTACATTCTAAGGCATGCACACTTCTACCTACAGAAACCCGAAGCCTTTCAGTCTAGGCTATTCTCCATGAGTAAATCAAATTCTTACGTTGTGATACTGCTGAACAGCCAAGGCCAGAATCTACTAGCAACGGCGTCTCTTAGTTTACAAATATTATTGAAGCTATAAGAACATGTGGCCACAGTAGGAAGTTACACAAATGCATTTTGTAAAACAGGTAGCACAGGCACAGCTAACCACAGGAATACCACAGTGTCATTTCCACACCCTGAAAATCACGAAATCTGCAATCTCCGTTTTTGCTTCTCACACAGTTCTCCCTGTGGAAAGGTTAGAGAACAAAGGTAATTCCTGTTAGTGCCTCGTCCTTCACCTTCCTCTTTTCCCATGCCGTTTCTTCCGCCCATTTCATTTCGCCCTCGATATGCTCTGCCCCTGGAACTACATCTGAGGAGAAACATATTTACACGGTGTCACCACGGTGATAACAGCATTATAGTTTCAAAGTGGCGAGAGACGCACATAAACACGAGTGCGTCGTATAATTCTGTATTGGGTTAATTTGCAATTTCACATGCTATTAATTGTGTCAACACTTTTGAAAGGGAATTTTATGAATCGCAATCTAATTAGAGGCTAATTTACTTTAGCATTTGTGCTGCTTTTCTCTTCTGTTAAGCACATTTATAAACACTCAATGAATTAATGGCGAATAGCTTGTGAATTACATCCTATGGATTTGCGACTGACTAGCATAATTGTTTTTCCTCTACCCTCTGTGTGCTCACCCCGCATGCATGTCAAGTGCTGGAGGATAGTGAGTAGGAGAGCTGGGGGGTGGCGGGGGGGCAAAAGAGAAAGGAAGCAAGAGGGGTGCACAAACTTAAACAATGCTTTTCTCTCTGTATATTCATGTTGTGTGATCATTCGCTAGCTGCTGACAAGAGAGTCTATTCAGTGCCTGTTGCCCCTCCCCCATCATCTCCTCCTCCCCCAGCAGTGGGCTGCCTTATGTCAAATATTAGGCAGATTAATAGGATGTAGCTCAAATGACATAAATGAAAGTTCAGTTTGTGTTTTTAGTGCAAGGAGTCTGTTTGTATGTATTTGTGAGCAGTGGTCAAAGTTTATATTTCTCCATGAGGGGCTTTTTTTGCTCTTTCCTCAGGCCATTGTCTGTTAAACCAAAAGAGAAAATAAATTGTCCAGACACCATGTCATTGTACAATTTGAACTTGACTTGATGAGAATTTTTTTTTTATTAGTTGTATGAAGTGTAAGGTGATAATGCCTTGAAATGTTAGTCATAATATAAAAGACCTGTGTATAGGAAATTCACTTTGGGTCTGCAGGTGAATTATTTACCAACACATTCACTGTTGATCAGTCTTATACAATATGGTGATAATGACCATGCAAAATACTGCTGATGTTTTTACAAGATGCAGTGTCAGCGTCACGCTTCTTTAAATTCAAATGCATTTGGTTTTATTGGCCACATTATGTACTTATTTACTAATTGTTGAGAGACCCCCCACTTCTGCACTTAGCAGTGGAAGATGATGTTTCTTATTTAGGTGTCAGCCTCAAATTTTAAGATACCTTGCATACTAATTGTATCTGTTCAGTTCAAAGGCATGTATCCTTAGGCAGTTGTTGCCCTCAGGTATATGGATCAAGATGTAGCGCGATCCTGTAAAAGCTCTTTGCCCACAAAGCAAGCAAGATGGGCATACCTGTGATGAGCAGCCAAGACCTGAGAGAGGGAAAGGGGGCCCTTGCATAGAGAGAGGGTGGGAGCACTAATTAGAGAGAGAGAGGGTGAAACAGGCGTGGAATGGGAAGAGGTCACAGGAGGCAAAGGGGCGTGCAAGAGGCAAATGGAGGTATGTTAGGCAACTGCCAGTCTCTATAGCAACGTCCCGTTATAGAAAGGGTGAGGGGTGGAAATTTTTTCCTTTGTTTTGTGAGTGAGTGAGCAAGTTAGTTTTTCTCTAAAAAATACTGACAGATGGGGTCTTATAAGGACTCACTCGCTTGTGTGCATGAATGCACGTATATTTGCCTTCTGTGACTAAAAGGTTGCTTACCATGTCAGAACAACAGTATCATTTCTGTATTCCCCTGGAGTGTTGCCACAGTAGTCACATTCAATATTTATTACTACTGCTATGCCGGTAATATTTCATACTAGTACACTACTTAATGTTATACATTTTAAAGACAAAATGGCTTAGCTCTATCATCTTCCATTATAAGAAAAAACAATTTTTTAGTCTTGTATATAGGATTTGGCTCTTCCAGGTAAAGGAAAACATGGTTAGAAATTATGAAGATCAAAGCATTGAGTAACTATATAATGACTAACAACTGTACTTTCATGAAAGAGGAAACCAAAATCCGCTTCAACTGAGGCTTTGTGGAAGAAAATGAGAGCTGTGATATTAAAAAATTAATCAAGGCAGTCTAAACTTATATTATTCCCAATGTTTGCAGTTCATGCACCTGGTGAACCCATCTATTTGTGCCTGTGTATCCGGTGTATTCAGTATCCAGTAACCAGACAAAATTGAGTGGACTCTTGTTTCACTACTTTGCTGTATGTATCTTGTCTTTGTCTACACCGATGTAAACCCACTTCAAAACAAGCTGCATTTACCTTCTCTTCCTCTTAGCTTTTGTTGGATTAAGAAATTCAGCATTGTGCACTGCATATCGGTCTGTGTGTTACGTCCATCCCTCCCCCTCATGTAAACATGGCTGCATAAAAAGTGGCTGTGCAGACAATAGACAGAAGAGTTGTGGGAACGTGCACTGCCTGGCACTAGGCTCAGAGAACGAGTTGTTTTACAATAACAGACCTTTTCCCATTATATCTAATTTGTCCATTTTCAACTCTATTTGTGATTTATTGTATTTGTATTTCACTCTGCTTCATAAACCTTTCTTCTTCATTTGGGCTCACTTGCTCTCTATTCTCAAGCCTTTGCTCTTTCTCCCGCTCTCTCATTGTGTGTAATTAACCATTTAGTGTGAAGAAAGGCGGTAATTAAAAGTTTGGTACAAGGTTGCAGAGAGCGCCTCAGCTGGAGGGTTTAATGGAATTTACAGTGCACTTGATATAAATGCTTATTTAATTGCCTCTTCTTTTCAACTTCAATTAGAGGTACTAAGGCCACTACCACACTACCACCAAGAGTCTCCACTTGATTTTCAAACCACAGCTGCCTGTTATACTGTAACTTAAGTAAAACTGTATTCACCACTGCTAAGATGGTAAAAAAATAATTTGCAGTCTGATTTTAATTTTTTTCCCCCATATGTTTGTCTTTCTCTTCATTATTAGATTTGTAGCACTTAACAGGTGAGGTCACAGGGTGAGAACAGTAAGGTCAGTGCACTGACTCGTTTGTCATTTAAGACAAATGTTGATTCTTCCATAATTTGGTTTCATTTCTTGATTTTTAGAAAATATATTATCAATAGAAACACAGTAAACCAACAGTGAGAGTGTAATAAGCAGAAAAAACATTTCTTCAAAGCTGTTAGTCATCTAGTTGGATTCAAATGCAATACTGTGCAACTTTTTGCAATTTACTGTGTTTATTTCATTGCCTTTCACTGGCAGTGTGTGTAAGCAGCATACTGTTCACTTTCCTCATTTGAGGTTTTTGAGGCACACTGTCATCTAAGGGATTTCCCCACCATTTTACCATTTTTTCCTTCGTAGTCATTCTCTGTAAATCCCACCCCCACCACTTCAAAAGCACTTACCCATATATTATGGATTAGGAAAAGACCTCTGTTCATCAGTAAATGTATTTATGGTTGTTGAGGGCAAAGGGACCTGTCTCTCTTACGTTTACTATTGTCTCTGTGAAATCAGTTGTTTGCTGTCTGATTTGCACTTATGTGCTTACAAACATTAATTCTTATTTATGTACGTTTTAAATACAGATTACACCAAACATGGTTACACATTACCCAGATAGATGTTTCTTGAAATGAGAAATCATTTTAGCATTTTTGCAAGCATAGAATGATATCATTGAACTGGCTTGTGACAGTGTAGATTTAAAACCAGCATGCGTGTCTAGAATAAATTAGATATCTGTGACTTAAGGGATTTGCTGCATGGATACACCCATGTTACTACAACAACACAAACACAGACTGTATGAAGCACTGAGTATGAAAGAGTGTATATGATGTATGCTTGAGCAGAGGGAGTTGTGGGTTCATCTGTTTCCTGACTAGCAGGAGCAATAAAGCATGCGGACTGACTAACATCCATATGGGCCTTTATGATCAAACTCTCCCAGGAACCCACTGCAAACATTAACAGATCAAGAAGGACTTTTGAGCAGTGAGAAAAATCTGATTCTGCAACTTGCAGCTTGGTAGTTTCTGGACCACTAGAAAATAGTATCCCAATGCCCTTTTTCTGTAGAAAGAACTATAGTACAGGAGCCAAAATAAAAACTAAGTTTAAACTTCTTTAAAGGGTCAATTGATTCTGTCACTACTCTCTATGGTAACACAAAGCAATAGAAAAAGCAATAGGGCCAAAACCTACTTGGAGTTGTAAGAGCTGGAAAAAATGGAAAAGAAAGTGGAGAGAAGGGCTGGGTGGAGGGGAGAGATTTGTAAGATGGGAAATTGGAAAAGGGAGATGGCACTATAAAGAAAAAGGAGCAAGACAAGGGAGAAAAGGCACCGATACACAAGATGAGGGATCAGACATGGATAAAGGCACAGAGGGAGAACAACATAGTAAAGAGAGATCACTTGGCTGGGAGACAGGTAGACACAGAAAAAAGAAAGTGACAGCTGTAGCAACCCGCTGATGGAAAGACAGAGCTGGGGGGGTGATTGGAAATGGAGTGGGGAGGACGGAGTGGGAAGGGGGCAGGGCAGCATGTCTCCACCGTCTTGTTGCCTGATTGGCTCAGGCAGCGTCAGGCGGGCTGAGCTGAATTTAATCAGAGATGTGCGTCACCAGCTGCAGTTGCAAGCCAACAGCCATCCAGATACTGCTGGGGGGGGGGTGTTCACTGAAATCTTATTGGTGGAAGTGGGTGTAAACAGCTGTAAAAGTGCTGTTTTGTATTGTATATATATATATGTAATACATTTTTATGTTTTCTAGAAGTGTGTGTCTATGAAAGATGCCATTCAAAGAAAGAAGAGACTGTTATGCTTTGCCTGTTTGCATTTCTAAGAAGCATCCCCCGTTCCCATCTTATTCTGTGTCTTTCTCCTTCCTCGCTTGTTTGAGAGCAGTCTCCACTGTAGTGCAGAACAGCTCTACCTATCGCTAGACTATAGAAAACATCAACTATTCATCATGCATTTACCCACGGACCAAGAAACTGTTATTCGCAGCAGCAGCTCTTAGGTCACTAACTATTAGCAGCCAGCTATTAGCAGCTATTTCTGTGCTGCATGGAGCTCTCAAGTGGAGTAGTGCTGTACCAGACCTACTTCAGTTTCCCTCTCAACCTAAACTCTAGTCTTACAGCAGGCTCTAACAGCCACACGCTAGCACCACGACACTCCCTTTCCATGTATTGTCCAGCGTTTTTTTTTTTTCCTTCATCCTTGCAGCACCAGAGAGCAAACATTAGCAAAGCCAGTTTGTTTGGTTGTTAACTATCCAGGTCCTGCTAGTAATAACAGCTTTAAGCCTAACACACTTAGACGGCTGGCTGGTCACTGTAGCTACAGGGAAAGGGTCAGGCTGAGGTCAGTCTATTCAGGGAAAGGTGTCTGTGTGAAAATAACTAGAGAAACGAGCATAATGAAAAGGAAAGAAGGTGTCTCTGTGTGTTTGTGTGCTTCTGTGTTCAGTCAGCAGAAAAAATATGACCTTTTCATAGAGTGTGCCTAGGCCACTAGCAGATGTTCAACAACAAGCTGCATGAGGCGATTAGTTTAAAGGGATAGTTCACGACAGAATACAGTGCAAGGGCGTATTCAATTGTCCTTTATAGAGGCCTATAAATAAATAGTATATATAAATCATAATCCACAAAAATACATATACAGAGCCTTAAAGAGACTGTATGATCATATGTTGGAAGTACAAGATGCTTGCTGTTGAATCTTTTGCCTAAACGGGACTTTGAATGTTGTTAACTATACTCCTGTTATACCACCACATGTGGAGTTTTTATAGGGGTATTGATTGACATTAAAAACACCAGGATGCTATAAGGAATTGATTAAAACCGGTTCATTCTCTGGAAAACCTTTGCCTACTGCCACCTTGAACTGCTGAATGCAGTTTCTGTAATTAAAGGGCTAATAGTGAGTTTGCCCAGACATTAATACCTTGCTACCTGCATGTGTCTTCTCTGTGTGTTTGCTTGTGTGCCTGTGTATTGTATCCATCCAGTGCCAGAGCCTGCTCCCACTAAGCCTAGTCCCGGCCCACCCCACCACCTCTACCCTGCCAGCCCCACGCTGCCCCTCTCCTCCTCTTCTTCTTCTGGCAATGGCAAGCGTGCCTCCTCCAGTAGCCAGCTCCCGACTCAGACTCCCCCTCAGCAGCAGTGCCAGTTGTCTTCTGCCAGTGCTCGCTACCCGCCCAGAGAGGTGCCCCCGCGCTTCCGCCAGCAGGAGCACAAGCAGCTACTGAAGAGAGGCCAGCCACTGCCTGCAGGAGCCCTCAGTGCTCTCACCCTCTCCTCCTCCACTTCCTCTTCTTCACCCTCATCACCTTACTCTTCTTCTTCTTCTACGACTACTAGCAGCACTACCCCAAACTCTGCCACGTCTACTGCGGGCAAACGACACCCAGGTTTGTGTCAATATAGTGTTAAAGTGCCCTGGAATATTATTTTGTTTTTGCATTTGACGTTTTAGGTGGTGGCCAGCAAGCTTCATTTAGTTTTTGCTTTTCACTTTCATGCATGTTAGTTGTATTTTGGTTGCATTTTTGGTGAAATTTCACTTTAAGTTCAGTAAACCATCCTTTAAATATATATTCAGCTTTATCATTACTTCTATTATCCACACCTTTTCAGATTTCAGATTTTTGTAGAGCATTGCCTAAATTCTATAGCTTAGCATAGTTTTATACGTTGTATCCAGTTTGCTTTGCAGAGACACAGTGGTATGCAAAGTAACATTAGCATATTTACTGCATTGTAGGCACAATAAATTATTGTGATTATAATTGCACATTGTATTGTCTGTAACAGTACAACTTGACTTCTTGTCAGCATAAAATAATAATGAAAAACAGCTCCTATATTATATGGACAGGCTAACCAAATGTAAATTCTGTTTTCAGAGGGCTGATTCCCCTGTGGTTTCCTTTTTGAGAATAGTTGCATGCTTATTTCCCCAAGTAAATCTGTGGTATTAGTGTGCAAGTCTAGATACTGGTGCTTGTAACACTGGCAATAACAATGCCAAATGATTTCAAAGCTATGGAAATCCCTGTTTAAATGCTTCTAAGTGAGAGGGACATGGTTCAGTTGTTTCAGCTTCTCCTTATCCTTTTTAGTCACTCACAGGAACACATACACTCAGACCACTGTACCCAGTGGTAGACTTATAATTCAAGTCACTCGCTGTCACAAAAAACACTAATACTGACTCTGCCTTAAGGTGTTGTGCATTGGCTTGCATGTTTTTATATGCAGGTAATGTGTTTATGAAGGAAGACTGTAACTTACTCAAACCATAGTTACTTCTCCTTTTTTGTTGTACAGTACTTTTGTGCTCACACATCTTTATTCCTGATTTTTGTTTTATCTTGATCTGATTCTTGTATTTGTCTGAAGGGTTTCTATGTTTTATTTTTCTCTTTGTAAAACTTAAAAATGTACACATGAAACACATCACAAACCTTGCAGAGATAGATGAATGCTATCTCTGTAGCAAGCCATGCAATGTTTTTATGTTCAGGACTTTAAGTAGGACCTAGCAAGAGCATCTGCTTGCATCTTTGTTGAGTTTCACTCCTCTCTTTCTCTTTTTTCTCTTTCTTTTCATCAGTGCTCTTTCGCTGCTTTGTGCTGTCTTTAATTACTGATTTAAAATTTCTTTGGAGACTATCAGGCACTTGGTAAACACATCCACAGCAGCTGTGGATGTAGCCCAATATCACAAATTGCCTCAAAAGGGCTTTACTGTTTGTATAACATATGACTCTCTCTGTCCATAGACCCTCAGATTGGTTAAGGAAAAACATCCCGCATAAAATCATCAAACAGAAGTTAAATCCTATGTAGTCTGTGCAGTTAATTATCTATTTTAACTGTTCAGCATTTCACAAATGGCATTAAAACATTGATAACTGGGGCTTATTCCTATTATTCTAGATCAGAAGCTACAACTTCCAATCTTACAGTTCTGTGATATTTTAATCTCTATGCTCCGCTGTTTAGTGCAGGATTTCCTCAGCTGTGGGCTAGGATCTAATGTTGGTTCCAATATATCCAAGCTTTTAGATTTCTAACAATATGTTTCCCCTTTGGGCTCCAGGCTAGTCAAGAACCCCTGGTTAAGTGTATTAACCAAAAATGTCTTAGTCCAGCAGTTGTTGTCCTGTATGGCCTTTACGTCGTTCTGTTTTGTCCTGGGGGCTCTCAACACAACATTGCCTCTGACAGAGTTGCCATTGGCTGGGTTTTCACCTCATTCCCCTCTTGTTCTTGTCCTGAGGGCTTCTAATCCACAGCTTGTTTTTTCCTGTCTGCTCAGCAAATTGCCTCAAGCCAGTGTCCCTGTTGTTGCAATGATGATGACGAGCATAACTTAGAGAGAGAGCTTTCTAGTTAAAGTCACCGATCTGCAGTTAGATTTGGCCATTGTGTTTGTTTATTTATGTTTATTAATTCATTCTCAACTTTACAACTTTATAGTAAAAGATCTTGGAAAAAATAACCGACTTCTAAAATGATGTTAGTCCCAGTTTCAGCAGCATCTGTTGTATTTATAGCAACAGATGAAAAACTTCCTATAAACAAAACAAAGTATTAGCTTAAAATCTTAATGACATGTTTATATATCATGTTATGTATACTACCTACATAAACTACCTTTCTACCTCAGTGGAACTTACATGAAAGGTTAAACTCGATTTTGAGCACATAGATTTGACCCCTCTGGTAAGGTTATATTGTCCCATGGGGATGTGATGATGGGATAATTCCGTCGCTCAGAGTCTCAAAGGCTTTTGCGATCGTGGACATGAAAACACAAATATATAGATGTAGTGGATATGCAGCAGTGTATTTAAAAAAACAACTCTAGTCTGACCTAGTTGTGTCCTCTCAGATCTCTGTCTGCTTTGCAGGCCAGCTGGCTTGGTGTTGAAAAGGGGAATGGATGCAGGCACAAACACAAACACATGCACGTTAGTTTATAAGCTAGCAGTACTGCAGTATTATGGGGTAGATAATTTAAAGTAGTTGAATCCATTTCTTTTGACCCATTTGTGGTTGCTTTGTTCACATTTGGCTCAGAGAACTATACTGATTTAATTTACAGGCAATGTTAAGTTTATGCAGCGTGTATGCATTTTAACAACCTATCCACACACCACCCCATCCCTGAAGTATTAAGATTCAAGGGCATTCACACCAATCCCCCATAACCTCTGCTCTCCCTACCCCACTGAATTGTCCCAATCACCAGACAGGGACCCCCTGTCCCTTCTCCCTCCCTCTGTTCACCCACCATCCCCGTCTCTCCAGCTGACTGGGGACCATTAAGTAGTCCAAAGCAGCCTGCAGCCGTCCAGACAGACTCCCTAGTAGCAGGTGCTGGAGTGGGGGTCTCTTAACTGTGGGAACTGCAGCCCAACAGCTGTTGGCTGGTCACCCAGACAGAGCACGTAGCCAGAAGGCACTCTGCTGGGTGCTGTTAAAAGACGTGGCCCTTTTTATGTGTAGGTATAGCAGTTTAGACTTTTTAGCATATAGCTTATTTAAATTAAACACTTAGCCCTAAATAACAAATTGTTCTGCCGAGTGGAACAGAAACTTAATATGTAATGGTTTTGTATGTATAATATTCTTGCTGTATCAGGTCATGAAAATGTAGTGTTTTAAAAATAATTGCCAAATTGATCTTGGTTATTCATGTTTTAAAATGACCAAATTATCTTAAGACTGCTGTATTACAGTTAAGCCAGAGAGACACGGATTGCCCCATGCACTTAGGCTGTGAAACACACATTCACAAACAAGTGAGACAACCCCCTAGTGGCTTCATTAATCCATGCTCTGTCAGGGAAACCAGGGAAGTCACCATGGTCTCGCTCTCTTTCATTCTTTCTCCTCTCAGCACAGGTAAACAAACATGAGTGATGAGCTTTTTAAACCCTTCCGTGACCATTTAGTCACTCTTTCTTTTTCTCCCAGCTTCCAGGAAAAACAAGTACACGCAGTCTTTGATGTGAGTGGGCATAAAGCCCCCCTCAAAGAAAGATGGAGAGGGTCTGTTTGGGGGACAAAACATTGCTAAACGTCCCCTCCTTCTTTGGTTCTGGTGTTATGTCACCCCACAGTTTGTTCTGAGATTAGTCTGTGGCTCACAGTCAGACTAAAGGATCCATTTATTGCCACACCATCTCACTTAGTCTGTTCATGTTTCTCTCTCACCATCTCCCTTTCTTTTCCCTTGCCAACACAAGCACCAGCCCCTCCCCCAAGACTTTTCTCCATCTCTCACTACCACCCTCTCCTTCGGTTTTTCTGTCACCCTGCCTTTCATTTCATTCAAAGGGGAGGGGAGCCATTTAATTCTTGGCTACCTGCCCATTTCTATGATGGCAGGTCGCCTCATTATCGGCTCATCTCATGCTTTTTTCTGCTTCAGCTCTCACAAGCTGGCTTCACATAGCTTCAACGTCTTGTTGCTGTTGTTTAATTTCACCTTTGCCGCACAAGCACTGTTGGTGTACTCATCAGTAGGGTTTTTTTTTTTAAATTTTATTTAGATGTAGTCCCGGTTCTATGCGGAAAGCAGGCCTGTGTGTGCACGCATGGATTTACAAATCAACACAAAAAGGCTGCCTTTCTCCCCGTTGAAAGCATGAGGAGCCATTGAAGGCCCTTTTGTTTTTATTTTTGACCCTTTTCATTCACGAGGCATAATCACAGACTGCCCTCCTAATTGCAACCAACCACATTACTGACACATGATTGCAGATGGTGGATGGAAATAATTGTCCCCTTTTCTTTGTTTTTCATGTTCAGCTTGCTTTTGTCCCACACCCCACCCCCCTCCCCTGCCAAATCACTGCTTTGCCAAGAACCAGCGAGACCTTTCTGTTGGAATGTGTGTAAAGGGAGTTGAAAGGGTACAGTCGAGGGATGTTGAGGTGAAAGGATATGAGTATCTTTCACTATCCCACACTCTCATATGAACATATTTACGGAGGTAGACTAGGCACCCGTATAATATAATATAATGTAATCCAGTACACGTGATAAATGTCACATTCTTGTTGAAGCAGATACCCACATCTGCTCTTTGCGTTGTATACAGTCACACAAATTCTTGCACATGCAGTACAGCTGAGATACAGCCCAGTAACCCAGTGATAGCAGTGAATTGGTGTTTAGGATGTTGTGGTTTGACCTGGTAGTCTACTGTAGACTTGCTCAGAGGATGTTTGCTGGTTTTCTATCCTAGCATGGATTTGTGTTAGCACTAAGAGAATGGTGCTTGTGTCCTCAGGTATTTTTCCACTTGCTCCCTCTCCCCAACTGACCTTTTTTTTCTACTGCAGGCAACATGCACTATTTTTTCCTTCATTTTTGTTTTGTCACCAACCTGTCCACCAAACCTTTATTTTTTGTTATATTCTTTTTGTATGATCATAGTATCTGTCACCCAAGTGATAAAGAAAAAGATGGCTGTATTCCAGACTTTGATTAGCTTATCATGTAACCTATTTTCATACTCAGGAAACAAAATGTGTAAATGATACTGAGACAAAGAGAAGGAGGGAGAAAGATAGACTGTGAGGGTTTGACCAAACAAAATTTTCCTGAGGCTGCAGCCTCTTTGCTTTTTGGCTATGTTTCAGGTTTGATAAAATGGTGCTTTTCTTTAGTTGGCAGGCTAACATGAAGACAGCTGGGACAAAGCACAAAGGAGTAACATCAGGGGCTGTTATGTTCTTGGTTTTAAAAAAACATACATACAAACATGCATACAAGTTACTGAGCTCTATTGACTGGAAACACTATTTGTTTGGGGTATGTTCCATTGAAGTGCTTCACCTCAGTCAGTGTTGCAGGTAGTTATACTAGATATTGAACCTACAATTAAATATTTGTACTGTAACTAAGATAAAAAAGGTACAAAAAAGAAATGTATCCATGCCACTTAAATATCTTTCAGAATTATTCCTCATTATTATTGATTACTGTCTTTTGGGACCTCGGAAGTTTCCATTCGACTTGTTTTTGTGTCCAGTTGTTAAGAATAAGTGCAGCTTTTTGTACCTGGTTGTAAACGGACTACAAACCGGTGTCGAACTGTGTGTATGTGTTTGCTATCGGACTGACGACCCTGTGCGATAAAGCTGCCTGGGGAGTAGAGATAAGTGTGGGTAAAAATTGCATTCACAGTGACTTTGTGGCATCTTACGCAATATCTTAAACCCACATATCTACCAGTACTTGTGTGTGTGTGTGTGTGTGTGTGTGTGTGTGTGTGTGTGTCTCCACACATCTGAAGCAAATAGTTTTTTATTATTATTATTGTTGACCACTGCCTATTTTGTAATAGAATACAAAACTTCTATTATTGAAATCGCACAACAATCGGATGTAAACTCATGCAAAAATAGGAGGTAAGGCACCCTAATTACCAAACAAGACAAATATTTTACAAACACTAAGTAATCACAAAACACATTGTAATTAAAGGTCAGTGAGTTACACTAACTGCAGCTGCTGACAAGGGTAGGCAGAAATTTATGAAAATAATGCTTGTTCACTGTTTGTGACATATGGTCCTGAATCGCACAGAGCAGTGTATTCAGTGTGTTTGAGAATTTTATATTTGCATGGGAATATACAATAGTGTAAATGTGCATATCTACCGTTTTACCACTCCAACTCTAGACCATTTTCAAACGTAACTGGATAAATTTCTCCTATTGTAAGCTTGGTTGGTCTGCGTGCTAGTGATATTCATAACTGTAGTTCCCATTGGTTTTTAAGCCCATTATATGAGGCCAGCCTAGTGGCTAGGATGTTTGCATGCTGGATCAATACCCTCCCTGCTCTCACCCAGGAGCATTAATAAGATCATTGATTAGCTGTGTCCAACTGATTGATTACCCCTGTCCACCATCGACTTAGTCTATTATTAGTTCCCCATCTGATAGGATGCTTTTATGCCTAATGAAATGGCTTGTGTTCAATATCATATTAATTAGAAAATTGCTGGAAAAACTGTGTTTCAGATAGTGTAGTACTGAATTTAGAAGATTAGGCTTAAAGATCTGAAAGTTATAGGAAAAGATTTACATCTAGTACTTAGTTCCCACACTTTATCTAGATTCTATAAAATTTAATTCAGTATTGTGTAGAGACATGGTAGTGTGAAAGCATTAGAGACACATGTATATTCAGGCACGCTTGTAGGAAGTGTTTTGTGGTTACTTAGAGCAGTGCAGTTTCAGGAGGAGTAGGCTCATCGGAGCGTAGGGAGTGATGGATGAGAAGCCATCCTGGTTTCATTCCAATAAATGAGCAGCGTTCCACTTGGGCTTCCCTTCACAGCTCCAGCCACAAAGTCACGATGGAGACTGATGGGCCTCTCACTGTTGGGTTTTAGAGGAGAACAGAGGGGAATGGGGGAGGAGGGATTAAAGGGTAGAGAAAGGTGGGGGCAGAAAGGGTGAGAGTGATCGATAAGGGCTGCCAGAGAATGAGGAGATGGTAAGAGGCAAAACAAGCAATAATGAAATGAGTTGAAAAGACTAGTGGAAAAGTAAAAATGTAGAGGAGAGGAAAGATGGGTTAGGGAAAGAATGTGAAGGTTCCATTTCCATATTTCTGTTTGGCTGGCTGCACCAGTGCAAGATATATGGGTCTGCTCTTGCAGATGTGACATGTGGCACACTTCACTGTGCATTCTGATTAAGTGTTGGATTATGGAACGTGTAACTTATAAAATTTGTGCACAAGACTTACAGGAGTTGTATTGCTTGATGTTTTGTATTCTGACCTTTTTTATTTTTCCTTTCCCTTTTTCCATCCCTTCTTTTTCCTCTCTATTTTTTACTGTTTGTCTCTACTCTTTTCAATTCCTTCTTTTTTTCTTACATTTCTGCATTTTCTATGAAAACATCCTTTTTTTTGTCTCTGACTGACTCATCTCCTCAAACTTTCTGTGTTGTATTTCTCTGTTGCCCTTATACTTAACCTCTCTTCCCTCTCCACCATCTTTTTTTTCCTTAGACATATCTCCCCAGAGTGGCCCTGGTGCCCAGTATGAGACCTCTTTTTGGGGAGCATTGCCAGCTGACAGCCCTTCCAGTGCCAACACCTGGGACAAAGTGATTGACAGAAGTGACCCAGAAGATTGGCCATCCATCAACCGCAGTAGTGATCCCAGCCACCCTGCAGCACCAGAATGCCCTTTGGGCTCAGCTAGCTCTAATCCAGACACCTGTGCTGTCACTACCACCAGTAGTAGTAGTTTTCTGAGTATGGCCACAGGTGCTGCAGGCCAGCAGGCCCACTACCCTTCTCTCAAAGCTAATAGTAACATGATGACAGGCCCTGGATCAGCCAATACAATAGCTGGTAGTAGAGGTTGGGGCTCAGATGGTAAGCAAGATGGCGGCCGTGTAGGAATGCCCAATAACTGGGGCTCTCCCAATTTTAACTTGAACCTCAATCCCAATGCCAATCCATCAGCCTGGCCTGTTCTGGGCCATGAGGGTGGGGGAAGTGGTGGCATTGGTCCAAATGGCATGTCCAACTCCTCATCTCTCCCACCGGGTATTAATGGCAATGGAAATGTGGGAAATGGGAGCCTGGGAGGTGCAGACAATGGTAGTGGAGGTTGGGTTGGCATGATGAGTGCTAATGAAAATGATCAACCACACCCTTCAACCAACACAAGCTTGTCTTTCAATATGGAACCTGCTAACCTTAACACTGATGGACCAAACCACACTAAACAACAGCAGCAAGCTCAGGAGCCAATGAGCCCTATCCCTGGGTTAACTGGCTGGGGAGGCCAGTCACCCACTGAATCATCCCAGCTCAATGGGGACACAACAGGCAGCTCTGTATGGGGTAGTGGAGAAACCAAGGCAGCTGACTCCCCCAAGGACTCAGGCTGGGACTCAACTCCCTCTGGAGGCCTCTCTGCCTGGGGCCGTCAAGGTAGTGGTGGTGGGAGTAGTGGAAGTGGTGGCTGGGGAGACTGGGGGAAATCCTCCGGTGGTGGAGATGCATCTAAAGGTTGGGACTCAGTAGATGCTGGTAGTTCTGGTTCCTGTCAAGAGCAGCAACTTAGCTCATGGGGCCAACAGCCTGGTACGGCTCCAGCAAGTGAGGGAAGTGGAGACAGCAGCGACGGTCGATCTCACTGCAGAGACAGGTCCTCCAGCATGGATTTGACCCCTCTGCTACCTCGGCAGGATTTGGACCCCAGGGTGCTGAGCAACTCTGGCTGGGGGCAGACCCCCATTCGACAGCACACTGTTTGGGAAATGGAAGAAGCCAACTCTGATGATGGAAAGAGCAATAGCAGCTCAGACACCTTAGGAGGCTCCAGCTCTAATGGTCCATCATCCACCAATGGAGGTACTATCAACCCTAACATTGGCCCTAGTCAGAGGCCTGGGTCTGGAGGAAAAAGTGACAGTGAGGGATCATCTTCATCCTCTGGATGGGGAGCTCCTCCACCTCAGCCAATCCAGACTGGATCAGGATGGGGAGAACCTACACAGTCACTTAGCAAAGCCTCTAATGGCACTACCAGTGGATGGGGAGATCATTTGCCTACTAATGGTCCCAAAAGTGTGTGTACAACATCATGGGGTTCTGAGGACAAGTCACCCAGCTGGGATGATGGTCTAACAAAAAGCCAGCCTACTGGCTGGGGAGAGGGCCCTAAAAGCTCTCATGGCTGGGGCAATGGTAATGGGGGCATCAATGGCTCCAGCACAGGGGACTGGGGAGAGCCAGAGGTCAAAAACAGTGTGTCCTCCAGCAGTATGTGGGAAGGAGAAGGAGGGAATGGAGGAAGTGGTGGATGGAAGGAAAGCCCCAGAGGAGGAAATAGAGGAGGAGGCTGGGGTAAGCCTGCTCCTGCTGTCAGTAATAATGGCTGGGGTGAGAACTCACGTGCCAGTGGCCCAGTGCAAGGAGGCTGGGGCTCTTCCAAGCCCCAAGAAAGTAGCAGCAGCAGCACTGGCAGTGGAGGAGGTGGGAGCATTGGTTCCTGGGGGGGTCCTGGTTCTGTGAAGCAGAATTCCTCTGGCTGGGGCAATGCCAACAAACAGGACCAGGGCATGGAGCCCACTGGTTGGGAAGAACCATCTCCCCCCTCTATTCGCAGGAAAATGGAGATTGACGATGGAACGTCCACCTGGGGTGATCCCAGCACCTACAACAAAACTGTCAACATGTGGGATCGCAATAATCTCAACAGTAACCCTGGAAACAGTGGCCCACCTCCCAGTAAGAATGGTGGAATGATTATGCCTAACAATAACAACAACAATCACTCTGTCAACACTGGCAGCAACAATCACCATCACGCACATCACATGCACAACCATTCCCATCATGGCCAGGCCCCAACTCACCTGCAACACCATGGAAACAACAATGGGTCACCCAACAATGGTGCCTCGCATCCAGCAGCAGGTCCTCAGGGTAGACCCCCACTTGCCAACCCAGGTAATAAGGCTGTGTTGTTTTGTTATGCTTGTAATTAAAGTAGAGTAATATTTGATTATCTGAAGATGCTAAGAGACTAAAATCATTCTCAACACTGGAATGTTTAAAAATGCAGTACATACGTATCTCAAATAAAGATTAAGTCAAATTAAACAAATTATTTTATAAAAGAATTCTGTCACAGTGATTATCAAGAAGGTAGTCTAATATAAATTGTAGGCTTCTGTATGATCACGCACACATAATTAAGACTTTGTATAGGAAGCTTAAGTTGGCTGCAGCTATAATAAGTTTTTGTGGAGACAATAGCCATGCATCTAGGAATAGCAGAGCATTACTATTGAGTGTGAATGGGACCATTGCCCCCTGCTGTTTGCTATTTGCACTGCATCATGACTGTCATGACCACCTAAAGACATATTAGAGCTGCCCACTCTTACACTTGGCCATCTCTGCTTAAGTCAGTAAAGAGAAAGCAAGAAGAGATGGAGAGTAAACTTGCACTGGCAGGCCTGAGCTGCTGCTTTCATCCTTTTGCACATCCATTCATGCAGAGACATGCACCACCTGAGGAGACAGAATGAGTCGGTCAGGGACCTGCTGCTGTCAGTAGGAGGCTGGCATGAAAGGCCTCTATATATAGACATTGTGGCACTGTCTCAGCTGACAAGCTTATAGTTGCTCTCTCCTATTAGCATGTCATTGTGACTTATCAAGAGTCTCACATATGAATTCATCTCTTTCTTCCAGGTTGGGGAGAGCTTCCCAGTGTTCAGCCTAAATCAGAGCCTGCTTGGGGAGAGCCAGCAGCTCCAACATCAACTGTGGACAATGGCACCTCTGCCTGGGGAAAGCCCCCATGTGGGGTAGGAGGATGGGGAGATGTTGGCCACGAGTCTTCTGGACCCTATGGCAGAGCCAATGGACCCCCAGGTTCTGCACCCTGCAAGCCAGGTAACACTCACACATGAACACTATTTGACACAGTGATGTATGATGCCATCAGTAGGTTAAAAAAAATGCTGATGCTGAATTTCAGGAAGATGCAGAAGGGTGTGTAGTGCCACTGGTTTTTGATCACACTCCTGGATGCAGACCTTCTTTCGGCTGCTGTACTATTACAACATGGCTGTGCCTATAGAATAGAGTGGGTGATCTAACAAACACCAGTTAAGGGAACAAAAAAAGGAGGTTTCTTTAGACCTGTGCCATTTGTGGCAATGTTTTTGATTGTGCTACTGTCATGTTGCTGAGATTAAAGCAATTCAACGCCTGAGTAGGTATTTGTTATTTCTGCTGGGGGTTTGCAGTGTTGAAAATGTTAGAGTGAGGTGTTAGGAGGAAAATGCAGAATGTGAAATGACAACAGTGGCACCAAGTGGTAAGGTTGAAAATTACTTTCTGCTCCTCTGAAATGTTTTGTTTATTCTCAGTTTGTAGAACTTAGTGTACATCTTAGGCTCATTTGTAGCCAACTAGATATGTTGTTGTTTTCTCACATCCTTACTGAGTCTTTATTATGATGTCTGACAATGTCCCTTCTCAGGCCCCAAACCTATGCAAGATGGCTGGGGAGGTGGGGGTGAGGAAATAGGAATGTCTACTGGCCAATGGGACACTGAGGATGGGGACATGTGGAATAGCCCCACCTCCCAGGAGAGCAGCTCCTCATGCAACTCCTGGGGCAATGGACCCAAGAAGGGCCCAAACAAGGTCAGATAATGCACTTGACTACCGTCATAAATATACTGGCATAATTGTGGTTGTTTTTATTCATAATTACAACAATAATAATAAAAATTGTATTTTGATTGTGTCTTTGTCAGGGGAAGATGGGTAACAAGCCAGATGAGACCTGGATCATGAACCGTCTCATCAAACAGCTAACTGACATGGGCTTTCCGGTAAGGCAAAATATTTAGACCACATATGAACTGATGTACAGTCTAGAAACACAATTAATGAATGGGAAAGCAAATAAATACATACATTAATCTGCAGTGAAACCATGATCTCTTATGAGCATGTTATTGATGTGTTACAGAGAGACCCTGCTGAGGAGGCTTTGAAGAGCAACAACATGAATCTTGACCAGGCCATGAGTAAGTTCACCAGCATATTTGTATAGACTGTTTGGCTTTTGTATATATTGAAAAATGAAAATATGAGATGGTTTTAATCGATGTAACGGCTCAAATGTGTTGCCATTTCACGGGGGAAACATGTTTTTTTTTGAAGTCATCAATTATCCAATTAAATGCACAAATCTGTAATTAGAGTGTACTTTCACTGTCTAAATTTAATAGTAATCCCTACCTTTTTGCTTCAAGGTGCTCTGTTGGAGAAGAAGACAGACCTGGACAAACGGGGCATGGGTATGTCTGATTACAGTAACAGCATGAACAAGCCCCTGGTGTGTCGGCCCTCTGCACTCTCCAAAGACCCCTCCGACCGCACCAACTTTCTTGACAAGGTAAACTATCGAGCAGCTGACCAGCCACGTGGTTTTAGATCTTTTTGAAATTATAAATGTAATGACAAAAACAAAAGTTTCTATTACTTGCACTGCAGGAGTTTTGTTTTTGAACATTTTACTTTGTTATATTTGTAATTATCATTTATAATCACTTATGCCCACAATGTGTAACAATAAACACTTTCCTTTCCTTTCTTTTTTTTACCCTGGTCCAGGATGGTGTTCTGTCAGATGATGCCCCCCCATCACCATTTCTGCCTTCCCCCAGCCTAAAGCTCCCCCTGGCCAACAGTAGCCTTCCTGGGCAAGGTCTGGGACAGAGCAGCCCGGGGCTGGCCATGCAAAACTTGAACAACAGACAGGTAAGACTTGCACAATGCAAATAAATCCAACTTGAGTTGGAAAATACAACAAACACATACAACTCGGATCATAAACCTACAGTAAAACAACCTTTGTAAATTTTGTAATGTTCTCTTAATCTTATTAATCTAACTACAATATTATGTGCAGCATTAATTTGTACTCTGTTTCAATATAAAGTGAAAATTTTACTTTTAAAATAGCTAATGCAGAAATATGCAACATTAATACACAGATTTTTAAGTATTTAAAGACTCAAATATATTTGAAGAGTAAACACATATACTGCCACACTGTAACACTGAAACCTTATTCAGTTTTTATCACAAACCAAATTCACACTCATAATTTCAAAATGTATTGCTTTTGTACAGGATTTCAGTGTATATAATTATATGATAGCAACAGCACAAATGGAATTTGTTTTACAAACACCTCCTTACCCGCACATTCGCCCAAACATCCAATTTTGCATTGCTCACTTATGTTTGTATGACCTTGCCTGAAGTGCCCATTGAAATTAGATAGTTATGCTCTATCAAATATCACCCCCAGAGGCAGCCATGGCCTAGAAAACTACAGTATGTCCTTGAATTCCAAACAAAGGCACTGTAAGCGTGTGCTTTCTATTACTTTTGTACATCTGAATAGAAAACCCTCTTCAACAACATGGAAATGTAAATATGGATGAAGCTGCCTTTTACAGGCAATTTTTTGGGGTCATTTGAAAATTCAAGATAGTTACAGTTTCGTGATCTAAACAACTAGCTGCTCTGAATCACTGTTATGCTTGCTGCGTATAGGCTGCCCATGCAGTAAATATTTTGGTGCATACAGGGTAATGTGAAGTTACACTTTTGAAGGTTAATGTTTTGAAATGTCTTTTTCCACTTGAAGTTTGGAAAAAACTTTGTAGACATTGCTATGTGGGCTTTTGAGTGCACTTAAGTTTTCTTCATTCAATTCAAGTGCACTCTGTCATGCATTGAATAGACCCATTAAAATCATAGACCTGCAGTGCTGAATTGGTCACAAATTCAAAAGTTTGCTTCCAAATCAGTGGCTCAGCTCTCCACATATGAAATGACTTCAGTAATTTGAAGTAACATGTTTAAAGAAGTTTCACTGTGCCTCTATGATGCTTACAGATACCCAGTGGAATGTTTGGCAGTAGCGGAGCAGCACAAGCCCGGGCCATGCAGCAGCAGCCTCCTCAGCCACCAGTGCCACCTCTCAGCTCCTCCCAGCCTAGTCTACGTGCTCAAGTGCCTCAGTTTCTCTCCCCTCAGGTAGATACATAGAATGTGGACATATTAGGCATGAAACATACAGCTTTATTAGTTCCTAACACACATTTGAACAGAGTTTATTACTACCAGGAAACACAGCTGGACCCCCAAAGCCTTAAATACAGATAGATAAATGTTTGACAGAAACCAAAAGTGGTAGGGTCATTATAATTAATCATACTCAGAAAGGAGACTATTTTGAAAACAAGGTCAAAAAAAGTTACTGCCAGATAACTATACTCTATCTTGACTTTGCAAGACTCCTCTGTTTTGTTTTCCTCCTTGCATTTGTGTGTGTGTGTATGTGTGTAACACTAGTTACTAGTCCTACATTGCCAGAAGCTGCTCTTATTCACTTGTTTTGATTTGCCATGACTAACTTGTCATCTTCTGTTTCTACCTCCTAATTCTTCCCTTCCCTCCAGGTCCAAGCACAGCTCTTGCAATTTGCAGCAAAAAACATCGGTCTGAACCCTGCACTTTTAACTTCACCAATAAACCCTCAACAAATGACCCTGTTGTACCAACTTCAGCAATTGCAGATGGTGAGTCAGCATCCATCCTTTCATCCGTGTTTGCAGCCTTTTTTTGACCTGAGGCAGGGAATATGTACTAGACATTTTAAGTCCTGGTCCTAACCTTAGAGGAGATGAAGCTAAGCACAGAATATCAAAAGATGGTTTTGTAACGTTATGATAGTAGTTTTTAATTTCATTTTGAATATTTACATCCAATGACGAATTAGGAGCATGTCCATTTGAGATTATGTCAGAAAAAGATTAAAAGATTTGTCATATGGTAACACCTATAGTAAACCTAACACCTTTTTCCTCCTCAATTAATGTATTTCCATTTATTTTCTTTTTGGTTCTCTTTGTTCAGGCGTACCAGCGTTTACAAATCCAGCAGCAGATGATGCAGGCGCAACGCAATGTTTCTGGCCCCATTAGACAACAAGAGCAGCAAGTGAGTCAACAAAGCTGACAATGTATGATAAGAAAGGTCATGCATTTTATGTGTGACTACTGACTCAAAAAAACATGACACAACATCAGTTTACTCAAGAAATATTTTGAGTGTCACATGATGTAACAGAACAAAATCACTGGATTTCCTCATACTTAAAGTGACCTGTTTGCATGCATCTGTGTGGGAACAGGTTACTTCTCGTTAAATGTGAGTCAACAAGTTCTTTCTTCTTTATTGAAAAGGAGAAAGAGTTTGTTCCCTTTTTTGAGATAATGGTTATTTGGTGAGAGAGATAATGGTCTGCCCGTTACAATAGATATGCTTTTCTGAGCCAGTTCCTCTCCAGTTCCTCCAGTACATCTAAATTCTTAAATTTTACCTTTTAATAATAATTTCTTTCCATGTCACTTCTCTTTCCACCTGTACAGTAGTTTCACTTCTTTTCAAATTACCTTATTTTAATGTAACCGCAACAGTTTTTCTTCCAACTCCAACTCTTTCTTCCCCTGTGTCTTTATTTTCCTATCCATCTTGCTTTTGCCAACAAATGCTTGCTTTTGTCATCCTCTTTGGTCGATGAGGGCATACTGCCTTTCATGATAAAACAAATAGTCAAATCTTTTTTTTTTCTTTCTTTCTTTCTTTCAGGTTGCACGTACAATCACCAACATGCAGCAGCAGATCCAGCAGCACCAACGTCAGCTGTACCAGGCGCTGCTAATGAAGCAGCAGCAACTTCCCTCTCATTCCTCATCCTCGTCCTCCTCCGCTGGTCTGCATCCCCCTGGTGGCCCTGCTGGAGGCCCTGGCTCTGGCAAATCAACCCTGGACCCCTTCACAGGCCCACACCAGTCTTCGGGCCTCGCTGACACTCTGCACACCAAAGAGCCGCCATCCTCTCCCAACGCCTACAGCACCTACCCTCTCTGTAAGTCTCGGACAGAGGGAAAATACATTTTTGTCAGATCTGTTTGTTCAAACTATCTGATTAAATATAATTCACTTTTTAAGAAGCCGTTTTTTTTCTGCAGCCCTCATGTTTACAATACCGTACAATGCAGCTGATCACAATTAATATAATGAATGTGCCTAATCAGAAGCACAGCTATTTTCTTAAAGGAATTTATGCAAATTCATACTTAGGGTCTTTCATCTTCTGGCAGTATATAAATACCTCCATCCCCCATACGAGCATCAGTGGGGTTTCCTTGAACTGTTTTTACTATATTTTGTTAACTGGAACGAAAATATTTTATACCTAATGTGCATATTATGAATGAATGAATGAATTTTGTGTGTGCAGCTGGACTGAATCCAAACATGAATGTAAACTGCATGGAGGTTGGGGGTCTGTCCCTGAAGGAGCCCCCTCAGCCCCAATCTCGCCTGTCCCAGTGGACACACTCCAACTCTATGGACAACCTCCCTGGCAACTCCTCAAACATGGAGGCCAACCTCAATAAGCATGGTATGTTGGAAAATGACACCGACAAACATGCACACCTTCATACAAACTCCCATGTTTCATCCATAATTCAGCAAGAATTTAGAGAAAATCATCAACAACTCGCTCTAGTTTGCTGTCACATGCATCTTTCTTTTTCTCATTGAACTTTTTTTTTTCTTCACACATTCTGACTGCAAGCTCATTCTCGTGTTAGACTAGTGCAGCCACAAAAGCCTGAGGTGTCAATTCCTGCAACTTGCAATGAAGCTGCTTGAACTTTTGCATTTGACATTCAGTTGCACAACCTGCTAAACCTCTCCTCACCTAAATAGAAACCCTGAAGCCAGAACCTTTTTTTATTTACCCTACTATTTGTTAATAGAAATTCTAAGTCCAAAATCTAAAGTACTTTGGAATTGTATATTGTTTTGAGATGAGTAAATGGTTAACTAATACTAAGTTGTTGACTCCTACGCTTTTTACTTAGATAGATAACATATTTAATAGATAAGTTTTACTCTGGGCTTCTTTCAAACTCTGAGCGCAAACTCACCTTCAGATAAGTATCTGTTAACCACACTTGAAATGCCATTAATTTTTCTTTCCCTGTGCAATGGAAATATGTAAATGCGTTCTTAAAATATGCCGATAGCATCAGTTAGTAAAGATATTACACCGATGACATTTTAAGATCTTAAATCTTTATGTAAAGTTTAGTGTTTTGTCCATAAAAGTATTCTTAAAGCCGATGTTAGAAACAGAAGTGAGGTCAAATGAGGCTGACATACAACATAATTACGAAATTCCAATGATTTATGTAAAAAAATAAAAAAGGAACAGATGCTTTATACTATTAACAGCGATTTTAGTAATACCTTTTTTGTCTCCCATTTGTGTTTGTATATGCTAGGTGCCATATCTGCTGCCTCTACCCTGGGCCCCCCTGGGAAACCCCCTCAGCTGGAGGACTCATACAGCCCTTACAATCTAATATCCAGCTCTGAGTCGCCTACCAGCTCCCTGGTGACCCCAGACAGCTGGGGCCAGGGCAAGAGCCCAAATGAAAAGATCTCCAATGGGACCAACATTAACTGGCCCCCTGGTGAGGACAGGATGCAAATAACAAATGTTAAAGCTGCACATTTTTCACTTCCACAAGAAAGTTTTGTGGAAATTTTTAGGCATTTTTAGTAACATTTTTACTTGTCATAGTAGGTAAAGTACATGCTCCTTTTGTCATTAACAAAGACTCAGACTCTGTGACAGTAAGTCAGCATAAGCAACACCAAAAAATCTAAAAAAAACAAACAAAAAAAATCTAAAAAAAACATAATCTATCTTCTCATTATCGTCATTATCTTTTCTATTATTTGCACATTACAATACATTTATTACTGTGACAAGGCAAAGCTGACAATGAACTGTAATTGTGATAGACATGGTCCTCAGCAACAGCAGCAGCTTCTATAACAACCAAAGTAAAATATTGTGGGTTGAGACAATTCAGTTATCAGTACTCATGCCATATATAAATGGCATGAAAACCACTACAAACACAGCACTAAATGTGCTAAAATAAGAGGAACTGTGTAATTTGTTTTATCATTTCGGCAACAGTTGCCCCAGTCTAATTATAACTATGAAGAAAACCGTGATATAGAGACTTCTGTGTATGGTTTAAACGATGAGGAAGTCATGATACTGCAGTATAGAAGTTCCTTTAGATCTGACGTTGTCGTCTTAACTCTTTCTTTGAGCACTATGTTTTTCTCCCTTAGAGTTCTGCCCAGGTGTGCCATGGAAAGGCCTTCAGAACATCGACCCAGAAAATGATCCCAACATGACCCCTGGCAGCGTCCCCAGCGGGCCCACGATTAACACCAACATCCACGATGTCAACCGATACCTGCTGCGAGACAGGAATGGAGGTATGAACAGAAACAATGCCAAACATATCAGTTTTAGACAATCAATAAAACTTAAAAAAACTGTAGTTGTGTTAAATCACTCACTCACACAGGATCACTAGTCTTTCGCTTGTTATGTGTGCCTCAACTAATCCTCGCTTAAACGAACACTGACACAAAGTTACTTGTTTTTGGTTCTTTTTCTCTTTCTCTGCTCACAACACTCTACAACCATTTAGCCATTTCCCCAGCTCCTCCACTTCTGAACAGTTCTCTTCCCCTAAACAGCAGTGACTGGCCACACCGTGGCTTCTCTAGCTTTTTCACTCTGTCGTTCTCTGATGCAGACAGCTCTTGTACACACCCAGAGTATCTCTCTTCCATATGTGGACCTGCTAAACCTCTCCTCTCCCTGTGGGAGCCCTAATAGCCTTAATACAGACATACAGCACCATCTTAGGCTCATTTCTTATGCTAAACATTATCTAACCTGACCTGTATTTATGACCCTTCTTACTCCAAGTAATACCCAAACTACCACTGCTGTTACTATGACAGCAACATCAAGTAAATATGACCTTCAACCCTCTGTGACTGTTTGACTTAAACCACAAAAGAACAAGCCTCACCTCAGCCACTTTTGACATCTCTACACACTCTGTGTGTGTTTGTTGCTTATGTGTAAAATGTGCTTTATGATGTGCTGTACTGTAAACATTTCTTCTTTTAACATCTTTTTGTTTTTACTAATAAAATTTAATACATTTGATAAACACAAATCGCACACAGTAAGATTTTACTCCTGCATTCAAGTTTTGTATAATTTACAATTAAAACATTTTGATTATCAGATCCAGTTAAAATAAGCCATTTCCAATAAATAATAATGACTTTATAAAGCAAGATTTATAAATATTTATATTAAGATTCTTAGTAATAAAATGTTTAGGGTTCAGTGGGTTTGCATTGCTTTTTAATTTCTTAAACACTACTCCTTAAGGAGTGTCATCTGGAACTTGATAATCCCTCAACTGTCTTCTCTTTCTCCATTATTTCTCCATTTAAAGGCAAGCTGTCTGACATGAAGTCTGCCTGGTCGCCAGGGCCCATCTCCCAGAGCCAAGCCTCTCTGTCCCATGAGCTGTGGAAAGTCCCTCAGGGGCCGCGCAGCAGCACAGCTCCTTCTCGACCCCCACCAGGGCTCACCAATACCAAGCATTCCTCCACCTGGGGTGGCAACTCATTGGGACTGGCCCAGGGCTGGAGCGGCTCCTACACCTCGGGTGAACACTCCCTTCAAAATCACATTTATGAAGTTTTGTTGTTTCAGGAGTTTTCAGTTTTGTTAGGAGTTAATTAATTAAATTGGAAATGTCTCTTGCACTGTTTCTTCAGAAATACATTTATCTGTTTCTATGATTTATTATGATTTATCTATCGTTTATGTAGACTGCTCACATAAAATATGATATTATTTAATATAAATCTCAGTCTCAGGTTTCACTTTGAGTTTTTTTATTCTTTATATAGATATGATTTCCTCAAATCTTCTTTAGATAATTAGTTATACAAAAACAAATATCATGTTACTGCTGGGAGTGCTTCTGAAATTAGTAATTTTTACATGTCACATATTGTCTACAGTACATCAAGAAGTCTAATTTAAGGCAACTTTCACCAAACTGAAAGCACAGCTATCCCTTCACACCCAGCTAGTACAAAAGTAACTGAAGATGTATAGGTGTGGCCTAGTTCACAGCTGGGACTGTGCTCGTAGTACTTGCTGTGCACAGTACATGCTGAACACGCCCTGCTAAACTGACATTTTGAGGTTTACCGGCTCTGCCAGAAGCCACATTTAAACAACATACATGTGACCTTATCTTGACATGATACCTTCACATTAGTGGAAATCGAAGAGAAAAGACTGCTTTCAGTGACAGAGAAGAAAAGTCTATGGAAATAGAGTTGTTGGTGAAGAAAGTCACGTATTCTTTCCTTCAAGAGGTTTAACTCTGTGTCACCTCGAGCGTCACTTGAAATACAATAGGTCACGTACTTAATTTGTACTTGCAGGTGCTTTTGAAGAGAGCTCTTCAGGCGCTGATTTTACATTTATCCTACTTTTTTGCAGTAAAACCTTATTGCTTTACCTATTTGACTGTGTCTTCATTTCTGTTACAGAGGGAACAACTTGGAGTACAGACAGCTCCAACAGGACCAGCAGCTGGCTGGTGCTGAGAAATCTCACCCCACAAGTACATACTCTTAATTCTTGCTAGATTGAAGTCACAATACATTAAGTAAAGCTGGTACAGAAATCTGACAGATAAATAGATAAATATACTCATGTATCGGTGTTGAGAAATATGAAAAAAAAATTAAAATGCAGTGGACGGAATTCATTATATGAATAACATAGACAATAAATTGTAGTTTGTTTTTTTTGAGCTGTTGTTTTCTGTTCCAGATTGATGGTTCAACTCTGCGGACCCTGTGCATGCAGCACGGCCCCCTGATCACATTCCACCTCAACCTTACACAGGGGAACGCCGTGGTGCGCTACAGCTCCAAGGACGAGGCTGCCAAGGCCCAGAAGTCGCTGCACATGTAAGGCAGAGCAATGTCTCTAACAGTCAAACTGGCCTTATGAAACTGCAATTGAATACATTTTCCCATTTAATTTCATAAACCTGCGCCGCCTTAATTTAATTAAAGTGAAGCAGCCTTAATAGATGATGGAAAAACCAGACAACAGTAAACACTTTAGGGAAAGCCCTATGTTTCTGATTTCTTACTTGTGTTTTCCCATGCCAAGAACAGTTCAGCTTTTTGGATGACTGTCAGACTGTGTTATTTTAGTATCTGAGCAGGCATATGATGTATGTGGGGAGTCATGCTGTAGTCAGCTGTATTACAATAATATTATTAGTACAATTATAACATTAATTATAAAATATCATTACAAAATGCAAGAAAACACCATTGTAGAACCAATGTGGGCGACAGTGGCTAACATTTGTTCCTAATTTTGTTTTGCTAATAGTGACAGCCACTGCAGTTGGTTGTCATGGAAACAAAACGCATAGTGTGTTGACCCACTTTTCATTATCAGCAGCACGAAATGTGGTTAAGGGAGCACACAGAAAAGGAAGCATGCAGAAAAGGAAGCATGCAGAAAAGCATTGTAGCTGGATCAAACCCTGAATAAACAGGACAATTTGCATAAAAATTGAGTTTAATGTCCCAATTTTTACACAAAGGCCACATTTTAACAAACATGAAAACCCGTTCATTGCTACTGGTCGTATTTTCATTGTAAGACCATTGATTTTGTCTTTTGTCTTCTTGAAGGTGTGTGCTTGGAAACACCACCATCCTGGCGGAGTTTGCCGGTGAGGAGGAGGTGAACCGCTTCATTGCACAAGGCCAGTCACTTGGGGCAAACACCACTAGCTGGCAGGCCAACCCAGGATCCAATCAAAACCGGATGGGTGGGGCAGCGCAGTCCCACTCAATTGGCCAGTGGAGCAGTGGTGGCGGTGGAGGCAAAGCCAGCGGAGGTGACCTGCTATGGGGCGGTGTGCCCCAGTACTCCAGCCTGTGGGGACCGCCAAGCGGAGACGACGCCCGTGTGATAGGAAGCCCCACCCCCATTAACACCCTGCTGCCTGGAGATCTGCTGAGCGGGGAGTCCATGTAAAATGATGCCACGATACACTAACCAGCCAACTCACCACCACCATGTCATGTAAGCCATCGGTGGAGGGTGAGGTGGAATATATATTAAAAAAAAAAAAAAATACAAATACAAAAAAAATTCAGTATGAACAGGAGCAAAACCCAAGCAAATCATGTGGTGATAATCAGTATCAATTTGAACTGTGAATTGTGAATCAGAAGGTTGGGGTCCCTACACACAGACTACAACTCCAGTCCTTCTCTTTTACTTTTGTCCTTTTATTAAGTTTTTGTTTACGTTTTTGGGGGAAAAAAAACATAAATGTTTTTTTCCTTTTTGGTATTTTGAAATGCATCATAAAACAAACTGAAGTAAGACACAACACAAAGAAATCTTTTTAAGTATTTTTAGTTTTTTCCTAGTATACATGACATTCTGTATGAAGTGTTTTTAGGAGAAGCAATCAAAGCTGCCATCTAAGACTTTCCTTTTCCCTCCAAAAAAGAAATCATCCCAAAATAAGACTTAAAATGACCATTCCCAGCATGTCCATGGCCAATGATATGGTTCAAAGACCTTTACTGGTTATGTTAATGTTTGTTTCTCAGCACTAATATTAGCCTTAAGTGCTCTCTGGCCCAGGTCCTTCCCAAGCCGCCTTTTTTAGTTTGTTTTGTAACTAAAGAAATAGCTGAAATCTTGCACAGTTTCACCTCTGAGCCAGCAAGTGGTACAGGACACGACTGGTGACCACGTCTGTCACTGGGCAGTAAGAAGGCCTGGCCACGTGACTGGCGCTACCAATCATCAGCTTACTTATTTTAATTTGTCTTCTCAAAGGGATTGACACAGCTGTTTAATGTTTTGTAGGTTTAGATCCTAGTTCTTTTTTTTTGATGTCTATCATAACATATAAGCTTGAGAGAAGATTTTTGTCAGCCTCGCTGTGTGTCTCAACTATGTAAGTGAAGTGGCACCTAATCGTTGACATCTGCAAGCCCAGAACCTTCTGGACACTTTGAACTTGGAACCCAGTCGCCTACTGGTGCTTTGTTGGATTTTCTATTGCTCGATTTGTTATGAAGCCCAGTGGTCTGTATGGTCGGCCAGTTTTCGGAGGAAACACAATTTCACCTTCATGTGACAGTTACATTGTGCAATATATGCCATAGATCTTTCTTCCGTCCATACTGGATGTCCACCGGAGCTGGTTTCTCTTTTGTTTTTTCTTTTAGTTTTTTTGTTTGTTTGTTTTTATTGTTGCTGATTACAGCAAAAGACTTTGGAACTTCAAAAACTTTACCCCTTTCAAAACTTGGATTCCCTCCAGGCCACCAATTCCTGTGAAACTGTTTGGGAAAACTCTGCAAAGAGGAAGAAGCAACTGTTGTGAGTGTGCATGCAGCAAACTGTACTGAAAAGTGAAACTGAGCACACAACAATGCACACTTCCTCTCTGCATGTCACAGCCACACCCAACAGAGACTGAATCCACAGCGGGGTTGGAGGGTTCTGGGTATCTGGCACAATACCAAATAAGAGGGGTTTCTCCTAATGCAGTAGACCTACGAGTGTTCCTTGCGTTTGGTACTGTACAAACAGAAGAGACTAAGACTTTTATAAATTCAAAGGGTTTTATCATAGCACTTATAAAGAGCAAATCACTTCAACTGCAGTTCAATAAATCAAAAAAGGAGCAGCAAAAAACACTGAAAACAAAACAAAACAAAACAAAAAAAAAATACTGCTCCTTTATGTACTGTATCTGTTCGATGAAAATGTGTCTGCCGTTGTTCCTCTGGTAGCAGGATGAAGGGAAACAAAACTGAAATGTACCATTGGACTTTGGGGAAAAAACTGCAGTCTATGATTTTCTTTCCTTCTCTGAACAATATCAAAGTGAACATCACTGTTACTCCAAATGTTTAGCCTTGTCCTGTTTGGAGGCACTAGACTTGCAATGTCAGCTGTCTCTGGCACCTGCTGGCCAGTCAGTCAGTCAGGCTGTGGGAGGGTGAGTCAGAGTGGGGTGTGGGGAGAGGGAGTGTCCACTGAGTGCCTCTCTGCCGTGGTCCTCTGTGTGTGAAGCGGCAGCCCCACAGTGCAGCACTTCCTACTGGGCTTCGTATGACCCTCCCTCAGTCTGACAAGACAGCAGCTCTATCAAGACTGGCCAATCGCGGCGCTCCACCGCACACGGCATCTCCGTTGACCCCACCCCTGACTCGACTCTGCTATTGTCCTGCCCTCTCCCCCCATCTCTCAGTTCTTTGACACAAAGATCACTTTAGCTGGAAGACGTAATAGTCATATTTCTGGAATTTTTACCAGTGTATTTTTGATTTTAATTTTTTCCTTTTTGAAAAGATCATTTGACTTTATTTTTTCAGTGTGTTCTATTGTTCTTTTTTTGTCTACATTCAGTGGTCTACAAAATACTGGCTGCTGAACTAGCCCTTCACTGTTCATATGCAGAAACACTTTGGTCAGAGGTGCCTCTGTATGTTCATCCTGTGTATTGAATGCAAAACGAGGATCAATACTACAGACCGTTATTGATTGTCTATTTGTTTTTTACTGATCATGCTTTTGTGTTTGACAGTATTCTGTAGTACTTCCAGGTAGTATCTTGAGATGTGTTTTAAAAATGAAAAAAAAAAGGGTGTCTCAGACATGGGTGTAGGTGTTTGTCGCTCCAAGCTGCTCCACCTGCCCGCAGGCTGTCCCCTCTTGCCCTTTGCTTAGCTGCTACACTTTAACCTCCTCCTCCACCTCAACCAGACCCAGTAGCCCTCCCCTGACCAGGCACCAACAGGCCCTTGTATCTGTTTCTATGCAAAAGACTAGAGGCTGGGGCCCGTTATAGCACGCCAAACCTGTCTCGGGAATGAGCACTCCTCCCAGAGCTTGGCAAACCCTAACACTCGTACCCCTGTGCGCTCCTGTCAGCACTTCAGAATGGCCGCCATTTCTGTAAAGTCAGGCTAAGCCACCAGAACACTGTCACGTACTAAAGTCCGTACACTTTATCAAAGGTCAGCCTTTCTCTCTGCGCTGAAGACACTTTTGTCCAGCTTGATCTCAGGGTAGGGGAGTTGATGATACCAAGAATGAAATGCAGCTCTCCATATCTGTCCTTTCTACTGTGAGAGCAAAGTCTTAAATTACAAGGCCATCTGCGTAACAGTATGTACAAACCTCATGCCTCGAACTTAATCCTAATTGGAAGGGAAAAGGCTTGTACCGAATCCTTTTTCTTAAAGGTGGCCTGTCGTTTCTGTGTAGGGGCCCATTACTGCATGTAAAGATGCCAACAGCATGTGCCAATATAAATTTGCTGTGTCATACTGTAACCTTTATGGAGAGCACTTCTATTCCCTGAATGGATGAGCTTTGATAACCTTTGCAGAGGCTGCAGTGGGGGACAGGAGGGATCAAACAAATGGGCGGCAGCATCACACCCTTAAATGACTGAGATGTTTTTTTCATGCGTTTGTGGGGAATGCCCCATACTAAGGAGAAAATCTTTACTCAGTTGGGGGGTTCAAGTTTGCTACAGTGCACAGTTGATGATGGGTAATCCCGGGTACGTATTTTTTTAAAACCAAAAATGAAATCGCATTTTAACGTCATTTTTATGAAGTTTGACATAAAAATCTTAAAAATGCTAAAAAATCTAAGTGAAAAAAAAAAAAAGATCTATAATATGTTAAAGCTCTGCACTTCTAGCTGAAATATCTCTGGTCATCAGCCTCTGCTACCACCATCTGAAGGAGTAGACTGGTGGCCAGGGTGCCTTTTTGTGGATGCTGTATTTATCTTGTTTTTATGTTTGTGTCCTGCTCAAAGCGGGCCCACTGAACTGTACATTTCCACAGACCCTGATGGCTTGGGCCCACTGTTTCAGCCTCACTCACCCCACTCTGCATCTGCAGGAGGGGAGGGGCGCATTTCAAGAGGTACAAAGTCTTAAAATCATTCACAAAAAAAAAAATAAAAAAAATTTAAAAAAATGAACAAGAAAACGGGAAAAGGCTACCTTTCAGGACTTGCAGTCCTGCAGCACACAAGCAAAAATCACTATTGCCTGTTTCTGTAACTGCCTTGATCCAAGCTCAGACAGACCCAATAGCCGAGGACCTCCCAGCATCCTGTACTAACTGGAGAACCCTGACAGTGAAGGGGGTTTCCCATGCTGCACCAGCATTGAGAGGCTCTCCTCTCTACAGCTCTGTTCTAGATAACAGTATATATGTATACACTACATAAACACACACACACATATATATATATATATACATATATACTGTGAGTATAGTGTGTGGTATCACTTCTTCAGACTTCTTGGATCGTAACCTCTGAAACCTTTCATTTTTTGTTTAAAAGTCTTGGTTTAATACAGCTGAAAATGAGCAATATAAATATATTTTCCCCGCAAAAAAATGAAACGAATGAATTTGGGTCGGGCGTAAACTGATACTTGATTGACTGAAAGCAACGTCTTTCTTATGGAGTTGGATATGCACGTTTTGGTTTTAATGACATATTACAGTACTTTGAAGTGCTTGTACTGTATATATGTGTATTTGTTAATTAGCTTATCTAAAAGCCCAAACTGAATCACCTGGTTTAATGCATATTGTAACCAGTTGATTAAAAAAAGTCACAAACATATCAAAACAAAACAAAATATTGAAACACAAATACTTGAATCATGGAGCGCCAATAACGTAATGTGAAGTCAGTAATTCTTTTTTACTTTTTTTTTTTTTTTTGTTCTCTTCATCTGACAGGTACACTTAGGGGCTTTTAGAGAATATCAGAAATGTATTGCATAAAGTTACAAATACAAAATTTTGGGGGGAAAAAATGCAAAGTCATTGTAGATGTGTGCTTGAAAGTCAGATGTTTGTATGAATGTGTGCGCAAGAAACTGTGTGTGTACAGGGCACGTGGCCTGCTGTTATGTTCCACTCAGTACGTTATATTTTATGTCTGTTTAAAAAATTTTTTGTTGTTGTTGTTCTGTCAAACTATTCTGATGGATATTGTTATTATCTTCTAACGTTGCACTGAGTGTCTCCTACCCCTCACTCAGCTAATCGTAGATAAACGAGTCTAAGTACAGAGGGGACATCATGACAATTCACGTGTATATGTTTACTCAAGGACTTAATGGATTTTTTTTTTTTTTCTCATTCTATCTGTAAAAATTTTATCGACCTTATAGTGGCTTTTATTGTGGAATAATCCAATACAAGGATTATCATTGAGTATTGCACCATTATGTTCCAATTATACAAAAAATGGAGGTAAAAAAAAATAAATAAGTAAAAGTACAAAAAAAACATAAAAATGAGATTAAAAAAAAACATAAAAAGGAGACAAAAAAAAAACAAAGAACTGTGGCCATAGATAGCTGTAGAAGGACTAGTAATCCCTATGTTAACTTCATGGAGATATGGAAAGGGATGAAGTGGGAGGTGAGTTTGTTACACGACTCATTTCAGAGGTGCCTATCTTTTATGTTGTTTTGCAAAAGCCACCTGTCGTTTACAAGCATTTCATTTGAAGTTCAATGAATTTATAACAGGAATGTTGTAAAAAAAAAAAAACTAATTTCATCTTCCATCAAATATGGACATGAAATATTGCAAAATGAAGATTTATGCTACTTTCAGAACTCTGGGATTGATCAGTGTTGTCATATTTCCATTTTTTTTCCTCTTTCGGCGACTATCTCTGTATGTATTGAGTTGTGATTTTGTCGTCTAGAGGCGAAAGCGCAGTTTGCTCCCTATCTTGCACACTCATAAAAGATGTGGATTTTGTCTCAGGAAGGCCAGGGTTCCAGATACCAACTCCAACATTTCTAGGTTTAATGTTTGTGTGGACAAAAAAAAAAAAAACTAACAAAACAAAAAAAAAAAAACCTGTAAATTAAACTCCAAGAAAGCACTAATGGTTATGAGTTTAACAGAATATAGAAAACCATTGTTTTGTTTAAAGCAACAAAAAATGTTTGTAGCAAGTTACATATTTACCAAATAAGACTGAGGATCAACTTTGAAAAAAGTCGAGTGCTTTACATATGAAATCTACGTACAAAACTGCTTTACATTTAAACAATGAGAAATTGTTTGGTTGTCGAAAAGACGGTGACAGAAGATGCATTTGTATGTTTGGACTTGTTGTTCTTTAAGTTGCGAGGATTTTTATTTTATTTTTTTTTTAATCATCTCTCGTCTCTGTTACCACATGCGTTCCTGTGACAGGTTTTCAATCGCTGAGAGACTTCTTAATATGTAACAGAAGGTTTTCAGAGGCTGAAGTGGAAGAATAAAGCTGGTTTTTAAAGGATCATGATCTATGCACAAGTGGGAGGGAAGAGTCCAAACGGCCGCAGCTGTACTGAGACCGTTTGTCAACTCAGAGTGTGGGGTTCAGGGTTTGACGTAGGTTTGTTCTTGTTTTTTTTTTTGTTTTGTTTGTTTGTTTTTTTGGGGGGGACTCGTGCTCAAATTTCCTCCACTCCACTCCCCCACCCCACCCCCCTCCTCATCATCGCCGCCAACTAATGTTTTAGCAAAGCAAAACTTTACATTGCCTCATCATGCTGTGTAATCCTTAACCAATGAGCGCTTATCCTTCTGCTAAAGCACTGTGGGTTGTACTGAAAAAAAAAAAAAGCCCATGACTTTTAAGGCTGTCTGTTTTTTAAGGGGAGGAGGGCGGGTGGGGGGAATGAGGGTACTTTGCCTTTGCCTTTTCTCTTTTATTTTGAAAAAAGAAAAAAGAAAAAAAAAACATTGAGGAAAATTGTCTGTAACTAAAATACAAAGTTGTGGCTTTTAATGTTGTTCTTTTTTTTTTTCCTCCTCATAGAATGTGATTGTTAAGGACATGCACCGAAAAAAAAAATGTTTCCATGAATTATGGAGCTTCTTTCGGACTATATTAATAAATTGCGATTTTTCTTGGCTGTTACTGGCTCTCTTGTTCTCTTTTTTTTGTTTGTTTTAATGGACTCATTGTTTGCTTTATTTATAATTCAGAATGAGTCATATTGTAGTGTACTAAGAACTAAAGTGAATTTATCCAGTGCGCTAGGGGTTAGTGATAAGGTCATATTTTATCCACTAAGTTTTCCTGTTTGCATTTGGGTCAGCTGTTGAAGTAAAGCATTGTATTTCTACATGATTTTAGCACACGTGTGATAATGTACTTGCATTTGTCAGATATTCAGAAGTAACCTGTGAAGTTTTTGACCCCTAGTTGAACTCTGCTGCAACATTTGAGAAACCTTTTTGGTTGCTGATGATCTGAGCTAAACTGAACTGAGACGCGCTTAATGAAACCGGGGTGCGCCTGATCTTCATTATCACCTTCTCAGCACAGCCGAGGTCTTCTCTTGCAAATGCGTTCGCACTTTTCCATTCGTTTCGCACATTTTTACGTCAGTAATTCAACCAGTAAGTGGTTAAAAAAAAAAAAAAAGTAGTAAAATCACCTTGGAGAAAATCTTTTTTTTCTTCATCCTATAACTACAGTTTGTACATTATCAGCATATGACACACACATGGTTTATATTAGTTTATGTTGAAAGCTGTGAGTGATATTTTGTGGTCCATTGTGTAACGACCGACTGACAGAATATATTCGTTTGGCCACAAATTGTGTTATTCGTGGGAAAATTTCGCTTTTGTTTCATGTTTTTAGTCATTTTTGACCCGTCACCTTCTGTTTCAGTCAGAGTGTTAACTGTTGTGAAACCGTGTCGCACTGGACAGACGTGACACTCATTTGAGAAACCTCTCATTCACGCCAGTGTCTTTTTGTGTCTCGTGTTCAAGTGTGAACCTCACACACGTTATGACAGTTTCTTGTTTTGTTTTATTAAAGGTGTGAATTTCCTTTGTTAGAAATGCTGACACAAGTGCCCACGCTGTGAATGTGTTCCTGGAGCGGCCGACTGTATGTGACATTTTCCCGTTTTTAGACGGTATTACGTGTCTCCCTTCTCTCTACAATGTCAGCGTTTCACTTTGCACAACACATTGTCCTTCTCAAAATCAGCATTTTTGTGTTTGCGGTAGTTTCAGTGTGATGAACAGAAAGGATTCAACAAACGCATGCTGTCGTGTTTTGTTGCCATAGTTTTTAATTGTGATATATTTTTTGACAAAAAGAACAGGGGTCAATCACTTTTCTCCATCGAGTTCACTACAAGGCACATGTACTCGACCAGTTCCACAGCATGTGTCGGAGAATATCAAGAACAAATGCAAATAAATATCTACAAACAGCATAAGAATGAAGGTACGAGCAAAATTAATGGTAAAGAAAACATCATGAAGACAACTGAATGAGGCCCAGTGATCTTTAAGGTTGTGGTGTGTATGCACACACTGGAGTATTTACATGTAATAAATTGTTAAATTCAGGATTCAGGAACAACGCACTAAGAGAGACACTGCTGTGAACTAGGTCCTGGAACCTGTGGGGGTTAAGAGGGACAGTTTTTCATCAATTACATCTAAAGGGATGTTTAACCAACGGGGACATCAAGGTAAATGTTCAAGTCAAAGCCACTTTGCCTGCTAAATACATTTATTTACAATTCCATGCAAGTGCTTCCAGGTCGGGTAGTGGAGCAAAAGGTAAAACTGAGGGATGTAGAGAACAATTCTCTCCCTTCAGGTTTAATCGTTGTAAGAGTCGGCATTGAGTGACATCACTGTACAATTAGACAATTAGCAATAAAACTCGACAAAAGACGGAAATCATCAATAATCTCTCACGTACACTGAAAAAGACTAAATCAAATCTTCTCATCTGGTTATTTTCCATTAACAACTGCTTATTCTCTGTTTTCGTGTTAGATCCCCTGGTATCTATGTTGCTCACCCCACTGGGACACACGTTTACTTACGTTCAATAAAATACAAAAATAAAAAGCACACTGTTTCAAACTAGCCTCAGTCAAATATACATCAAACTAAGAAATGTATAAGGTACAATTATTAAAGTGGAGTCCAGTGAGGGAGCCGAGCTACTGTGTAGTTCTTGATGCTGGCAGGAAGCCCTAACAGTTCATTTCTGAGACTCAGTCCGTGGTCGGAGGGCTCCAGTCGGGCATTCGTAATGGTTTTCAGGATAGGGTTTCTTCACTTTGCAGTTTCTGTACTCAGAAGACTCCGTTTCCTCCAGATGGTTAGGAGGGAGTTTACATCTGAGAGGCTGCACCCCAGTCATCTCCTCGTAGATGGGGGCCGCAGGGCGTGACTTGACACTGCGACGTGCTTTGCACTGAGAGTCATCGAGTCAGAAAGAAAACAAATCAGTGAACTGAACAGAGGTAACATACTCTAGATTTCCTGTGTTAAAATCACAGTTTTTCAATTTCTGTCGAGACTACATCCTAACAGGAAGTTCGAACCTAGTATTATTCTGACTGTGATGTTACTGTTAAATGAAAGGAACAAAAACAAAACAAGAGTTTGACTCAACTCTAAATGTCTTAAAACTAAAAACTCTGCAGGGGTTTCACTACCTTCTTCACTGAACCTTAAGACAAACATGCTGACAACTGACAGCAACAAGTGATGAAACTCCTGTGGTTTTGTGGTGAGCTGCAGAGGAACTCTGGCTCGCTCTTTACAAGCAGGTGCTGTTCGTCATAAAACCTTTTTCACCTTAGTCTAGTGTAGCTGTGAATTCACTCACTTTATAAATCACCATAACTCCGATGAGGACCACGATGAAAACGACCACGGCCGAGAACAGAGCAAACAGCAGGGTGGAGTAGCCGGAGCAGCCGCACTCTTCACCTGTGAGGAGGAACAGTTGGTCAGAGATGCCAAAGATCAGAGAGTCGACTTGACTGCTGCTGCAGGACACAAACAGTCAGGGCCACCAACCCCACCACCAACCCCACCAACACCCCTCAGAGTGCGCGATGTGACGCAATCCAACTTCCCCGTTGCAGTGGATTCCCGTCTGTGACACTGCTCTGTTATAATTAGTTAATATTCCAGATTTTTGCTGTGTTAACGTGGCACAACGGGCAGTGCTGTAAGACAGAAGCAACACTTGATAATAAAGGAAGTCCAGAACCGTTAGAGGTTATGAGAAGTGTTATGTGATGAGTGGAATACATTCCCTTCATAGTTTGAAGCTTCAATCTTAACATTATTTTTTATATTATCTTTTTCTTTTTTGTTGTTGTTATTATTAAATCTGTCCTTGTGGGAGGTCCATTCTCTGCATAATGGATTAGCAGCTGAAACTGTTTGTGAATCAGAGTTCTGATTGGTTGGATATTTTCAGGATGGTATGACTGATGGCGTTGGGTTTGCTCTGAAACAAAAGGCTTTTTGTACGAGTACAATTTCTGTACGTATTTCTGGATAAAAAGTATGTGAACCCTTGCAATAAAATATTTTCGAGGTTCTCATTGTTCTGTTCAGTTTCAGCTGACGTACAAACATTCTCACATTATCCTGAAGGATTTTTTTTGATACACTTGGGAATTCATCTTCCCCTTAGTCACTGCAGGCTGACCAAGACCTGATGCAGCTGAGCAGCTCCAAATCCATAGATATAGCCATAGACACCCTGCTAGTTCAATGTTTGACTGGTTGCCCACTTCTTGGTAGAGTAGCCACAGTCCCAACACGTCTCCATTTGTCTAAATGACTGGTGAATTTCTAAAGTGGAGATTTATGAAAATCATCGATACTTGGCGTCAGGTTTTTCAAAAGGTTTGAGTGGTTTGTATTAGTCAAAGTAGCTCTAGTCCAAACCCTCAAAATAATTTTTATTACCTTGTGCTAAGACCTGACTCCAATGAGCTTTTTGGAGGTTATTATTCCAAGGCTTCAAATACTTCTATTTGTACTATGAGGTTTTTATGATTGTTCCTAATAAAGAATAAATCATTTTTTTGTGTTATTATTTTAGGCACATTATATTTGTTAATACTCTTGACTTAGATGAAGATCAGATCAGATTTTACGACAAATGAATGCAGAAAACTATGAATTTCAGAAGGTTCACATACTTTTTCTTGCCACTATGTGTTTGTAGACTGTTGTTTTGACTTTTTTATGACTTGTGTTATGTAATGTTGAAACTTACTAAATGATAACAAATTGTTTGTTTTTTTTCCATCTGTGAATGAATGGATGATAATAATTTGAATCTAATACGAATTCAGATAAGACTTAGACATACAATCAGAATGAAAATAGATATCAACTTGTTGAGAATGTTTGTTATTACCAGACAATAATGTTCACACACACAATCAAAAAGGGAACTTTGCTGTTGTGAAACGTGTTGCACTTATATTTCACAATAAAAATTGTCAACTCACTTCAGTATTGAGTGAATTCTCACCATTTACCCTCATAAACAGGGTCGGAGAAGGAAAAATAATCAGCCAGAAGTCTAATACTACCATTCTTATTATTATTATTATTATTTACATAATTAAATTATGAATCTATGGCTATATACGTTTGTGAAGGAACCCCCTTTTCATATTAAGCATATATTATATTAGAGGTGGATGAGGGTCCGACATTGATGATGACTGAAACAGCAGCAGTTATTATGACAGTGAACGCTCATGGACAGTTTCAAAGTGTAACTTTGCTCTACTGCTCCTTTCTGTAATCTGGTGACCGGCTCCTGGCTGTGACGTAACCCACCTTGCACAGACACAAAGAACACTCGTCTCCCTAGGGCGGTGCTGCTGTCCGACCTGCCGTGCATGTGCAGTTGGCAGCTGTACAGGGCGCTGTCGTCTGGCTGCAGCTGCTGCAGGGTGACGTTGCAGGTGATGCCGCCGGGGCTGGGAGCCAAAGACAGCTGGACCTTCCCGGCAGGGAACAGGGAGGAGATGGAAGGAGGGCTGCTGCTGCTGCTGCTGTGGTGAGGATTCGAGTGATACACCACCTCCACAGGCGCCCGGCCCCTCCGCCGCTTCACACTGACCCCCTGCACGGCTGAGCCTTCCCCTTGTGAGGGCACACAGGGGAGCACGGCCGAGCCCCCAACACATGTCTCTATGAACTCTATGTCCACTGACCCAGGAGCATCTCGAGGGGGGGGAAAGGGAAAAGATACTGATGTAATGCACAGGGGCACCACTATGCTACGTTTAAATAGTGTCATCCTTTGGAGAATAGCAGCCGTCATCAGTCCCTGACTCTTTTCATATTACTAGGCTACAATTACAACCCTTGAAGTAATATACTCTATTACACTGCAGTGATTGGCAGGAACTAGAAACATCAACATCAAACACACACATACCAGCCTCCCGTCGTGAACAGGTGATGCTTTGACATTCTGTGCACTATTTTTGGAAAGTTTAATCTCCAGTGGGCGACAAGTGTGAAAAGTGTGTGGGATGAAATGAAACACTCACCAGCTTTAACGAGAAGGAAGAATTCAGTCATCCCTCTTATATGTTCATCTTCAGAGTTCGGGTTGTTCACAACAAACTCGCAGTAGTACCGGTCTGTGTCACTGACCCTCAGCAGAGAGAGGGTCACTTTTACAGAGTGGTTACTGGGGTCTCCGCTGACACTGGTGCGGTTTGTGTCATCACTGTTGTACGGGGTGAACTCGCTCTTGGTGTGCATGAACAGCACCTCGCCAGGGTGCAACCAGCCGCGCTTCAGATAGACACCAAACGGCGAGGGGTTTTTCTGCTCAACCACACAGGGAAGAACCACAGATTCACCTTCGTGCCTCTCCAAGAACTGAATGTCACCGAATGCTGAAAACATTCAAGACAGAAACAAAAACAAATGTGTTACAAGCTGCACTACAGTGTGGTAGAAATAAGGAATCAGCTGTAAAAAGAAAAAGATCTGGACTTGAAAGAAACATTTTACAGAAATTCCCAGTGGTTTGAAGCAATAAAACAAATAAAAACTAGAAATCTTTAAATTCATGCTTGACAAAATAAAAACGGTGGGTTAAAAAATTAAAAACCTGAAAATATGATATATTCAGACCAACAATGTGGAATAGAAAAACTCCTCAGAATATGATCCAACACAAGACTTTAGACCGAAAAAAAGAAATGAATAATACAAAAAAAAAAACTAAAATACTAAAATTATAATTATAAAAGTTATATTATAGATTTTTTCTGTTATTTTGTCCAACACCCCCGCACAAAAAGGACAAAGCAGGTGATCAGAGCACCAAACAACAGAACTCACCAAACCCTGTGTGTATAATAAACAGAGTCCACACAAAGGCCAGGTACTGGATCCCAGTCATCTTTCCAACTGTTACAAAGCACTCATTAAGATCCTGAAGGAGGTCATGACAGCACTGATGCTCGCGCTCGCACTGGATGTCAAAGGGTTGGTTAACTGGAAATGAAACCAAGAGGAACTCCATGAAGCTCCACCTTCAAACCTCAAGACGCACACAGGAGGAAACTCGAACTAACCAACACCACATATGATGGATCATCTTCTTCTAAGGCAACATGGTAAAGAATTAGAAAGCATATTAATGTTAGTGAACACAACAGCAGAGGCAGAAGAGTCTGGATTAGATGTAGGATCAGTAAGAACCAACTTGTCCTAAAAATCCAGGTTTCTATCTTAGAGGTGACTGGAAGTGACCTGAGCTCAATTAGCTTCATTCACAAAGTTCTGTCCTAATTTGCATTAAATGTGTTTTACATGCTTAAGAAAATCTTTCCATTGACAGTGTGTTTTTTGCATATCTCTGGAGGAAATGATGCTGACTGCCAGTCTATGAGCTATATACGTCTGCTGTCTTCTGATAACTGGCATCAGGGGACTGACGCGGTCAAAGGCCTGTTGACTGAAGGGTTTGAAGAACTGAGCCGTACACCTCAGGCTCGAGGATCATTAGAGTTTTAAATTCACAAAAATTAAACCTGAAGACTCAACTATCAACAGCAATATCACTTAAGTGTCAAGTCTTTTATTTGTGATCTGACATAAGTTTAAAAAAATGATAAATAAAAATAAACGAGCAAATGAGGAAGCAGAATGTTGTGTGGTGAACTGTGGTGAAGTAAAACGATTTGAATGTCAAACGAGAAAGAGGTTCACTTATTTTGATGAAGGTCACACACACACACGGGGAGGTGAGTCCTAAATGATGCACTTCCATTATTTATTGGTAAAACACACATGCAGAGCAGTTTTACTTGCTTAAAGTGAGATTCAAGCAGCACGTAGTGAGATTTTTTTTTTTTTTTTTTTCCAGCTCTCAAGAGACGGTTTGCACTGTGGTTTCAAGCAGCCCCATGTGACACTCTCATTGTTCTCTCGTCGTCCAGCAGGAAACCACAATTAGAAGACTGAAGCAGGTGTTTTTTAGTGATTGCTGCTCTTAAAGAAGAGAACTTCAAAATGCAGCTCGAGGCCGCTTCTCTTTAAAACTCATTTAACCACCTGTCTGGACGGGAGAACGTCCAGTCCTGCCGGTGGCTGCTTTGTTGGTGCCGTTTATTGAACTGAACGTGTCACCCACCATATTTGCTGTCAGTGATGCTTCACAAACCACAAAGGTTTGAAGAATGCATGACTAATTCAAGGAAATGTATGCAAGCATGCATACGTGAACAAAATAAATGAATACAATAGAGTGAAATAATAAAGTTCTACCAAAGCCTTTAGTGCACTGTTTATACACACAACAGCTGCTGCACCTATTGTAATATTTTAGATTCAAAATTTACCTAAACATTGATTTGAACTGCTAAAAGACCAAGCACTCAGACACTTTACCTGAGCTAAAGTACCAGTATATTACTGTAAAACTACTTTATTACAAGTAAAAGGCCACTTGTCGTCTTGTTTTCCATATATACATGAAATAAGTTTCAATAATAATCATGCCAGGACCAGGAAGCACAGACGCTGTGGCTGAAGTCTAGTGACTGTGCTGCACAGTTCAACTCTCCGGCTTGACCACGACACAGCAGCCCCACACTGACACGTGGCTTCCATCACACTTGACGGAGCGTGTGCACCTCATTCCTTAATCCAGACACACTTTACTGTATTCGTCCTCTCACGGTATGAACTGCTTTGTGCTGCTCTGTGAACGGGTGAGTGCTCAGTGCAATTTCGTGCACTTGATACTTTTAATCTCTCAGAAAAAGGAAAGACCGCCAAGTTTCAGAGGTCTTCATTTCTGGTCATTTGAGTCACTAATGAAACCCACAATTGCTGATGCACCAGATAGTCGACTAGTCTGAAGGCAGTTTTAAGGCTTCTTTTTTTTCAGAACAGCTTTCAGCTGTGATAACATAATAGCAAACAGGTTTAAAATGACAAACGTGCATTAATACAACACAGGAACACAGGACAGCTGTTTGTTGATTATGGGCCTTTTTTCTTAAAGTTTTAAGAAAAGTCAAATAAACATGTTGTTGACGGTGTAGTCTACCTTCACTCTGTAAACAGTGAGGGGCTTGGTCCCTCTTTCTGATCTGACACATCACATGTTGCAGCTACTCTGCAAGATAAAAGTGCGGCATTTAAAATATAAGGTTACGACGCAGTAAAACTATGAAACCCGAGCGCTGCCACAACCAGCCGCATCTACACAGGTGCCTGACATTTCATGTGGTTGTGTCTGTTGCCCTGACTGGTGATGCTGTGTAGCAGTGATGGGGATTGGTGTGCATTAGCCAACATGAGCCACTAGGCGGTGCACTGGTTCTTCAACGTCCAGCCTCCCACTCTGCACCTGACTGTTTTTCAGCCTCAGTGTAGATCTCCTCTCAATTTATCATTGAATAATCAAAGAAAATACCAGCACCGGCAAAAAGATCTACATAGTTTATTTAAGAACAACATAAATTTGACACTAACTTTTATGCTTTTATGTCAAGCTAACTTATGGACCACTGTTTCTCACAGGACAGCTTGTTTCCATTTTTATTATTGATATACAGTTCATTTAGATACAGTTAAAAAAAAATAAAAAATAAATAAAAAAAGACAAAGCATCTGCAACAGAATTATTTGTTTTTTAAAAGCACATTTATTTTAAATATACATTTAAACTTTTTTATAAACAGTTCCTACTTGGACAAAAGTGTTTGAGAACTTACATACTACTACATTCACTCACATCCAAAACTGTTTTCTCCCTCTAGTGGTGTCTAGTTATGCTGATAGTTTGGGTTTCATTTCCCTCATCTCATTATACGACAGAGGGATGTTTTTATGGTGCTCTATGTACAGAAGAATCCAATCACAAAATCCTTACGCATTTTATTACATTTGTATGTTTCATAGAAATAGTGGTCAAATGAACTGCTCAGTGTTCCAGGCTTTATTCAGACTTTACCTAGTATTATTTTTCATATCCATCATTTAAGATGGTACTCCACCAAATGTACTCATGAAGCTGAGTCGCTCTACTGAAGGAGTTCTCCTCAGTGGTAAAAAGATCAGGAGCCATAACGGTCAGAAACCATTTTACTAGATACCACTAGAGAAAAGTGACCCCCAAACAAATATGACCTTTAAATCTGTTGCCCACTACTTACCATGTTAGTCCACTTAATACCAGACAGGTAAACACCAATAAAATAACGAAATAAATCAACATAACTTTGAAAAACTGAATGGAAAGAACACGTCAATAAAGGCGAAGTTTTCTCTTCAACACCTTCAGTATGTACAAGTCTTATGTTAGAAACAGTACATTATGTAACACAATGCCTCGCATCAGAGTGAACAGGACAGACCCAAACTATAATAAACATCAAGTACTTACTGAGTTTAACTGACCTGTCATGCCAGCTGAGTGCGTTTTAAGGCTGAATAGCTGATATGGAGGGGCTACAGACAACAAAAACAAATACAAAGCAGTAAGTAATCTGGCCAGAGGAAAAACTTGTGCCACACTAAACACCTACAAGATCTTCCTCCACCACCACGTTTCTCATTCTTTAATCCAAGTGTCCACTACAGATTTCAATTTGTGTGCCTGTGTATCTCTTTGCGTAAACTGGTGTAGCCTCTGACACTGCTTTTAATGGAGCGATCTCCAACACAGGATAATTGCTGATGATGCTGACAGATGATTATGTGAAACATTTAGAGTAGAAAGGATGGAACAAAAACAAAACCACATAGCAATACAAACGTAGTGCTGCAGTAAATTCCAATTTAGCAAGAAACTCATTCTCCTGAGACCATCAGGAGGAGTCATTCTTACTCTGCAATGGTACGAGAACAGTTCACGAAGCTCACAAATACACTGTGAGCTGTAAGTGCTAGTGGTTGGTCTCCTTGTGTTCTTCTATACTCAAACAGCTTTGTCATCACATTTTGCTTGAGAGGACCAAGCTAAAACTGGAATTTAACACAGAGCTACTGTATTGTTGGTTTGTTTTGCTTGTCCCCTGTAGCAAATTATGGGGACATGACTATGGCACATGGCAAATAGTAACATTATAGCAATCATGCATGTTTGAGAATTGGCATGTTATGTACAGACAAAAAAGTTAATGAATCAGGAATGGAAATTTAGTTTCTTTTACCACTGTGTAAGTGGACTGTACCTAGAATTATTTTTCATATCCACTTAACTCATAATCATATCATGGGTAACATGCAGCATTTGAAACCAGAAGTTGGCCAACATCTTAGTTTTGAGATGGTGGTACACAATATTTGAGTAGATTAAATCTGTATTCCGCTTCTGAAATGATGAAATCACTTAGTTTTGTACGTAAAACATCCAGTTTTTTTATTTATACAGAAAGGGGAACTCTACAAAAACAGATGATGGCAAACTTGGTCTTTAAATAACTGATGAAATTCTGCAGTTAAACAGAGCCATAAGAAGTCTAGAAATACAACACCAGTACAAACCTTCATGACTCACCTCCACGTACGTCAGGACAAACCAGCATTGGATTTCAAGATGGATTTTATTACAACAGATTCATAAAACATTACAAATGATGCATACATGTACCCTTGTGACCAGGGAATATTAAAACCAAACCTGAAATAAGAATAAAGCTAGAGCCTGATGAGTCATGGATTTGTAACACTACTTAGTTGGAATCACATTCGTCACTGAGACCCTCACCAACCAAGGTTGGGGACGCAAGTCCAACAGCACAACATGCTGTGAGGGCCTCAATCACTCTACCAAAGAAATAAACCAAAGAAAAATGAATCAAATGTTTACAAGAGAAACTTGCCTTTGTAAGGGGGTTGGTACGTTCATGTAACTCCAGCAGCTTCAAAAGAAATAATCAATTTAACACACTTCACTTCTATAAACCTGAGTGAGACCTATGGGGAAAAAAATATATCCTCACATGTAATCAAATAACCACAAAATAACTGTCAGAAACATACGTGGTGTTTGGTTGTTCTCCAATAAAGATGTTCTACTCAATGTCCACATGTTCTAACAAATAATGTTTGTCTTCACCACCATTGGTCTTACTGCTCTTTGCTTGCAGCTAGGTTTGAAAAAGCACAGGGATGAGAGAAAGGTGTTAACCTCAAACCTAATGTGGTGGCTGCTTAGCTGTATCAGTAGCGTCCAGCTGGAGACATGACGGGGGGCCTCATGCCCATGGGAGGCCCTCCCTGGAAAGGGGGCACCATAGGAGGACCTTGCCCATAAGGAGGTATCCCTCCAGGCATGTAGCTTGGCATGCCCTGAGGAGGAGCACCATACTGACCTGCAGAGAACACAGGGAGACCAGAAGCTGTTAAAGCCTGAAATTGAATGTATGTGTGTGGTATTTAAAGTAACTCTTCAACTCCTAACCACAAAATGAATAAGAATATTGCTCGAAATGCCAACCCAGTACAGTTTATGTATATTTTCTGTAGACCAGTATCCATTCTCTTACCATGCATGGGATGCCTCATGCCGGGCTGCTGTGGTGGAATGCCTTGCTGTGGGGGTATTATGCCGCCCACAGCTGCCACTGGCGGAGCAGCCACATGGGCCTGACCAGGCCGGGGTATAAGACGCTGGTAACGGGGCAACTGGGCTTTCATCTCCTCCTGTTTGCAGGGACCACACACAAAGCAGACGTTCAGGCTAAAGAAACACTGGCATACCCCTTACAGTACAAAGATGTATGCTCACAAAAATGATCAAGATTGGGTACCAATGTTGGCGTGCCCTGATTTCAGACTGAGGATATTCAAGTTCAGAATCATCCTTCAACATAACCACAAAACAGATAATACTAAGAGTAAGAATATACAATCTAATGCTCCATCAATTAGGTGCATATTCTATAAATACCTAATTTTATGATGAGACACACTGCACCAATTCATTGTCTTATATCAGTAAATGTTGGATTATATGTATCCATCATTACTTACTGTGAAAAGGGCAAAACAGAAAGCTCAGGCAACTTACCAGTGAGATATCCTCATCAGGGTGGATCAACTTACTAGTTGCACTCGTGGTGGTGAGGGTGGCGGGCTTACTGGTCACTGTGGCTGGGGGTTTGGCCACAGTGCTGCTAGAAGGGTTAGAAGAAGAAGTGGAAGAAGAAGAGGAGACAGAGGGTTGGGTGTAGGCAGGGAATGTTGCTTTTGGAGGATCGGAGGAGGCAGCTGTGCTGTGGGAGTTTGAAGCTGCAGCTCCTGAAGCACTCTGCTGGGCCTGTACAAAGACACAGTACATGTAACTTGTTGCTGTTTTCTGACTTAATAACATTAAGACACAGTCAACAGATTCTAACTTTAATATTAAAAAAACTATATAAAAAAGAAATGTATACTTAACAGTCTTATAAGATTTGTTTTCTTAAACACTCAAAACGTACGTGTATTAATGATTTGATCACTTTCTAGCAAAATAATGACTGATTCCACTTTCAATGGGGAAATTATCAACCACTTTGACTTAGATTATCCAAGCAACAAAACGAGTGCGTGTTAAACACAAGCTCTTTACTTTTCACTGAAATGCAAACTTAGCGTGAAATGGAAAATTATTTCTTACATGAAACCAAATCCTGATTATGACCAATAAAGTGTCACCTCAGGCATTCAGAATTCAGATAGTGGAAGAAAAACAAATGCAAAGCACATGCACAGTAATAAAGCTCACAGACAAAAAAAGATATGCCAGTTCTAGTCAAGGATCAATATCATCTGACACTAATAATATAGCCAATGTGCTTGATTTAAAGCACAAGTAGGCTTACAAGGCAAATGCTGTTAGTAATCAGTCTAGATTCTAACTTCAAATTTGCAGGCAGAGTTAATAAATAAGCAACATGCAACTGCCACAGTCCAAGTCAAAGTCCTGTCTGTGAGCATACTTGTGGCGTGTTAGGAAAGGGAGGCTGGGAGGAGGCAGACTGAAGGTCTGCAGGTGGAGAGGAAATGGCTGCTGTGCTGCTGTGAACACCAGAGCCCATCTGCAGCATGGTGGAAAGGAGACCACAGCATTGACATGTAACATGTCCAAATAATATATTCTAAATTAGTTATGACAGAACTATAGAATAACATTTAAATAAGTGAAGTGGGAATGTGAAAGAGAGAACAAACAGCAAACCATAGAAAGAGGAAATGTGAAATTAGAAATTAAAATAATTAGAAAATAAAATATGTACACAGTATGCTTGAATGTTTTGTTATCTAATACAGAAGGTTTATGTAAATATTCTATACCCTCAACAGGAACAGAAGAGTGAATAACAGATGAAATAGAATAACCTAAACATCTGAATAACATCGTCTGAATAGGAGGATGCACAGTACCCACCTGTGCTGCGCTAGGGAAGAGGGGTTTGGTCACCACAGGCTGCGCTGCTGGTGCTGCCGGTCGACTGGGTATCGCCCCTGCTGCGGGGGCTGGAGCCATGTGAGGCATCCCTGGTCTTGGAGCCATGTGTGGTGGCATTCCTGAGAAATCAGACAGAAATCCCTTTAACTTTCCTCCCCCAATATTTAAAGTAAGGGCTAAAACAGCTTTTGCAAACTGTATTGGAGATAAGATAAGTCTAAAAAAAAAAAGTATCAGCATGAAGTCCTTCATTTAATGCAATTATTTTAACTGCTGGGGCTACTATGATGTTGAATCTCACGCGGTAGACATGGCAAGTCATTTAATACCAACACTACTACTAAAAATCACCTGGAGGAATACCGGGCATCCCTGGCATCATGGGAGGCATCATCCCTCCCATTGGCATCATCCTACAAAACCAAAAAAGAAAATATTAATATTTTCTTTTCACGATTCAAAGGTTTAAGGACTAGAAGTGTCACTGTTTTAGAGACTATAAAACCCTCAGAGGCAATGAGCAAGGTTGATAGAATTTGATGGTAGTTTTCTGTATTTCCACAACATATGTTTCTTTTGTCATTTGTTTCTCTGGTCTGTGTTGCAAAAGAATTATATCAGATATCCTGAATAAATAAACCATTGTGGCAAAGTTTAGCTCTATCATGCCTCAAAACTCAAAAGGTGTGTATAAGCATAAAAACAACAGATTGTTAAAGGAATCAAATAAAAATAGCATTAAATCTGAACAAGTACAATTAAAGTCATAGCTAATGAGTGACTTCTTACCCTGGTGGCATTCCGTGCATAGCAGGAGGCATGCCATGCATCATGGGAGGGACGCCTGGCATCATAGGAGGAATCCCTGTGAAAATGCATCAGATAACACTGTGTGTTTACTAACAACTCAACTTCACTTTCTAGTAGACCCACTACTCTAGATGACTAAGTAACTGGACACACAACATAATACATATTTTATTGTCCTTTACGACTTTTTCCTTCACTGATTTAACTACATTTTATTATATTTCAGGTGTGAACCTGTTGATACTGCAGATGCTTTTCAGAAAAGCACAGTATGTTCCTGTTCACCCTAAACAACAGTGCTGGAACTGATTAATAAATGTCTAAGTGTGATAAAGTCCAGGAATGTAGACAACAGTGGTGAGATTTACATTTGATGTTATGAATGAATGTAAAGATCTCCACAAAAGAAAAACAAATGTGTAAATCAACAAGGTTTGGGAAGTCTTTCTTAGTCAGATAAGTCACAAACGATCTTTTCAACTTAAAAATGTAATATCTTCACAAACATGTAGCTTGGAAAAACAAAATCAGAATATTTCCCAAGATTTAATCAAATAAATGTATCAATGTTACTCTTAAACAACAGTAAATCACAATCCAACTCCAAGGGAAGTTATGAGCATTTTTGTTAATGTAGTTTGTGTCCGAGTTGCTTCCCAATTTCTGCAATTTACAAAGAGGTGCTTGCCTTGATATCCCCCAGGAGGCATCCCGGGTGCACCAGCCACAGGAGGAATCCCAGGCTGAGCCATGGGAGCAGCGTACCCTGCCTGGGGCGGCATAACAGCAGCTTGCTGAGTTGATGGTCCTGCTTCATCGTCATCATCGTCCTCATCAGAGTCATCCTGATTGTTCTTCTTCTTTTGACTCTCTAAAACATAAAAATAATGCTCATGCAGGGTTTCATTTGTTTTAATTCCTTAAACCCAAGCATCTACAAAAGGACTGTAAAAGTACAGTTCAAGAACCTGCACTGTTCACTACATGGTGGTCGTTACGAGCAATGGCTTATATTATCATGCTTAACCCTGTATTATCCCAGTTACACAATGTCATTTCAAACTAAAACTTAATTCTGTCATCTAGGCTTTCATAAAGAAACAATGATCTTTGTAGACAACAAGAAGGAAGTCCAGTTGCCATGACTCAACTTCCAAACAAGTTGTGACAACTTACAAACCTTGTGATTTCTGTTCTAATGTTCGTCTTCTTTCCTGCATGTCTTTTTCTGGAATCCCCTCCATGCCATAGATCTCTAGCTCAATATCCGTTCTTCCAGGAATTGCATTTGGTACACTGTCAATCGTCTCTTTGTGCACCTAAAACACATGAAAAGGTGAGACAGTGTCAATTAATAGCTATTGTGAACAAAGCGTTCCAGGAACTAAACTAGAATAAATGAAAATGAGGTAATGCGCCAACCTGCATACAGTGAATGGCCAAGCCTGGACCAGTGTACAACTTCTTGTGGCAAATGTGGCATTTAAAATGCTTCGCCTTCTGATGCTGAATGAGGATCTTTTCATCATCAAAGTCTCGATTACAGTACCTTAAGGGAGGAGTAAAGGATTGTGTTCGACAACTGGAAAGAGGAGCAAGAAACCAAAAACTTCACTACTTGGAAGCGTTTCAGACGGAGCTGAAGATATTAACCTGGCCTAGCCTTGTTAAATGAAATCAAAAGCACCCTGCAGTTGCATTCACATGCACTAAAGATTGACGCCGTTTGTAGGAAAGGAAATCATACTTTTAGGGGCTTCAGCTTCCCCAGTGTTTAAACCTCATGCTGTTGTCTGCAATAGGATGTCTCAATAGGCTCAGAACATTTGTGTGCGTTTTTTACTTTTTTACATTTTAGCTTTCCACACTAAGTTATTATTCAGCATGTTGTTGAAAATAAGCATTAGTCGAGACGCTAGTTTAAAGCACTTACGTTATCATGAATCATCATACCACAGCTAACAAACAAGCTAACAACTGTTAGCTGCTAGCTAACTGTTAGCTTAGGCAAGATTACTCATGGCATTACCATTACTTTAACGCAATGAGTTACCATGTAGAGTACATCAGCTGTTCACAACATTTGCTCGATCAAACCAATCCGTATAATTATACACTAGTCTAAAATCACCACGTATATACTTCAACATTAACATACAAGCCGATAAACCCGCAGACAAGCTAATGTTGGCTTAGGCCTCCTTTTTATCAAGCTAACGTGTAGCCTCTAGCATTTCGACGTTAGCACTCCGTCTTTCTGTCAAAAGGATACCAGCACCATGGCTTCATCTGCTTCTTCTTTTTTCGTCCCATTATCGAAGAATACTGAAAAGAGGTCTTAAGCGTTAAATTCTAGTCTTATTATCTGTTTGACCACAGCATGCTGTCGTCCCGTGACAACGCCGAAAATGGCGCTTAGCTGGCGGAAGTGTTAGTGGACACTGCGTAAACGGGAAGCTGACGTCACGTCAGAGAGACCCGCCTCTGGATTTGGAAACTGGTGTCCAGCTGTTACATAATAAATAAATAATAAAAATAAATACTACAGTCACCAGACAAACTGAGCAAAATCAACAAGATGTCCGCTGATGCTGATACATTTTAAATGCATAAGACAGATTTTACCCAACCATCTGCAGTGGAATAATTGTAATGAGCTTTACTGACCATGTGTGTCTGTGCAGACAAGAAGTTTTTAACTGAATTCTCAGACTTTCTATCTGATTAAGAGCTTAGTGCAGATAATTATTTATTATAGCGGGTGACTTTAATATCTATCTCTGACTGATGACTGAGTCAGGTGACTCTGGACCATCTCTTAGTGTAGATTAGTCTGCTGAGGGACCTCTACTGATACACTTCTCTTCTCTTCTCTTCTCTTCTCTTCTCTTCTCTTCTCTTCTCTTCTCTTCTCTATCCATTTAAATGCTACCATTACTTGTCATTAACTTTGTTTTTTTTCTCCTCTTTGTCTCCCTCTCTCTGTTCTTCTCTGCAGGTATCCTCGGCCTTGGAAGTGTATATTTCCAGAGTGCAGTTACTGGTCCTACCAAGCCGCCTTGTGTTTTTGCTGCTTGTTGTTTTTGGTTGCCCAGTGCTCTTTTCTCTCTCCTGTTTCCACTCACCCCAACCAGTTGAGGCAGATGCCCAACCCCCATGAGCCTGGTTCTGCTGGAGGTTTCTTGCTCTAAAGGGACCTTTTCACTGTCGTGCTTGCTCAAATTGGTTTGTTGTTGTTGTTTTTTTTATATAATTCTGTATACACTTATATTTTGAAAGGTTTTAAACCTTAAACAGTGTAAAATGACTTCTGTTGTGATTTGGTGCTATAGAAATAAAATATTGCTGAAGTTTCTCAGAGTACCTTAGCATCACCAATAACTAGGGGTGGTAGAAGTACACAATTCAGTCATGTGTAAGTACTTTCCACATATGCTTCATAAATAAATTAATTCATATAGGGATTCAGATCTGAATTAGATATTAGTTTAGGTATCAAAAGGTAACTAGTTGCCTTTTGCTGTATGCACTACAATAGGTACAATAGGTAAAGGGTAAAGGTAAAATAGGTTTGAGTAAAAGTACAATATTTCACTCTTAACTGTAATGGAATAAAAGTAGAAAATAATATTAGTAAAAGTAAAATAAATTGATAATACTCAAGTATGCAAGTACCTCAAAACTGTACAGGACTCTTCTGCCAACAATAATGTGTGGGAAATGCACATGAAAAAAAAAAACAAGCACAAAGATAGCTGGAAACAAAGAAACATGAAACATATGGTTAGGTAATACACATTGAGTGGGTGGCTTAATAAGTAGCTTTATACTGTATACATATCATAGGCTGTGGTGGACGTATGCATGTGTAGGTACAGCATATATTAGCTGTTCAAAGTAAATGATATGACTCTAAAATTAATAACTAGGTGTAACACCTCAGGCCATGTGACCATGTTTACTTGCTTTGGCAGAATGAACAGTAGGTTATTTCTTTCCAGGTATCTATTGTAGACATTTCTAGATACTGTGCATACAAAGTGACAAAACAACAGCGTGGGCGTACGTCCAGAGCTGACTTTCTCCCTTCTCACTTGTAGTTGTAGGCAACTGGGTTTTCAGTCTCTATCGTGTTATTACTTCATTCAGATTTGTATGTACTTTCCTTATGTGGATCAAATTGGTCCATTTCAATCATGTAACAGAGGTGATGACAAATGAGGATGTCTCTGGGTCCTTTAAGATCGTCCCCAAGGCTCTCCCCTGTTGCCACTCCTGTTTGTTCTGGCTATGCTGCTGATAGGAAGAATTAATATATTAAAGATATTATATTACGTACGTTCCTATACTCATTCTAAAATATCCCTCTGGCACCACCTACAGGAATGTTCAAGAAAAAGACATCACTCGTCAGGAAATTTATATGGAAAAAGAAATGCCCTCGAGTCCATTCGACCCTGTTGTGTCTTCAGTACGATGCAGGGGGGCTGAAATTTCCAAATCTTTCCTGGTACTCTTTAGCAACACAATGAAGGACTGTCAGATTTTATTTCTCCTCCAGAAATAAACCACCATGGACAGACATAGTTTTATGCTCTGTTAAAATTCAATTACACCTGCACATGTATTCAGCAAAGGCCAAACATCTAAAAATATTAATCACCCTATAATTCTTAATATGGTCAATGTGTGGCATAAAGTGAAATAATACAAGTTTTTATTGTACTATAGTCCAATCTGGGGGAGTAGCCTGTTCAAACCATGTAAACTGGATGCAGGGTTTCAGATATGGACTAAGGAATAAACAAAATAGACGACCTCTTTGTAGAAAGGGTTTTAATGACATTCGAGGATATTTCTTCAAGGTAAAGTATACCAACGTAACACTTTTTCAGAATATTTGAAAGTTAGGGATTTTGTCTCCTCCATGCAGAATCAATCACTGGAGGCACCAGCACTTTCACATTTAGAAGAAATAATCACTAAGAACTGCTGGAATAAGGGCCTGATCTCATTAATATGTCACCTGTATCCAACATACATCAGTTTAAACACCAGTGAACACAAATTCATAAACCTTTCCATACCGCAGGCAAAAAGGTCAACAGGATTTAACTGAAAGGAAACTGACACACAAACAACCTGTATGTGAATTTGGAATGTGGTACAGTGTTTGACTATGAAGGCAACCCTAACCCTAAGAAGGAGAAGAAGTATGAGGATACTTGGAAACTATTTGATCAATTTATGAAAAGTTAAACATTGGCTGGTTGATACAAGAGGAAAGCTCAGGGTAGATACCCAAAAACCAAAACGGCAACCACTAGAGGGGGCAGGACATGAGGGAGACCAGCAGAAATCCTCACAAACTGAAATCTAATATTACAGTAACTCAAGTACTGCACCTGCGTACGTGTACTTTACTTTAGAATTACTTTTGTATTTTATGTAACTTTTAATTTGTAAAAACACAAGGTATAATCAACTAATACATTGTGATATTTAATTTAAACACCTAGCAATGCATAGTCATGAAATGTAGTTAGACTGCTACATTAATAATACATACACATGAATGTACATATTTGTCTGAAAGTGTTTCTTTCTTCTTCAGCATTCAGTCATATTTTGTATAGTGTGTGTTGAGAAAAACTTTCTTCAGCATCACAGTATTACTGCTTACAGTTTGTGTGACAACTGCAACATGCATGTTATACTATAGTTAGAAACACTGCTAATAATTATTCATCAGTTTCTCTACTTGAATGTTGCTAAAAGGGTGTGAAAATTGTATGAAATTAGAAACAAATTGTAACAAGTCCTGCTCTGAGCAGGCAGCATCCACTCTGACTGATTTTCCTTTGCTGCTTCTTTTTTTGTCTTCTCTTTTTTCACTATGGTGAATGATTATTTCTGATATTGCACATTTATAAAAAGGAAACACAACCAACAAAATGGCTACTCTCCATATGGTTGTACTAGACAGAGAAGACTTTAAGTGACAGCTTGAGGGGCTCTCTCTCTGAATGAGGTATGGTGGTATATTCTTGTACGTTTACACATTTCATTAATCAGTTTGACGTGTTCTTTTTCACGAAAATACTTGACCTTTGCTCTCCACTTCGGGGACTTAAGTGTTTTTGAAACACTGGGTTGGGAGTTTGATGTTAATCTGGTTTCAAGGCTGCAGACCTGCTTAGTGTGAGCTTTTCTCTTTGTACAACAGAGGCTCATTCCTGTTTCTGCATATTGAATACAATTGGTATTTTTGTGTGAGCATATGTGAACGTAGGTAAGGTCACAACAAGTGTTTTGATAGATTATTAGGTTATTTAGTGGTTCAGCACCTTTGTTGAACAGTGTAAGACAGTCTGTATGGGCTTTAATAAAACAGAAACACTGATGAAGGAAAAAAATGTTTCTGTAAAAAACTGTTTCATGTAATCAAGTATGCACATATCAAATGTACAAAATATTATCAATGATTTACCCCTCGCTCAGTTTTGTGTCGTAGCCCTTATTATAGACACTGCTCAAAAAAAGTAGGGGAACACTTTAATTACACATCTTGACGATCAAACAAGTTGAAAGTCTTTACTTATGAAACAATGTATAATTTGGCCTGAACAAAAAGACACAACAGCAGTCAGTGGAAGCCAAAATCATCAACTCACTGAGGGCTGTATTCAAAATCACATTGAAAATCAGAGTGAAAAACTGAAATCACAGGGTCATTCAAGATGCGTGAATTTCATCACAGCAACTCGTAAGTGTGTATGACCCCCCGCGTGCCTGTATTCACTACTAACAACATCTGGGCGTGCTCCTCATGAGTCAGTCGATGGTGTCATCTGGGATCTCCCCAAAGACCTGGATCAGGGCATCAGTTGGTTGGTCTGTGATGGTACAGATGCACAGATACATAAAGTGAATGTCCCACAGGGGCTCAATAGGAATAAGATCAGCAGATCGCGAAGGCCGGTCATTGGCATCAGTGCCTTCATCATCCAGGAACAGCCTACACACTGTGTCCACATGAGGCTGATTAGTGTGCTGCACCATGAGGAAGCGAAGGCCCCCTGCACGAGCATACGATCTTAAAATCTTTCTGAGAACTTCATCCCAGTACCTCATAGCAGTCGGGAACCTGTTGGCCTGTTGGCTGTGTTCAGTGTGAACCTGTTCTCAAAATCAGTCAGGATGTGTAAGAATAGAGCTTTTGCCTCTTCATTGCATTGGTTGTCCCTTTCACAATTTGGAAAGTGACATAAGATAAGATAAGATAAAAAGAACTTTCTTAATGCCTGAAGGAAAATTCATGAGAAAGAAATCAACAGCAAACACATGTTAAAATATCAATCTGTATTTAATTACATTATAATATTTTTTGTGCGAAGCAGTTACCAGTGTAACATGAGGTTAAAGTACAGTACAGTTTGTGACTTACAGCTTTGGGCTGGGGTCACTTTCTATCCAAGTTTAATCAAATAACCATTTAAGTTGCAACTAATGAAAGACTCCACTGCCTCCTGAACAGAGAGTGAAATGACCCCAGCCTGGATAAAGTCCAGGTCAGGCATGTGTGCTCTTCTACATTTGGTAATAAGAATACAATTTATCCAGAATGGCCCAGCTGTCCCCAATGGTGGATGCATTCATCCACAAGGGCACAAAAAATGATAAGAATTTAAATGCTGATCTGGTTTGCCCCAGAGTTGTCATTGAGAAATTCTTTAGAGATCAAAACATAAACATTTTCTGTTACATTCAATCGACTCGTGAAATTAGATTCATTTTTCTAACACACAAGCAATACTTGTCTGTGCTCTTTCTCTGGTGCTTACACAATATTTTGGCATCATTTTTGAAAGCTGAAAGTCAGAATGGCACTTCTGCTTCTTTTTCAGTACATACAATGGTGCAATTGTTGCACCCCTTGCACAAACAAAAACAGTCAAAGACACAAGTTTGAGGTTTAAATAGTGCTGAACAGAAATTAATCCTTCTCTGGCAAACACTGAAGGCAACACTGAATAATAACCCACAAATTCCTTCAAAGGTAAATTGCTGCAGCCTATACTCACCATTTGTAGCGGTGACAAAACACCAGCTAAAAAGTTCTCATATGACCTTATTCTTTATTTACTGATGATAATCGCACAGGATTTTCAAGAACATTTTTGTCATAAAACATTTTACACTGCAGGGTTTTACAGCTCTCACCCTACACGAAACAGTGCAGAAATACTTTCATCAGGCTGATGTCTCCATGAGTAGGCACGGTTGGATTGAGAAGGAAGAGGCAAATAAGGTTAAGCCATGTGAACAGGACTGTTCCTGCTTCTGTCGCCTTAGATCTGATGGCTGGCTTCTGGCTGCACATTTGTCAACACAGTGTTGTCAACAAAGGTCCCACTGACTGATGCTCTTGACAATAGGTTCCAAAAGGGAGTAAAACAAATAGCAAGTATGATTAGCTCGTATTGTAAGCTTGGATGATGGTGAGGCTAAATCCAAAAGGGTAGCAGGTTGGTTGAAAAATCACGTGGCGAACAGAGGGGACTGCAAGTCAGGTATCCTTACATCAGAGCACCGACTGTAGCTAGGGGAAAGGTGGCTGTTCGACAGCTCTGATCACCCCATCATGAAGCTCAGAATATAACAGGTGAGGTGTCTCATCGATCCAATTCAAGGGAGGAATAAAGGTGATACATTGTCTTTTCCAGAAGCAGGTCATGGTGGTGGGGGTAGTCGCACATCAAGCAAGCTGTAGGCAAAGATGTTCCAAAAAACAGCACTAAGCACAAACAAGGTGTAAACACAGAAGAATATCCAAAACAGAGACTGCTCCTGGAGTTTCTGCTCATAGTTCTGCAAGACCACCACACCCAGCGTCAGACCAACCACCACCCCTCCCAGGTGGGCCACAAAGCTGGGATTGGGGCAGGGTGGAAAAGCTGGAGGATAGAACCGCAACCACACCGCCCGACCAAACTCGACACTCACTGTGAGAAAAGAGGAGAAAAAAAAAACATTAGAATCATGTGAACACACAGAATGAGTCGTTTCTGACACTACCTATATCAAAAATATCAAAATGTAAATAAAGACACGTATATCTATTTTTCAGAAAACTGTACGGGAGCCCCACAATTTAAACATCAGTAACAGTTATAATCAAAGCAACTGGTCTTGGACAAAGTTTAGTATAATATCCACAAGTGACAGTTTTGTGTTTTGCTATTTATATTTCTCAACTCTCTATTTTTATGAAGATCTGGAATTCCTGACTCGGGCTCCACATCTCTTCTGAATAATATGGGTCAAGAGCAAACACACCTTGTGATTAAGATACAGAGGAAGAGTGACCCAATAGCCAACTTTACCTGCAATGATCTAAAATAACCTTAAACTGATTCCCAATAGACAGTACATGAATTAAAAAATCTATTTAAGATTTTAATTAAAGTTGTTAAAAGCCGTCATGTAATGTTTTCTTAAGGTATGTAGAGTATATACATATAGTACTGTGCAATAGTCCTAGGCCAACATTAGATTTGGTTTTAGCAATTTTATTATTTATTATAGTTCATATTTATTGTTTCTCTAACGACAATAAACGCAAATAAATGCTAAAAAGCTGCTGTCCTTGCACAAAGACTATTCTGATCAAGCTTCTTTATACAATGGAAGAAACAACGTAGCGTCCAGATAAAGCTGCCAGATGCTGAGCCAGGTCTCTGCTGGACTTCTTTGCATCTCTCAAAGAATTATATTTGACAGAAGCAGTTATTTCTAATATGGTCTGTTTTTTAAAAACTGTGTACATTTTTCCTATATTTTCTATTTGTATTCTAATCGATAAAGATATAAATGTATGATCACTACAGCAAAACTACACATCTAATGGAGGCCTAAGAGTTTTGCATAGTACTACAGGCTGTAAGTGAATCCTGAACAGGGACTAGGAGAAACAGAGTAAGGACATCTAATAAATTGTTGTTTTCTTCAATCTTTTCATGGGATTTGTTGATGATAACAAAATATACATCTCCGGCCTAATCTTTTAAATGAGAACGTGTGGTGTAAATTCAGACTTACTGCACACGAGCGCCATGGCCATCCGAAACAACTTAAACTGACACTTCATTCCCGACCAATTCTACAAAAAAAGAGAGACGGAGAAAGACGTAGACCTGATAAGAACATAAGCTCTCATGATAAATACAGAGCAAACTGTGCTAGAAGGTCATGTGCACACATGCTGACAGGACATGAGATCTCACCCTCTGTCTCAAGTCACATCAATTTTGAAAGCCCCAGACACACTCTGACCCCCAATCTCTTCTGGCTGTGTTAGATAATATGATTCAGTTGGGAGGAGGAAGACAAACCCTCCATCATGACCTCAGTAATGTTATGGACGATCTGGCAGGGTACATAAACAGCGCTCTGTTTAACATGACAGAGGTTCACCTTCAGTCCTTAAAGAACAGGCACGGTGCAGTGGGATAAGATTTCCTCACATGCCATCACGTTAACGTGCACATGCTCACACACTTCTCAGATGTTGGGAGGAAAAGGACAAAACTGACGATGACGGCGAGGAATGCGTGGCATCTGTAGATAGAGAGAGGCACCTGCTGGGCCCCCCAACAGGTTGCTTTGATGATGTGGCAAAGTGACAGGACATCTGGGTGATGTGATAATCATCTACACACACACACACCCACACACAAACTTACCATTACTACATTAGCCAAATGGGCTGAGACCAGGGCGTACACTCCCCCAGATGAGCCGACCACTGGAGCTGTCATATCAGTGACGGACACCGCCAGAGACCCTGTAGTGATGAGAAAAATCACAGGTGAGTGAACCTGCTCCTGAAAGTTTAGAGTCAGTGATGAAAAACAAAACTTCACACCATGACTGAAGTGGCTGTGTAGGTGGGAAAGGAGTCAGCTTATAGTTGACACAAATGTTTGGGTGAGTTTTCACAAGAACCAACAAGTGCTCTGGAGTAGTAGAACATTTATATCATCATCATTTTCATTTACAAAAAGTCATGCAATCTATTGTTACCATAAAAATGCAGCTGGATTTTACGGACCCTCTTAAGGATCAAGGTGGCGGAATTTTTCCAGGAGCTACTTTTACGTTCCCTCGAAATACTTTTGCGTTATCTCTGGTCCACAGCAACTTATTCTGATAGTATGGCCTGTATCATGCAGCAGTAGAGAGGGGGTTCACCCTCAGCTGTGTCTGCTGAGCAGCAAATATCACTGTAACTCAGCCAGATGCAGACAGTTAGTTAACGCAGGTTATATCCAGCACTGACTGATTAAGATAGATCTGTTGATTAGGACTCTATAGAAATAGAAAGTGAAGGAATATAAATAGCAAAAAGACCGCAAAAGTACCAAAGGAAAAATCTTGCCACCATGACCCTTAGGGGACTCTGTAGTATTCACAGACCTAATAGGGAGAATGTTTCCTTAATTACATTAGACGTGCTCAGACTGGCAGTCGGTCATTTATGGGATGAATAAGTAGCTATAAGTTGTTTTTAATTTTATTTACATTATTTTATAATGAGAAAGAATGTTAAATTATACTCAACTTTATTTGAAATGTGTGTCATGCAGAGTTTCCCTCAGAGGGTCATGCTGTGACTAAGTGACTAATTTAAACTGTTTTTGTACAAGCTGTGACTGTGCACTGAAAACATTTATTTTGTATGGAAGAAAAGGCCGCTTTGGTGCTCACTATTATAAATAGGCATTCATGAATAGAGGCTTGCTCATACTGTATCAGCACATACTGTGAATTTCTTAACTTAACTTTTTTTTTTTTTTTTTTGTAAAACAAATGTGTTCATACAAGCTCAGCCGTCTCTTTAACACCCTGGTCCCAATTCATCGCACAATCAGAAGATCCAATCAAGCACTGACAAGTTTAAATGTAGGGGCATTCAAAGACACCACAGGAAATTGGTTCTCACTGCAGTCTTTGTGGAGGATCCCGAATTAAAAAAGGGAGATAACGAAATACACCAACTATCTCCTTTCTTTCTTTTGCTCATTTTCTGTCTCTCTCTCTCTCTGTCTGCATCCAATTTTCATTTTACAGTATATATTTTCCTTCCTTTCACTCCATGGCACTGACCTGTATGTATTGTTGATGCTAAGTACATAAGACACAACTACCCACACAGCACGAGAGAACACATGGAGCTGCTGATGGATGGTCTTCAGCTCTCCCTCCGTGTTCACCCACTTTCTCTCTCTCTATTATCGTCGCTTTCAAATTTAAATATGATTTGCACACAAATGCATGTGTGTGTATATGCATTTACATACTGTATATAAGAAATAAGGTTTAAAAACAATGGCTATTTCTTTTTGTGGCTGGGAGTTGCAGTGATTTTAATTATACTGAGAAGAAAGTCAAATCATTTTGTTAAATAAAAATTTGAATTGATGAAAATTCTATAAGGTGACTCATGTTCACGTACTGTAAACTCAACATATAAGGTTATAGAGTATAAATGACAATGTAGGGTGTCTTCTGTGTCTGTTAAGGTCACTACACCATGACCAGATAAGATGTGCCACTACACACACATACACTATCTAAACAAGACGGAGGTCTTATGTGTTTAATTTTTTTATTGTTATATTACTTTGGATCCATCTTTGGGAGTGACGAGGATAGACAGGAAGGAATGAGTACATCAGAGGGACAATCTATTTCAGATGTATTGGAGATAAAATCAGAGAGGCCAGACCGAGGTGGTTTGGACATGTTTAGAGGAGAGACTGTGAACATATCGCTAAACAGATGCTGAGATTGAAATAAGTATGGACTACTGTATTAAGAATACAATACCCATATATGCAAAGCAATAAATACTAGTATAATCTATTTTAGGTTTAGGTTTACAGATTTGCATTTACCTGACATTCCCCTGATGTAACACACACCACCTCGTGTTTTTCAGTCCTTTGTGTTTGATAAACTTTCAAACCGCACTGAAATTGTTCAGCGAGTTTCAAATCAGTTGTTCCCTCTTTGCCAGCCCTGTATTATCAAAGCAGAATGTGACTGAAAGCGAAATGAAAGAATCTTTAAAAGCTGGAGCTGACATTTAGCACCGAATAGCAGTTTCTTCTTTCCTTAATCTGTGACCTACTCAGGTATGTGAACCATAATGACAGCACAGCGAGGTGGTGTAATAACAGCATGCGACTCACCAGGTCATTAAACAGTATAGAGTCTTCTGAGCAGCTGGGTGATTACATACACAAACACATGCAGCAAGTTCAGCTGGGCAGATACACGTTTACACAGTGGCACAAAAGCAGTGCTGGAAAAAAATCAATTAAGACTCTTCTTCAGTGTTTTTATTATTGATTCTGAAATAAGAGAAAATCATGCACACTAATAACGATAACTATAGGGTAACTGGGGGCATTTATAATTTAATGTAGATAAATGATGTGTATAATAAATTATTAACAAAGCATAAATGTTAAATCTAATTCTAATCCCCCCACATGATACACCCTCTTGGCGTACTCCACATTACTTCCTTCCTCTTCAAACACAGACAGACACACGGACACCGAGACACCTGAATTTAGATAGGACACCTCTACGTCGGCAGTTCCTGTATTTAGGAAGTCTGTATGGGCAGGGTGACCTCCATCCCTGTAATTAACTAGGTTTAATAACATTACTTTAGCGACATAGATATGTGCACACACACACACACACACACACACACACACACAGACAAGGACACACAGTCTCTCAAAGTCCCTCAGTCCGCTTATTTTTTAGAGTCAGAAGTGGAGCTCATTTATCTTGGTTGTTCTTCCAAACTGCAGAGGAAGAACCAGGTACATGAGAGGAGATAATAAAACACATTAGTACTCCCAAAAAGTAAAAAAACAAAAAAACAAAAACAACTGTCTGGCTGCATTTTAAGCTGTGGAGCGCTCCTTCTGTGAGTGAACATCCTATGCCAGCAGTTGAGTCTTTAAATTCTAATGTGTGACTTCTCTTTGTTGTTTATTTTATTGTCTATGTCTGTTTTCTTCAGCTTGACTGAATGTTGTCTTATACATATTCCCGTCTGTCGCTGCACCTGTCTGAAGCTCTTTGTAAAGACTCTTTATTGTGTCTACGTACATATCTGCTGTTTATGAGAGATTACTCGTTGTTACATCCATTGTTAAAGTGTCAGAGTATGTGTAGGCCATAGATGGTCATCATCCTCCCTCTGGGTTATTACTTGACCTCTGAACTCTGTCTCGACCCCTGTATGTGCCAGCTGAGTCCCTCTCTGCTTATTATATTATTGCGATATTGCTTCTTTGAGCAACATCTTTGGCAATGAGACCTAAAATGGGATTATTAACACCTATAGGCTATTTTACAGCTGGAAATAAACGGAAACAGACATACAGAAATAGTTTTTTAAACACCACTGATTAAATGCCACATCATTTACAGTGCCAAAAATATTCGGTTATCACATTTATCCACTTGTTGCTAAATTAAAAAAAATCTAAGAATTGCAACTGTGGCTGGTATCCTGCTGCCAACAAACAGAAAAAGAAAAAAAAAATCACAGTCAGACACAACAAACCACAACAACACAACCACAGCGTGCCTCGCCTCCTCTGACGGTGGTCGATATCTAATTAAAACAGCTGACGTCTACGTATGTGTGAGTTGGTCTGCATGCGTACATAAGTGGGAGTGATTTATGATGCGTTTCCTCCTCATTTAAGTGCAAGATTCAGGCCACCACAGCTGGTATCCCAAGGGTGTCTGTCACTGACCTCTACACCGCGCGCGCGCACACACACACACACACACACACACACACACACACACACACACACACACACACACACACACACACACACACACACACACACACACACAAAGACACAAATGGATACTCAGAGATGGAGGGAGAGAAATGGAAACATAATTTCCATGAATATTAAACAAAACAAGACTGGCTGCAAAGTATATCTCACAATTTTCTTTCCTTCAGTAACACACATATACAGAAGCAGCATTTATTCTACGACGAGCCGCCACATTTCCATCAGCAAGAAAGATCTGTTAACTCTTAAAAAATAGTCCAATATTTCTACTCCAGTTATCTATGTACAACAGAATACCTCAAATGTTTGGTTTGTTTTGGAGGCAGAAAAACAATATCGGTGTAGACTGACTTTGTTAGTGTATGCTGACCCCCCCACCGCCACCGCTACACACACACACACACACACACACACACAGAAATGCAGACTCACTGTCTCAGCTGAAGAGAGCTGAAATTGCACCAGTGCCTGAGGTTAACAGGGAAGTTGGAAGAGAGCGGTGACATTTTGTTCAAAGCTGTGTTTGTGCTTTTTCTTTCTCCTTTGCAGTTGCTCACTTGGTTTCTCCTAAACCTCACCCACCCTCTCTCCTCTCCTCTCCCATCTCTTAGTTTCTCATATCCTGGTTCCCCTCTGCAAATCCTCTACGGCTTATTAACACTTATGAATTCATCTCCCCTTTCTGTCTGTTCTCTCTCTTCATCCCTACCTCACATCCCCCTTCCTATTTCATTATGACTGTGTGTGTTTGTGTATGTTTTTGACTGATCTCAATTTGAGATGTCTCTCTTTCCACTGTGCAATTACACATGACTGTGGGTGGGAGGCGAGGGCTTTGAAGGGACACTGACAACCCCCTACATCCTGCCACGTCTGGTAGTAAGACAGAAACACAAGACCATCTGTCCAGAACACAACACACACGCAAACACACACACGTTTTTTTACATTTCTCAATTACCGCTATCCACCAATATACCGTCTGTAAAGGGATGCTGTTAAATGCATAGAAATACACAACAAGCTGCTGGAGGGATCGTGGAGCTGAAAGGCAAAAGCCTGTAGTGTGTGTGTGTGTGTGTGTGTGTGTAGATAAGAGGAAGGAAATGCAGACAGTCAGTGCAGAAAGACTGAGTTTGTAATTGTGTGTATGTATGTATGAGATCAAACGCCCACCTGCCAGCACACCACACACATAGACCAGTCCAATCCTCAGGGCTCCGTGGACCATTTCTAAAGGGACTCCCACCAGCAGCTGCATGGCCATGTTGAGACTCAGGTGTTCAATCCTGTAAAAAATACACACACACAGACAAAAACGCAGTTAGGGCCAGAATGTTAAAATTACATATGTAAGCACAATATTTACCTCCATATGTACAAAGAAGCATTCTTATTTTCTTATGTGGGACATCCTGTAAATTAAAGTAAAATAAAACCAAGACACATGAAGCCATGAACACATGCATGGCTGGATTATTAGAACTGAGAAAATGTTTTGAGAGCGATGCAAAAAGAGAGTGAGAGAGTAAGTCAGGCTGCAGAGCTCTCCAGTGAGGCTTATTTTTTTGGCTGGTACGTGCACTCTGTTTTTGTTTTGGCAATTGGCAAAGATCTGTGTTGCTGAGCTGTTGACAGAATTAAAGGGTTTGTTTGTGTATGTATGTCTGTGCAACTACTGAGTATGGCAAGTCAAAAAATTAGAGCAATAATAATAATCATCTGTCTTCAAATAATCTCCTTTTCCACAATCATTTTTAAGTGCGTGCTAAATTTATGTAGATTTTTATGCAAACTTTCAATCAAAAGCGGCTTGAGTTAGTGTTTCACTTTTTCTCTACCAATAACTGTTCCAAATGTGAAGATATGGGTGTGATAATAAACTCTGTAGGGGCACTTCCTGTGGGCGGTAGATGATTGACAGGAAACATACTGAACTCTAGCACCAAACTGTGACAAAAAAAAAGAAAGTGTGTCAAAATCAAATTTGGGGATGTGTGTTCTCTGCAAGGGAAAGTTGTTTCTGTGCTGTGAATGTGTGAATGGCAGCAAATGACTTCAGCCGAGAGGAGGAAAACTTGATATCCCAGATAATACCAGCTGCACACAGACATCACCAGAAATAAAGAAAAAGAAAAGGGCAACTTAGATGACTGTTGCAACTAAATTATATTATATTATATTCAGTTTGCCTCAGACGTGGTTAAGAGCATTTTCAACACTAAATTATTACATGTCACCCATTTTAAAAGGACATTAGAGTCTGTATATGTAGTTTCTATTATAAATTTCAATTATTATCATCTGCCTGTTCCTTCTAAAACCATATTAGTATGCTTTCTCACACACATGCACACACACACAGACACACACACACACACACACACACACACACACACCCACACACAGACAAAGAACATCTGCTCTTTCGTCAAACCACACTGTCATGGCCATGATCAGATAATCAGCAACACACTCCAGTGCACTCAAATACTACATGTGAACATAGACTAAGACGCACAATGTGGACACAAAATCACATCACACATATTTACAGTTGCAAAGACTGAATCCGCTCATGGTTTGTGTTTCAGTGTGATATAACTATTAGCAATGGTTCGCACACACAGACAGACAGACTCTCTCTCACACACACACACACACACACACACACACACACACACACTTTCTGTGCCCTTCATGGCTAATAAGCTGCCCAGCCAAACCTCAGTCAGCAGCTCAGACACATTCGGGTGCCACAGCAGAATCCAAAAGAACAGCAGTTAGCACGAGTCATTCAGGAGTCTCCTCTTTCATTCTCCATTGGACACATAGTCCTAAAGGTAATTCAGAACAAAACAACTAAACAAACAGCTTCTGCATCTTTGTAGAAATTAATGCAAAAATGAAAACAAACAAAACCAAACAAACAAACAAACAAACACACACAAACAGACACACACACACACACATGAGCTCCTACAACGCAGATTAAAAGATACAAAACCAATAATCTCTTTATAGTCTGAAACAACTCTGCCACCTCAACTACAATGCTGACACGGGGGGTCGTTCCACTGCTCAGAGAAACAGCGGGACATATTGATTAACTGAGAGAGACATGTCTAAATGCACAATGACAAGTCTACTTCACATAACAGCAGCTTTTTGTTTCCATACTGCTAATGAGACTGTGAGGGTGGTCTGCACTGTTGGATAGGACCTATTGTATCCAGATGACCGTGGTCTTTCACCAATAGAAAGCACTATTTACTGTTGTCTTTTAATGTTTAAACTTTACTGCACAACCTTCTTTCACAAAATAAGCCCTATTGAAAAAACAGGATGAACATAAGATGCATTCTAAAACTGCATTAAGTGCTCAGTGTCAACATTCAACCAGCACAGACTGTACTGACACTATATAATTTATTACTGAATCATTTATTACAAGAACAACTGCAACTGCTTCCTGTCATAACCATATTTCAATCTTGCAAGAAACTAATCTTCTGTACTGGCTGCTACAGACATACGGTTTTTGTGTGTGTGTGTGTGATTGTGTGAGAGGGAGGAAAGACAACTGGAGCGAGAGAGACAGAGACTGCATAATGCTCTGCTGAGGGATGTTTTATGGACAATTTTATACACTTTGTTTTAGGGTAGAGATTTGGGAAGAATCAGTGCTGCTGAGCTTTTGGCAGGATTTCATAGTTTGTAGTGTGTGTAAGGGTGTGAGAGAGTAATGAAGAGAGAGTGAGACACAGCACTGGCTATGTGAAGTATGGAAACGCTGGAATCAGTGAGTCACAAAAGATTTTCAAGAACGATTTAATTATAAGAGCAGCAAGAGTATACAACAAATTACTGTATATAGTAAAGTGAATGTGAAGTAGATCAGTGAGCACACATTGTGGATTTGATTTATATGCCTCCAAATCATTTTGACATAAGTAAATGTAATTAATAATAATAACCTCTAACCCGCAGGGACTGATTAACACGTACAGTACTCCACCCCAGAAAGCACCTTTAAACTTCAGTTAACCAGCAAAAAAAAAACCAGTACACACAGAAAAACATCTTCTTATAGTCGAGCTGTAGCCTATTCAAAATCTGTGAAATATCCAATTTAGAGCCTTTTCTGGAATAGTGATAGATCAAAGGTTGTTTGTATTCAGAGCTCATTAATGATGTGAACTGATTATTTACTGCATCTGCACCACCTTTGCTTCTCCCTCCAACCGCTGAATGATATGCAGCCCGAATGACTACCAAACCACAGAGGATATCATTTTATTTGTGATCGAACTGTGTTCTGTTTCAACATAAAACAGCAGTTAGTCGTAGTTCACAAGCTGTGTAAAAACACAATGTTAGAGACCAACCAAGCAAGAAAACATTATAGATTAGATTAATGTTCCAGAAAAGATGTTACTGCTGTTGTTTTCTTCTTCATCTTTTCCTTTTGGCCGTTCCCTTTCAGGAGTCAACACAGCGAATCATCTGCCTCCATTTAACCATATCCTCTGCATCCTCTTCTCTCACACCAGCTAAACCACCATGTCCTCTCTCACGACATCCTTTGGTCTTGGTCTTTCTCTACACCTCTTGTCTGACAGCTCCAACCTCAGCATCCGTTTACTGACTGGCACTGTCTTGAACACCTCTCCTTTTTTATTCTTGCTGATACTCTTTTATTACATCCAGTTCCAACCTGCTGACACGCACCTCTTTACCTCTTTTCCACATTCTCCATTGCTCTGAACCATTGACCTACTCAAGTCCTTCACCTTCTTTCTCTCTGCTCCCTGCAACCTCACCTTGAACTCCGCTGTCTCACCTACAGCACGCCTCACCACTGTCTTACAGCTCTCATACATGCCCTGCACTACTCTGACATACTTCTCTTTCTACTCCAGACCTCCTCATACAATACCATAGGTCCTCTCTCGGCACCCTGTCATACGCTTTCTCTAGATCTTTGAAGACACAGTGTAACTCCCTTTGTCCATCTCTGTACTTCTCCATCAGCATCCTCAGAGCAAATACTGCATCTGTTGTACGGTTTCTCGCATGAAACCATATTGCTGCTCACAAATGCTCAAATGTTGCCTAGCTTACGCTGCTATTTCCCACAACTTCATTGTATAGCTCATCAGCTTTAGTCCTCTGAAGTTGCCACAGCTCTGCACTTCTCCTTTCTTCTTAAAAACTGGCACCAGTACACTCTATTCCTGATGCATCCTCTCACTCTCCAAGATGTATTTAAACAGACTAGAACTTGGAGACTTCCATATTGGTAATAAATCTGGTGGTGGTTGTCACAAACACTGGCTACCCCAGAGATGTATTTCATGCTCTAATCTACCAGACAATACTTGGTACAACATAAGGGATTGCTTTACAGTACTAATAGATTTTTTATTACAGCACAACATAGGGAGATGGATAATATTTTTCCTTTCCTTTACAGCCACTTCCCTTGAGGACCCTGGGTCATTTCAATATGCTCCTGCGTAATCAATGTACGTTAAACATTAAAACTCTCTCCTTTCATCACTTCACTCATCCCCTCCAGTTTATCTTCTTACCCATCACCCAGATCCTTCGAGTTCTCCTAATTAAATTATCGTTTTATTAGTTCTCATTATTGCCTGAGACTACATTTACCCAGAAGGGTAATTAAACCTGGATGACCTGGGCTGAAACGATAATAAAAGAGTCTGAGAAAAGAAAAGAAGATGAGAGGAGCAGACTGCAGAAGTTTTAATAAATAATCTGTCACTTTAATATTTAGCAGTTTCTTTTAGCAAAGTGTAATTATGAAGATAAATGTTCCCCACACTCAGATATGACATCACCACTGCAGTACATACACATTACTCACTTGTTTATTTGTTTTATGACTTCAAAATATTATAATCTGTATCTAAGACTCAATGGCACAGCCGCAACAAAACTCACAATCACAATCACTCATTTCCTCATCTCCTCTATGCATTTACTTTTTCCCAAGCTGTAACATTAAATAATAACCATATTTACATAAACTCTTACTGACATTGGGTTTTCAAATGTATCCAAAAGTACTGAAACAGTGAGGCCAGATTCTTTATTATTACTGTAGACTGAACACATTGTGCACATGTTTTCAGTCTACAGTAAGAATAAAGGAACTGGCCTCAGACTTTTGGGGGGGAGTGTATATGCACTACCTTTTTCTTTTCATCAATGTGCAATTTCAAACCAGTAGTGCTTTGCACACTCTCCCCTAATCAACAGACTGATGAGAACAAATGTTAATGTTGTTGTTGTTTTTGTTGTGTGAATGTGTTTATGTAATGTAAAATGGATTATTGAGCCAAAGTGTCTAAAGTCTGGACACTGACCAGGTTACAGAAACACAAAATGGTTCCATTAGGAAATGCAGGTGGTTGAAATGCTTCTACTGTAGTTAAATATACCACAACAGGATTTGAACTCACCCAGTGTGCATGAAAATGTAGCTGAGATACCTCCAGGCTTGTGCTCGTAGCTGGGGGTGGTAAGGTAAGGGGCTCTTTAGAAATGAGGGGCTGGACACCTGTAGGACCAGGCGGTCCAGTTGGAATCCGTAGTACATGAACACTGCCACCTGGGAAAGCAGAGAGGGATGAACGTTAAGTGAGGGACTTCAGAAGGAATTATAGAAGTATACACACCACAGTAAATGCAATAAAATAATGCTCAGCATCATAAATCAAATATTGCTATAGTAATCAGATGAAAGCTGAACACAACCACAAACTCAACACAACTCAATTCATTTACTCGTCTTCGAGAGCTATCTGTCATATTACAGCACATTGACTGGCAAAGAAAAAATCAATCATTGAATCAACAATAGAGACACAGCTCTATTATAATTTCTGAGTCATCTGTTTTCTTGAAGCATCACATATTATACTCAAGTTCTTCTACCAAACATAAAAAAATAATAATACTGACATGTTTAATTAATTATATTTAAACTAATATTTCACTACCCTGCTTTATTATTCTTGGAAAGAAGTTTTGTTTATGTCAAGTGTTTCTCACAAAGACACATTGTGCACTTTTTTAGCAAACATTTTCACCTCATAAAATAAAAACAAATCGACATTGTTTCCATGATTATTTTTCCTCACTGAATCTTTTTTGAATTTCGCTGCTCCATTGCTATATTTCTTGATATGTTACTGCATCTGGATCTGTTACAATCTCTAACTAGTATCACAACTGAAAAGCAGAAATCTTTGGTCAGTGGTTAAAAAAACGCCCAACACATATTGGTATCACACTCCTAAACTATTTACCTCAGCAATGGTGATAGCCAGGATGAGCCAGGGTGGGGGACAGTAGGTGTAGCTGTCGAAGTACCACTTGCGGTCGACTTCCCGTGGCAAAGTCTCGTAGGCAATGTGTCGGACCAGCTGTTGGGACAGTCCCAAGCCAACCTCATCTCTGAGACTGCAGCCTTTAATTTGCCTGCTCCCCTGCAGGATGGCCCTTCGGAAACTATTGGAGCGCTTGTTACTCATCTGGACAAAGGAGGAAGGAATAGGATGAAAGGCAGGTATGTGGAGGAAATGGAAGCGGAGAGAGGGAGGAAGGAGAAAGGGCGAAGTAAGAAAAATAAGAAGGGAAGGAAGAGTAAGACAAGGGGAAGGAGAGAGAGTTAAGATAGATTCTGAAAAGTTTACTAGTTCATTATCACTAATTCAACAGGTTTTTACTTTTGTTTGAACACATATAACATAAATATAACACATTTTATTTTCTATTGTTCAAGAACTGTATAACAAATGTACAACAAGAGCCTCAGTATACGCGCCGGTATTCTGTGTACACACCAGAGTATCACACACCAATACTCCTCAGTCACAACGACAGACCCCTACCACCTCACCATAGCAACAAAATGCCTGTATCGTCACCTAGCAACCACCAAACCCCGTCTCCACATCCTTTGCTGACAATAAAGAGTTCATTTCCAAATATATATTTTTCTTGATTGGCGCATAGCTCACAAGTAGTTCATCACTCAGACACTTTTAGTTACAGAAGATTCTGGGATTTTCTGCTTTTCATCTGTAGCACTTATCATCTGTTTTGATTTAGCACAGTCTTTATTCACAGCACAGATATTACATTTTTCACACCCTGGGCATCTCATTTTAAAATTCAATCAGCATAAAGTTAATAAAAGTAATGGATTTCATAATTGATGAATCTGTTTTTGGATTCTTTTCTTGGACAAACATGACATTTGATGACGTTATCTTAACCTCTCGAAAGGTCCAAATGATTAATTGATTAATTTAAAAAGTTCCTCCACTACACACAGTATAGAAATATGGATCTCAAGATGCTGCTTGTTTGCGGCTCTTTCTCTTCCCAAGTCTTGTCTTCAGCAAGTAAAAAGAATACTCTACTGGGTTGAGATCAGGCTTGACTTGGCTAGTGAAGAATATCCTATTTCTCTGTCTTCTTTACCTTTCATTTTATAATTTGTGTCATTATCCACCTGCAGTATGAAGCAGTGTCCTATTAGTTTTGTAGCATTTGGCTGAATCTGAGCAGAAAGTCTAGCTTTTACACATTCAAATTCATATTACTACATTTATCAGCAGGCATGTCATCAATAAACACCAGTATTATATAAGGTCTGAACTAGTCACAATTAAGAGAAGCTGGGGAGCTCTCCCTCTTTCCTTCCCTAATCTTTTTATTACTCTGCTCTGTCATTTTCCATCAGTCCACTCCACTCCAATGTTATTTTAAAGTAATGGGAATGAGTGATGTTGTTTTCAGCAAGGTTATACCTTGGTAAAATAGATAGATGTAACGTGGTAGAGTGACTATTGGCAAAAAAAAGTCTGTAAAAACTTGAAAACAACAAATGTACACATCTCAGTTCACTTCAGTTCAAATGATTCAATAGATTATTATGTACTGTACTTATAAGAAGACAGATGTAAAATCAGAACATCAATAAAATCTCTTTGTGAACAGTTGGCTGATGGTTCTACTGGTGCTGTTTAATGAGACTTTTAGTGTTGCTGCAGGGACCACTGTTAGGAGATAAACTTCAGAAAAAGCCAATTATTTCAGCCTTTATGTCAGCCAGAGAGAACTGTGGGAAAATGATTACAGGTTACCATGGCCACTTCCAGACCACATACTGACGCAAGTGCACACACACACACACACACACACACACACACACACACACACACACTGTGAGGACACTGACAAAATGCTTTTCTTAGCTCGTTAACATAACCTGAACCATCCCAACTAAATGTCTACTGTACGTCCAAACCTAATCCTGACCTAAACATTATTCTTAGACCAGGTCTTCGTGCCAAAATGTCCTCACTATGATGGCACTCAACAAAAACGTGTCTGTTTGTGAAAAGTGACTGCAATTCCTCTCTTTGTATGCGAACAAAGAATGACATTCTGTCTGTTTACCCAATGGCCAGAGGAAAAGAAAGAGAGGGGACGAAAAGAGGTGAAGGGGAAATGTAGGCATTCTGCCAGCAAAACACAGGTTTATTGCTTGATCAGTGTAAAACACAGTCTGAGGAGATTTGTGAAGGAGAGTGACGAAGTGAAGGAGACAGAAGAAGAAGAGAGTTCAAGAACAGGGGGTTAATGCAAGACTAGCAGTGAATTATCATAGAACTTTACCACAGAAATGCAGTACATGGTGAAAAGGGTGTGAAAACCCAGGCATTATACCCATAATCCATTATAGACAATCCTATTACAAAACAATGGAATGAATATAATTAATATTCTGCTTTAACACCCTCTAGTCTTCTGGGACAGCTTTCCACAGATACTGGAACTTGGCTGCAGGGCTCTGCTCCCGTTCAGCCTCAAGAGCATAAGGAAAAATGAATGCAGGGCCACAGTGTTTTTTCAGGTGAGAGTCTAACTTCAGTAACGCTGTTAAACCCAAAATGATTAGTCCTCTATGAAATCAAAAAACAAAAATGACAAGGCCAAACGTAGTCATGTTTTTTTACTATTAGAACACACATGACCAATCAATTAGCAATTACAGTATAATATAGTAACAGTATAAATAGCAATTCACCAGGAATATGGCCCTGTACATTCCTGGACAGTACAGCTCCTTGTTGGATGATGCTGCATTGATGAAAAGTCACATAGTTTAAAGTCAGTGTCCTGTGCAGGACAGGGTTAGGTTTAGAGTTGGGGTCATTTTGGCCTTTTCAACTAATAAATTATTAATCAATTCATCGTATTTTAGGAATCATTAATTAATTTCAAACATAAACAAGACTTCTTTCTTTATCCTCATTGCTGTCTGTGTTTTATTTCCTCATAGCTGCCTCAGTGAATGTATAAACCATTGAGTGGGCATGCAGAAACAACTGGAGGCACCTCACTCCTCTCTGTCCCCCTTCCAGTAGCTCAGCCTGACCCATGGCCAGTCATGTGGCATGAATTCATGAGTAGGAGACCAATATTGAAAAACCCTTGGACTTTTTTCCAAGCTTCCTACAGGCCTCATTGCTTACCCACTGTATCAAACAATACGCAGCTCTCAAGAACAAAGGATAAAGGGATGGATGGTCATACTCACACTCACAGACACAACAATGAATTCCCCACAGTGTCTCTGCAGACACACACACACACACATACACACACACACACCAACCCAAGCCCTCAGCCACCCAACAGTTATGTTTACCACGCAACTACTCCCACTTCAAGACAACTCCACACAGTCCCAGGTCAGCAGTTCAGACTCCTGTGAGGAAGAGGAGCGAGACAGCAAAAAACAGAAACTGAGAAGGTCATGAGGCAGTGAGCACAGCTGGAGATCCTTGAGCGAGACCTTGCAGTAGACAACAGTTTGAAGGTGAAACTGAAAGTAGGGCAAGGTGAGCATTAAGAGGAGAATTTATCACCAAAGGGAGAGGCATTTGTGGAGGTTTTTGGAACATGGCTTTTGGAGATGGCTGATGAGGCAGTAAAAGGTTTTTGGGATATATCTGCAAATAGTGCAGATAATGCACATTTTTCAAGGGATGTGCTGGACACTTTGTTTTGTAAGTTCACAAGTAGGATATAATGGGAATTTGCTTTGTATCTGGCACAATTCCAATATTACATATCCTGTATATTCTGTATGTATATATATATATTTTTTTTTGTTGTTGAATGTTAAATTTCTGCTCATTGTTTCTTTGACCACATCAAAAATAAAAAGAAACAAACTGCAACTGTAAATGAAATTCATTAAAAGTAAAAAGGTCTAAAGTCCAAGTAAAGTTATAAACCACAAGTGCCAAAGTTGCATTGTTGTTTTTTGATTCTGTCAAGTCTAAAGTTAAAATCAGTTTCATCATTTGCATCTTACTCTTAGGTTTTAGATGTAGTAAAGTGAATTGCAGTACAGCTTGCAAGAATGTGCTGGATATGTGTTAAAATTTAAACAACAAACTGAACATAGATATAAAGATGTTATATAGCAGAAAAAGCCCTAATCTACTATTCTGCTGACAACTGTTTCCAGTGAGGTTAAAACATCTTACCAGGTTCACAAAGTCCTGGTAGCAAATTTTTCCATCAGCGTTGCCATCTGCGAGGGCCAGCAGGACTTCAAGTTTGTGGGGATCAAGCTCAGAACCATGGGTCGCTAGCAAGTCCCTGAAGCGCTCTGTACTGATAAAGCCCGAATTGTCAGGGTCATACTGCAAATAAACACAGACAAAGCATGGTGATAAAACAATATGTCTAAATACATTATTAATAATTAATTTATAATCTGTACTCCTGAAAGAATAAAGAACAGAAAAGACAAGTTGAACTAACTGGGATGGCTGATGGCATTTGAGAAGCACAACACACATTCAGTATATCAAAAAACCAATGAAGAGGATGCATTCAAATATATCTTGAAAATTCAGATGTAGCACAAACCACAGATATTTTAAAAAGATGGATATTCAAAAGACCTTTGGAGCAGCTGCAGCTTAAGCATTTGAATGAATAGAGCTGTGTACTTTCCTCCAGCCTTCATACCCCTGACACCACGGACCCAGATGCCAGTTCCTCTCCTTTGCACTTCATAGTTTGGGTTTTAAATCTTAAATGGCAATTTAGACTGACAGAGGCACTTAAAACATACAAACAAACAAAAAATCTGCATTTTTCTTTGCTGTTATGAATGATTTCTGAGAGAGCTAGTCATCAGAGAGGTTTGCTGATTACAGAGACGTGAGCAAAGGCATTTATTATAGTCTGCTCTGGTTCCAATGGCAAGGACTGCAAGTAATTCTGCCTGGACTGCTAATAATCAAGTTGCTCTTGATCCCCTAATACAAGGGCAAAACAGAAAAGCCTTTAGCTATGTGTTTGTGTTCAACCGAGCACAAACATGCTCTGACAATCCACAACTTGAATGTTTGATTTCAGGACAGCTGCTACTTCTGCATCTGTCGACAGGTATTTTGGTCCACTCCTCACAAGCATACTGCTCCAGCTCTCAGGTTTGAAGGGTGACTTCTCCAGACCTCATGTTTCAGCTCTTTCCACAGATGTTTACCTGTGACTAAGACCAAACCTTCTGACATTGGGCAGCACGTTTTGCTCCAGGATGCCTTAAAAGTCTTGAGATTTCATTGTACCCTGAACAGATTTAAGAAACCGTGCGCCAGATGCAGCAAAGCAGCCCCAGAACATGACAAAGCCTCCTCTGTGTTGACCAGTAGCTACAGTGTTATTTTCCTTATATTCTTCATCTCTTTGGAAGTTGTTCTGGGCTCTTTAGTTACCTGTCTTACCTGTATTATTTGTCTCTTTAATTTGTCATAAGTTCTTATCTTGCGGCCACTTCCAAACAGGTTGGCTACAGTCCTGTGGACCTCTGAGGACTTCTGAGGAACATGTGTAACTGTAGTCACAGGAGCATCAAGCTGCTTGGAGATGGTCTTACAGTCTTTACCTTCAATATGTTTGTCTGTCATTTTTATTTCTAATCTCCTGAGTCTACTCTCCCTTTAGTTTTCTGTGGTCCATGTTCAGTGTGGTACACACCATGATACCAAACAGCACAGTGACCACTTTTCACCCTTTAAAGAGGCAGACTGACTGATTACACGTTTGAAGACACCTGTGGTGCTAATTACAGGACACACTATATGTCCCTATGGTCCAATTATATTCATTTATTTCTACTATCATTTATGTCCAGGTCAGTTTCATTAGTTTGTTTTTTACTGTCTGATTTTCATGAGTTGATGTTTAGCACATTTTTATTTATTATTATTTTTGTGAGTTTTAAGTTATTTCAGTGACTTTTGTGTTCTTTTCTTTCTTCAATGAACAATTTTGCTCACATCTGTTACTGTGTCTCTGTATCTGCATATTTGCAAATAGATGTGTGTGAGTGTAACCATGTCTGGGTGTGTAAATACAGCGCATTCATGCATAAAGATGTGACATTCAGACAATATGAGCCACATGCCAGCTCACAACAGCCCTGAACCAGAAATAGTGGCCGTGTACATGCACAGATGAGTGTGTATGTGAGAATGTGTTTGCCATATGCCAGTGTTGGCAGACACAGGGTACAGCCAGGCTGGCAGCAGGTGCTCTACGCTCAACCAAACGACAATAGGGAGAATAGGTTTTGGCTCTGCCTTATGTTGTTTTTCTCTATGTTACCTAACAGTGATGAGGCAGTTTTTATTCCCTTTCCACTCAATGTCATCTTTAAGTTAAAGCCGTAATAATCAAATCTTTTCCAGTACTGTATGTGATGAGAGCGTCATCTCCAAAGTTATCTGTGTCTATAATACATATAACACTGTCTGGCACAAGCGCTAATAACATTTTTGATATATTAATCTCTACACCCCTCAGGGATAATGCAAAATGATAGTGATGAAAGTGTCCACAATTTCAATTTATTGTTCACTATGGAGTAAATTATTGAGTGAATAGCTGCAACTATTAGCCAATGAATGAATAATTCAATTAAATAAAAAAAGAATCTGTAAAAGAATAAAGGATGTGTTGCAGAAATTGTGTGTTTGTTCTTATTAAACTAGAGGATACGCTTACAATAGTGAAATCTGACAATTATATTCCACAAAGCAAACACAAAATAACTTATTGTTTAATATGATTAAACTGTCTAAACTCAACAGACACACACTGTCCTCTTCCCTAGCACATGCACTTTTCTGTCTCTCTCTCACTCTCTCTCTCATGAACACACACACACACACACACACACACACACACACACACACACACACAGACATACATGTAAACTGTACTTTACAAGAACCAACCTTCTCTTGTGATAAATCAGCCAGTTCCTGCAGAGGACATTTTGTCATGATGAAGTAATGTCAGCCAAAGCCAGCCTCACCACACAGAGTGAGAGCCAGACAATATGTTGTGTGTGTGTGTGTGTGTGGGTGTGTCCCCGTCATATTGTTTGCCCCAGACTGTTCAGGGTTATTTCCAACCAGCACTAAAGGATTACAGTCCAATCCAAGACCCTCAACAGCCACCTCCCCACCCCCCCCCCCCACACACAACCATCATTCTCTTTCAGACACACTCACATACCCTTAAAGCCCCAGTCAGCCTTCTCTCACCCTTCTTGCTCCGCCCTTCACATAACGCCTCTTTCTACCCCACATCTCCTTCACTTTCTCTCTGCAAACATGCAAACTCCCTTAGAAGAAGAAAAATAACTACTTCAATAAATTTTCTGGTTATCGCTTCACCTGTCACTTCCAGATTAGGCAGCCATATATTATTGTCCTTACAGGCACACACACACACACACACACACACACACACACAAATACTTCCCCACTTGGCTTTATAGTTGAATGAGCACTCTCTAGTCAACAGGCTGGCTGCTGGGGTGGAGCTGCAGAGGGACACACACTCTCAACAATGGGCTTCTTATGGCAATTTCATGCCAGGTTTAGCCAATCCCTTTGCTCTAATGAGTGATCATTTCCTTCTGATGCACCCAGAAGTCCATGCAGAGAAGGGCATTACGTTATATGATAAATGACAAACTACTACATGTTTTATTTAGTTTTTAATTCAAATTGTAGCACTGCAATTAATGGTCATTTACTCTGCAGATTATGATGTTTGAATTTATCCTCAAAAAGAAGAAATAAAATTAACATCTCTCAGTTTACCAGCTAATCACTTCAGCTTGTCTACTAACTATTTTGATTGTCCATATTTAACTATGTTAAATTAATGTATCTATGTTTTATAGCAGCTAAACCTCTTAACTATTAATGCTACATGGATCATGCATTTGAATTAAAACATAGAAAACACATCAGCTGGTGCACGTAACAACATTCATCAGACTGTGAATTTGACTTAACTTTTATCCCAGTATGTTTTTATTTTCACAACTGTGTTATTGTCTGTGTTCCATAAGGCTTGTTTTGCAAACAGCTAAGGGAAGGATGCAAATCCCTAAGATTAAAATAAGCATGTACACACACACAAATCCTGGTGCAGACATTATACCGCAGAACATTCTCAACCAATGAGCTGTCATACTGAGGGCTTCTCAGCAGCCTGGTGTCAGAATGGAAGAGACAAACAGCAGAGGGAGGGTGGGAGGGTGGAGAAGGGAGTCAAGAAGGGTATGTTGGGGCAGTGGCAAAGGGAATGCGGATAGGACACAATGCAAGGCTTTTTGTCTTCAACCTCATTTTCATAAAGCTGAATATTAAAGAACCAGAGAATGGGCAGTTTGTAAAGGGGGAAAGGGGGGTGTTCTAGTAATTTGGGTTAGAGAGTCTGGAAAAATGAAGTAGTCTAACCAAACACAAAGTATGCAGGAACAAAGCTGTCGAACTACCTGTACTACTGTTGAACATCTGAATGTCAGTGATATCAAATAATGCAAATAAAAACTAAAACTGAAAAAAGTACAGGATATTTGTCATCAGCCATTAACTTGTTTTCATGAGTTACATCCGTCCATCAAATCCCCTAAAACTAAGAAAGAATAAAAGGAAGAAGAGGAAAAAAGGAGATTAATTTGATCAATCTGACCACTAAGCCTCAGCCCAGATTGATTTCTGTCAGTGACCTTTGACATTTGACCTCTTACACCTACATCACATAATAACATGTCAATAGAAATTGGCTTTTTGGGGTCTCATTGAATCAGGACAACCACATGACAGTCGGACGACATGTTCTCATGAATGAGTTCAAACTCCTTGTAAATTAATAATATAATAAAATTGAAAATTGAGCCCAAAACTACATTTAAGACAGGATGTATCCTCAGAGCTCTGTGGGAGACTGAACCATGTAATCACAGAAAGTTGGTTGAATAGACTGCTCTGCCAGTCATCCTGTCAGTCACTCTCCCGCCATTACTTCTTTCAATCATACTGTTGTATGTACTAGAGCAAAAATGACTGTCTGCTATTTTCATTACTTCTTCATTAGGTAAAAAGTACTGTAAAAAGAATCCCTAATGTACTACAGGAAACCTGTTATCACAGCAAAGGTATGTTGTTGGACAGGATATGAAAAAACAATCACACTGCATAAACACATTGCTTCTGTCTGAGATGTCAATTAAATGTATGTCATGCTTTTTAAATAACATCTTCCTCCATGGTGAGGTGGGTATGACCGTGGTTAATCAGCATGGCACCATGCATGACAGGACCGAATGAATCCAATAACATTTGTAGCTTAAGTAACAAAAGCTCTAATAACCTCTGATCTACTGTATGACCTTCAGTTATTTGTTTTCATTAGTTGGATTGGATTTGAAACTTTCTATTTCCGCTGGGAACTGAGATGGACACCAATTTGAAGATCTAATACTCCAGATCAGTTGAGTGACACACAGTGACAGCAGAGTGTGTGTGGAGGGGTGGGGGTGGGGGGTTGCAGAAGAAAGAGATGTGATGAACTATCGCAGTTTCACACCATTAATTACCCTGACATCACCTCTCCTGTGGCAGAGGATTCTGCAGGAAAAGGTCAGCCGTCTGGCTCACATAAAGACCAGTTCGCCATGCATGTCACGGCCCCGAGACGGTGCTCTGCCCACGTCACACTTCAGAGACAGAAAGATGCCTCAGAAAGATTCTAATAGCCCCTGAAAATGCCACAACAGTGCCTGTTAATGCAACCATAAACAACACCTAGACTCAGAGGCGAAGGCTAAGGCCACAGATGAATGAGGGACTGGAGGTAAGACAGGGGAAGAGAAGTCTGCAGAACAAGGAGCATGTAAGTGCTGCAAGATAAAGGTTTGAAGAGCAATATTAAAAGAGAAGGAGTTATAAATACTGTAGATGAGGTGATAATTAACTGGGCCTCTTGGTAATGCAGTGTGCACAGAGCTGGCATGCAGTGTATAGTGCTGCTACAATATGAAAAAAGAAAACCAAGTGAAGAACAAAGGAACAAACTGCTGATTCTTTTAGTAATGTTAACGTTATGCTTACTCTGTGTGACAATTATGAAGGCTATGCATTTTAATAGCATTTAAAATGTAGCCAGACTTTTAGGGAAACTGAACTACTGACGCTGGCAGGTGTCAAGTAAAATGACTTCCTTTAATAGGATAACATTCAGCTGGGCACAGATCAAGACAATTACTTTAAAATCTGACATGGCTAACATCAGCAAGATCAACAAGCTCAAAGTGGACCACGCTTGCCCCCATCAAAGCGCTCCATTGTAAACCACCTCCATTAAACAGCAGGTTCTCCACAATTTCTCACACACTCCTTTCTGCCCCTTGTTAGTCATATTTGATTTCCAGCAGTGTTTCTCCATGGGTGGGATCCTTTCAAAGTTGCCTCACAATTCATAAATGTAATAAATCCTAATTAAATCCCTGAAGCACCTTTGGTCCCGAGTGTGATCAGAAATGAAACAGGTGAGATAACATTTCCAAACTGCTTTTTAGTGTTACTTTTTAAATCACTGTAGATGGTCCACGAACCAAAAAAGTTGGAAGGTGCTGAAGAGAGGAACCTCACATAAGTCAGGAATCCATCGAGCTGAAGCTCTCTAAGCTGAGAAGCTTTCCTGCTTCGGCACATCACCTCTTCCTGCAAGTGATACCAAGGCAAAATCCAACCATTAGCCCCCAAAAATGTAATTTCATAACTTGTGGAGCTATACTCAGTCAGCTTCCTTTTCCTCATCCTCCCATCTCCTATCCTCTTTTGGCTCCTTTCATTTCCCATGCTCTCTTCTCTCCACTGCTCTGCTGTCCTCTGTGATAGCAAGTGCACATAGCATGCCACGGGTAATTACTTTCACTCATGTGTCATCTGATGCACTGTCTCTCCTCTCCTCTCATTCTTTCCATCTTTCTTAGCATAAAACAAACAGTTATCTGTCTACATTAAAGAGGAAAATGGAAAAATTCATCTTCGGATCATGCATCACTTGAACTGTAATTATTTACTACGTGAAAAACAAATTCAGTTTTGTTTAAAATTTAGTTCTGTGATATTTTACAACACACAACAGCAGGATGTTTCATTTTAAAAACAATAACTGCGTGAGTAAAATATCAAAATAATCTTTTGCCAAATTTACAAATACTTCCTTGCAATACCTGGTATAGGTTTCATCCTCCAGAAGTGTGTTTCACGGTGCCTGCAGGAATGACTGACGTGTCTGTTTGGGCTAATCAACAGAGCGCCAGGTCACCTGTCTTGCTTGACAGATTAAAGCCTTCATTCATCTCACACACGCATGCAAATACTTATACACACACACACACACACAGAGTCATCTGAGGCCATCACATATTAGCACGGGCCGTCACCGTTTCCTTGCCAACTGGCCTGTAACCAGGCAACGTGGGTGGGTGTGAAGATGTCTTCAGCGGGTACATGTGCATGTGCACACAGATGGGGCTTTATTTTTGTACAGATGTCAGACACCAAAGTATTACTTCAAATCTCTACACATCTGATACCCTGACTGTGCTAGAATGAAACACGTAAATGAATCCATCTAATCATCATTTAATGTTGTGGTGGACAGTGGTCATCGTGGTAAATATGTAACGCTGGCCATGATCCGACATGTGTCAGAACATGTGCATCACAGCTCACTGTGTTTGATGCAACACAGCCACAGAGTGGTCAGAAAGCCCATGCTGACCCCTACACAACAATAAAACCACCAGATGATGTTGTTTAGTGTCTTCAAAGTGGCTGTCAATCAGCTTGCAGACCAGACAGCCTGTCTATAGGCAAGTTGGTCCACATGACCTTGATCATTAAGCATTCTTCATGTTCTTGATACAAAATAGGATGCTTTCAGCAAGGTTAATTTTCCAACGTGCAACTGCACTGGTGCCAAACTCCTCTCCGCTTCACAGAAATAATAGTTTGAATCAGCTAGATATCACAAAACAGATCTGAGGGTCATCATTTTAGTCCATCTGTTCATGAGAGGCAAACTGCGATAATAATCGATGCCTGACTCTCCCAAAGTTTAAGGTGATACTAATGCAACTAATTGACAATGTGAACTCATCTTTTTTCTTTAGATTCAAATAGGATCTGGAGGGGTAATAATGCTGTGCAAATTGCATTCAGTGTCATCTTGGCAATTCCTCTTGAAAGTGTGAAACATGCAGCCTTTCTTTTCCCTACATCCACCCATTGTTTTGAATTATACTGCCATCCTGTTCATCTTGCTGCAATAACTAAGGCTTAATTAAAAAACTTCTAGGCACTCTATCTTAAGAAAATTCTCCTGTAGAGAAAGAATCAGACAATTATTCTTAATGTAACCATAAAAAATCACAAGAATTGATCACCTCAGTCCAAATTAGATGTTTCTAGGCAACGCAGCATCAATATGCCTGGTCAACCAGAAGCATGTTCTCTGTCTGTCTCTGCCTGATCGACATCTCCACTAATTCCCAACATATTATAGCAGCTCGCTCCACAGCCAGCCACTGAGATCTATTACCCAGCACCATATGAGAGGACTGCACACCCACTCAATGTCCCTGTTCTGTCTCTGCCTCATTATCTAGCACACACAGAGAGAGAGAGTCTACTTCCCCACCACAAACTCTGTCCTAAAAGTTTAAAACCATACAAATATAACATGCAGTATTGTCATCAGTACTCCTGAGGCTTGGTTCATGGAAGAAAAAGACATCTGTTACAGTTACATGCAGTAAACCTACAGTATATTTGCCCACTTGGCATCTCTGAGACTGGGACAACACATGCTTTTTAACCAGGTGTGACATTGCTCTGCTTTACTACAAAAAGAGTAGCCAAAGAAGATGGTTATACTATTCCTACAGGAGTACTGTAAGTGTAACTGTGCAACAGTATCTAGCACTCACTATTGGCTTTCTGGTTTTAGGGCTGAAAGAATTATGTGATTTTGCACAATCAGACATCAAGTATGTGTAAGGTCAACTGCAGACCCAGATCCTGACATGGATAAACAGTCAATGCAGGACAGACACATGCGGATTTCCATGCATCATTCATCATTTCATCAACTCAATATGAAGACACAGTAGTACAATATGCAAAGCACTGATGTTTGGTGACTTTAGCAAGGTCATCCAAAAGGTTTAATGCTTTATCCAATCCACAACCAGCTCTGACGTGTTTGGAAGACCCAAGTGTTTCCAAGTCTCAGTTGTCTAGCTGACAATTGAGACTTTGTTTAAAGTTATGCTGAGGAATGCTGGGGTAGTCCTGGTTCTTCATTATTCCATTCACTTATTGTTTGAACTAAGAAATGGCCCCAAGACACTTCCCTAAGTTGTGTTAAGTATCCATTCTTTTTCTCAGATCTGCAATGAGTTGTTTAGACTTCCTACTGTGCTGTATATCGGTCAGTCAAATGAGTGGTGTCAAACAAAGTCTTATAATGTTGGCATAATGAAGCTAACAGCTGTGATCAAAATCACTACTTCTACAGCTTAACCAACACAAGGACAAAAAGAGAGGGAAACAAAATGTGTATTCAAAATCATCTGTATTACTGTGGACAGTGGAGAGTGACAGATTGGTTGATAGTTTAAAAAGGGGGGAGAAACAGACTAAACGAGGGAGAGAGAATTGTCCCGTCCCACAGGGTGCATCCAGAAGCTGAGGGGATTGTAGCAGACAGCCGAGAAGCCCTCAGCAGGCTCTCTAGCATGTGTTCAAATAAACACTTTACCCCCTGTCGCTGCTTGTGAAAGCATTCACACCGGAGAGAAACATGTATCAAGACACAATGAAACAAAGACACACGAACAACTGGACACAAGTAAGACTCTGATCCAAGACTCAGAGAAAAGCGTAGACCAAACATCATTCTCACAGAAACACAAATGCATACAAAAGTCAAAATCCATGTCAGATGCTCACATGTGCACACAGAGGCATGGTGGAGCATCCAAGTCACTCAGACACAGTGCACAGGCAGGTCAGCGCAGAGACAAAGACATCGATCGGTGACCTAATGGCCCCAAACCTCCCATTTACAACAAGGTGAGAACTCTTCATTACCGCCAGGCCAAACCCTCTATCAAACACCCCTTCACCGCTGCGCGCATTCAGCAGCTCTTCACAGAATGAGAAGGGGAACAAAAAGAGGGGAGAAACATTTGTTTAACGAGCCGCCTCTAGGCTGTCTTTCTTTAACCATTCAGTCCCTTCTTCTGCTGCAGGCCTGCCCTGAGGTCAACTCCCCCAGCAGCGCCATCAAAAACCCTGCACCACTGATGGCAGCGGCTCCATTCACCATAGAGATTTATGATCTCTAATAGCTGGCAAATAGATCCGAGGCTGGGGCTGCCCCCCGAGGGGAGGCCCCAGACTTATTTTCCTCAAATCTCAAGAAGAAAAGGAAATTACAAAAGGGGAGCTGTGCAAGGCTTGGGGAAGGGGGAGCCGGTGAGGCTGTCAGAGACATTTTCAAGGTTGCCATCTGCGTCAGCTGAAACCCTTCAAACTGTCTGTCAATGTTCAACAAGAACCCAGAAAGGCCAGGCTGATGGGGTAAAAGGAAATAACAGTATGAGGAACAAATGGCCTGTGTCACCACTAGCAGTTCACGTCCTGGGCTGTTTTGGAGCAATTCTGAAAGCAGGAGCTTGTATTAATCGGCTTTAATCAGGCAGTCAGCCAGTCAGCTGTCTACTGATCCTTGGTGTTGGTGGAAAGCCCCACTAGGGCACCCGCTACTTCATAATCCTATTTCTACAATCCAGAGAGGTCAGTGAGCAAGAAACAGACACCCCCATGAACAACTCCCCTTTCCTTTTTAAGGCAGGAGGAGAAAAGAGCGCTTCCAAGCTGAAGTTTACTGAAGTGAATAATGTCTCCAAGGTCTTCTTGCAACTGAATCATTCACATCAGGGAAGTGACCTTAAAGGGAAACTACAGCTAAAATATTATTTTGTGCTGTACATGTAATTCTGTACAGTTTTGTTGACATACATACAGTTGATTTTACAACAACAACAAAATGCATGGTTTGCTAACACATTGCTTTTCATGGTCACATGTATCTGTTTTTGTTTTGTTTTGTGAATCCAGCTTTGAATTTCCTAATATGAACAATTTCTTTAAATGTGAGTTAAGGTGAAGAATCAGTAATAATAGACACGGCCCTCACAAAGTGTTCAAGTAGTTCCATAAGTGATTAATCACCTCTGGAGCAGAGTCTCAGCCAGTATTTTATATTATATATATATTTTGTAGTTTTTGCAAGCGTTTTTTAAAATAAAGTAAAATAACAAGACCAACATAGACAAACACAAATGCCCAATTTAATGTGACTGACCTTGACAAATGACCTACATTTCCATGACAGAATACATGTACATTTGTAATTGTACCTACACAGAAACCTATACTACATTAAAAAAATCTCACTATCTCTGGAGAGGCTCTTCTGTAAAAGTGACAAATAAAAAAAGATCCTTAATCCCCCTGTAATAAACCTCACAACCTTGGCAGCTGTTCCCCTGAAGAAGATCATTCTTATCACAATGCCACACTCGGTGCAAAACACCGACAGGCATCCTGATGAGCTGCTGCATCTCAGACTGTGGCTGTGGTAAACCCAGCAACAAAGATTAAAATTCCCAACATCTGCCCCAGAGGCTCTGAGAAGATTTCTATTACAGCAACATTGTCAGGATAGCGATCGTGTTGTCACAGGACAGGACAGGACAGGACAGGACAGCCTGACTGATCGGATTCCAAATAGACGTGAAGTGTAAATACAACTGCGTCTGTACATACAGTGCATGAAAGAATCAGTGAGATCTCAACAGGCACATTTGGAAGGTGACATAGCCTCATGAAAACAGAAATTCCCTGTTTGGTTTGCAACAGATCTGGGCTAGAATAACGAAAACCATCCAAATGTTATGCTATAAAAGGAAGATGTCATCTACACTTGCCCCATCCTACATGTCATCCTAATGATTACTGTTCAGCAACATCAGAAGTACAGCAAGGGGATTTTGACAGATAAACTGGCGCAATAAATGCAGTTTTCACTGCCCTGCAGCACAAAATGATAATAATAGATCTACAGAGAGCCGAGCAGAGGTTGGTGCTGCAAGTGCAGTCACCATTTATATTTCCTGACAAATCTTCCAATTAAAAGAGCACAGACACATTGCAGTTGCACAAAACCAATTCTTAATTTCAAGAGGCCTTCAGAACAAACTTAGAAGTAGTTGAGGCATGGTGTATGTGGATATGTGCATCAACTGCATCGTCTTTATGAAAAGGCAAAAAAGATTTTTGAGAAAACTTGAGCACTGCACCACACAACAATGCATGTATTCACCAGTCTTATAGACAAGATGAAGACTGACACAAATACATAATTGAAAGTAAACGGTTATTTAGTTTTTGTTGTTTTAGCACCATGAACCTGCTGTTTTTAGAAGCAGGTTCATGTTTTGTATGTTTCATGCATGTGGATGCACATGTACATGATCCTACCAGTGGTTTAATGCTATTTGCCAATAAAGCCAAGAGAGGCATACAATACCACAAAGAGGAAACCATACAATGGCAACCACAAAGACTGATGAGAAGCTGAAGTCTTGCATCCAGTAAGAATGGGCAAAACTGCAACAATTAATATCCTCAGTTTCTAAATAATAATTGTCATTAAAAGAAAATGTGATGTAACAAAAAGAATGTCTATGTCCTAACATTTTGGAGTTGGTCAAAATGTGCTTATATTTACAAAACACTATTACACATCTCAGTGAAAACACTGAAAATGTCTTCCTTGTAATTGTGTAAGATAATTAAAGATTTAAGTAATTTGACAAATCACAGATTTTAGTTTTATTACATTTTGAACATGGGCCTTGTATTACTTGTTCATTTATCTCTGCATGTCTGTGTTGTGAGGAAAGGTAAATGAGCACTATGTGCTCTGCAGTTTATTTAATTTACCACTTCATATAAACACACCATCACTCAGCAACAACACTGCTACAAAGACAGAACATTAGAATGAGCTGAACATCACACCAAGTAGTAAAAAAGAGGCTACGTTTTCTGTTGTTCTGTTTTAGCGTTGTGTGATGTGGTTTCTCCTCGTCACAATTAGCCACTTCAGCACTTTGGCCCTTCTGGCAGCCTTGGGCAGCGATGCCCTGTAAGACAACACGGCGGGGACGGGACAGGAAGTGAGATCTGGGTGAAAGCTAAGCACTGTCGCTCACCTTGGCATCTGCTGAGCCTGCTGGGATGGGAACGACCGGGTTGCCAGCAAAACAGTGAGGGCATTCCATAATAATGGAATACTTACATTTACAAAACTAAACTTAAACGAGTTTAATTGTCTTCACTGAAGATGAATACATCCTTTCAAACTATTAGTGATCTGATTCTACCCTGATAAGGTCAACATGCTGATGTCTTGGTTGTATGGACGGGGCTGAACACAGCCCAGACAACACAACTGGACCTGCTTTAAATTTACATGAAGGTTAGTAAATTTGCAGAAAAAATTGAGAGAGGAAGTAATTCTAAAAATAGTTTTTCTGATTTCATTCTCATTACATAACTTTTATCCTAATTGTTTAAGACTTTTTCATAAAATATCATGACCTGTTAACATAATAGATGATTTTGTCAAAATAATGTCTGTTTACTCATAGTATCATTTATTCAAAATTATTATTATTATTATATATTTTTTGCAACAGTGGATCTAATATGTTGCCGCTTTGGTTTAAGAAAACAATAACTTACAATATAGAGGTATCAGGGTGTGTGTCACTGTAGCATTTAAACTATATTACCAGTAAAACTCCTGTTACTTCAGACCATAAATAAGTTATCTTTTCAGCTAATTCCTCACTAAAACTATTCTCTGAATGTAAACATGTCTCATCCCCACCGTCTTTCTTGTGGCACTCTGATCTTGCAAACTAGGGCAGCCAGGGAGTGTGAGGGAAGCCACTTGGGTGTTTCATTTATTTGAGCGATCTTCCAGTGCTTGTCAGACAGATACATCAGACACAGGGTGCCTGGAGAGAAGCACTGCTATGGGAGTGATTGCTGCGATTATCACAGTCTATCACAGCCCCACAACTAACTGAGACCACACCTGCTTTGTGCCAAGTGGAAATTATTTTTATTCCCGTAAGTGGGGTGTCAAGTAAAGACACACACACACTATGCGGGCCGCAAGGAAAGCTGCAAGCTTCTAAACTGAAAATCCCTTTAAAAGGCGATGTTTTCTATTTCTACCATTTCTATAAGAAAAAAGACAATAAATGCAAGTGCCAAACTTCGTTTTACCTACAACTTCAGTGTAAGCTGCAACAAATGGCATTACCTTTAAATGATGTATGTCTCGCATTATTTCATCTACACCAATACTTTAGCGCAAATTCTCCAGGGGTGGAGGTAAATAAGGAATAAACAGGGAGAAACTGGTGAGGCAGATTGTTAGGACGCTGCTTCATGGACAGCCGAGCACATAGTAAGACAAAGTGATGTGAAAGCGGGCAAACAATTTAGAGTTCAAATCCAGAAAGTGTAGCTGGCGTTATAAATCTAGCACATGGCCACGAACATCTGGTTTGATCTGGTAGTTGTCAGCTTTCTTTTGTGGTGGGCGTCTACGCGCCATCTGTCTTAATAAAAGCTAAACTGTTCTTCGAGGGAGAGAACAGAGGGGAATGAAAGAGTTGGCTGCGTTGTACACGGCGTGGAACATTCCCTAATGGGTAACGCTCGACTGAAGAGGCAAAAATCAGTTAACACGAGCTCACACACACATACACACACACACACACAAACAGGCGCATACAGCAAACACACAGGGTTATTGTATCTGTGTCAACAGTGCACCTGCAAGGCCCCGCTGTGAACCTGTGTGGCCTTTGGCACGGGAATACATCTCCTAAAATATGTTTGCATGTGTTTCCTGGAATTTTACTCTGTGAACATTCCCACGTTGCTAAGTACTGTGACAAAAAACAGATATTTTCCATTTCGAGCAACAGGCCTACAAGCTCGTCATGCACTCGTACATATACAGTTTACACAACACACGCAACTCTCAGGTGTGGATGTGATGAGTCATGGCCACTATGTCACCCTGTCAAAAGCTTTGAAACTATAACCTGTGGGAAAGTGTTACAGTTTCAGGCACAAGAAATGAATGGACACTTTGATCCCCAGAGGATCTTAGTGACAGACTAAAACAGGAAGCTGTTCTCCAGCATTGTTGCACTCGGAGGTTGACGCCCTTTTCCTCATCACTAAGATTATCCCCCTCTGACTCCCCAGATCACTCCACATACACCCAATCTTCCATGTTTCTTTAATGAAGCTAGAAGTCGTGAGTGCATGTGAGTCACCCTTCAGGTTTTGTGGAAAGGGGTTTATTTCAAGAGTGATGACCCACAGCAGTGCAAAGTGAAGGCGAGTGAGCTGTAAACACGGCTAATGAAACGAGATGCGATGACAGCATCGATAAGCAAACTGAAACCAAAGCCTCTTTACATCTGCAGCGTCATTTGTTTAACTCTGATGAGGAATCAGACTTCAGAACAAAGAGATGAAAGACAGAGAAGTACAGACAGATGTAATCAGCGAGAATGGAGATGAAAGAGGAGACAGAAAGGAGACAAATCAGGGCTAATTCTTTGTAGGAGCCTCATCAAAACCCACAACGACACCTCCTGAAAGACCGCAGGAATACCACTACACACCTGCTTATTCAGCGAGCGTCACTTCGAATGCCCTCCCCTGACCCTCTAATAATAGATTTACATTTTTAGGCCTAGTGGGTACAAACAAGCTGTATGTACGCACACAGAAACACACACACAGCATATGGAGATGGCTAGATCACTGAGCCATTCAAGTATCAAAAAAGATGGTTCGATTTCATAGCACTGCCGCTATGAGTTTGCACACTGCAGCCAATTACGGATAAACTGGCACGTCTTCCTTCTCCTATTTACAGACAGACAGGTACGGCTGCTATTTATACCCCGGCATAAAAGCAGGAACTGTGCCTTTTATTAAGTAAATCTATTTAGAGCCCAGCAGGAGAGCCACAGGAGAAGAAGGAAAGATGAGCTCTGATTACATCTTTCAATGAAAATGTTTGAGGCCCCGTCCATTATTTCACCACCACACAGCTCCGGCACTTTTTAATAAAAATGGGACAGGGTGCAGATTTCTGCCTGTAACCACTTTTACGATCCCAAACCAAGACAAGACAGTTCAATATCACCACAAACTGTCACCGATGATGTGTCATCTCCAGGGCTCAGCCAGTGTCAATCACCACAGCAGTGTTAAAGCAACGGGTCAGCAGACTGTGACCCCACCATCTGTGTCTGTGTCAATGACAATTATGCTGATAAGCATAGCAGTGTAGCATCTGCACTATATAAAAGAAATAAACCTAAAGGGCAACAGATTAAAAAATATATCTGTCTAAAGTGACTGAAAAGGTGAATGAAAAAGCAAAGAGCTAATTTTGGTCAATCAATTATCATCAGGTCTGTGATCTTAAAGTAAGATGCTGTGTTCTATTAGATGAGCAGCTGGATAGCCATACGGGAGACTGGGGCTGTGGCCTGCCTCCAGTAGGGGTCCTTATGCAAGACCTCCCTATACTTACCCTGCCTTTGCCTTGTTGCTCTGCATGAACCAATCAAGCTGAAGCTTCGCACCTACTTATGCCTGGATGAAAACCCTGACTTGAGAGCTGCATACTGTCTCTGCTCCTGTAGTTGTTCATTTTTAACAATAAAACAAACACACACATACAAGTAGTCCAGTACAGGACACAACAGAACAGAAAAACGGGAGTCATATCCAAGACTCCTAAGAACAGTCTAATCCACAGCCTATCAGCAACATGGAAAAAGATGGGGGTAAGATGTACTGTACTATTCCTGCACACTCCAGTAAACACAGCTGAGGGTTCCCAATTGTCTTATTCATTAAGTGCCAGTTGGGTGATGGACCATTCATTTAAAATGCACATTTTAAAAAAGGGAGACACTGGGGTGATGCCAGCTGTGCTATGCACGGGACTATGAGGTAAGAAGGCACTGCGAGACAGACTTTAAATAATGACCTTCCTATTCTATTAGCCCTAAACAGTGAATCTTTAACTAACGAGCTCATTGAAAAGCATGACAGCAACCTGGAAACACAGGTTCCAACTCCAACATGTGGCTTCTTCAATGTCACTACTCTGTGTGAGACATGATGGGGTGGTGATAACAAATCATGTCCAACATAGATAATACGAGGTTTTTCTCAGACTTCTGAGAAGAAAAGTCTGACTTTTGAGATTAAAGTCACATAAACACGCATGTTTATGCTGGCCCTCGTCTTCTGCAGTTGTGGGGTCTTAACTCACACGCCATAAAGCAAGAAATTGAAGGGGAAACACTTTTTTGGAAAGTATGCAGCCATGTGAAAGTGTTAAATCAGTAAGCTCCTGTGGGCACATGCCTTGGGCATTTCAGCGTGGCACTGGGAGCAGGCTGCCAACTCAAAGGCAACTGCGGCGACGCTAATTATAGATTACATGCATACATTTTGACACAAAGCTCAGAATGGAAGACATGTCAGTGTTTACTAATAGTTTGTGCTTTAACTCTTTTGTCACAAGAGAAAAATCCCTGTGTGAGGCAGAGAACAATTAGATGATCTTTTAAAAAGTACACATTTCTATAGGATACATATATAGTCAGGGGTTTGTATGCATCATGTCTCTAATGTTCATCTGCTTTGAGTTGACACAGGTTTCCAGTCTGGAGAACTCCCATTGCAGGTTTTACAAGCACTGGCACATTTCCAGTCATTTAAAATAACAACTCTGTGTGTCTCTATAAATGTAGCCCTGCATAATCTAACTTGTACATAATCACTCTCCAGTGAAATGACAACGAAGATATAGACTACACTTTTATTTAAAGCTGTGAACAAAAGAAATGTCATGAGGTAAAAGACAAAGAATTTCATTTAGCTCCTCCAGATAAAAGAAAGTGATACAGGGAAATTCATCTGATAGGCCTTCCCAGATAGCACAAATTAAATATGTTTGATTCATGCTTAGTAAAGGTTATTAGATAAATTCTGGATAAAAAGAGGCTGAGACACTGTAACTATGAGGAGAAGAGAGGCCAGTGCAGCTGCCGACCTCCTAAAATCATCTCCTCTGCTTCATTAGACGTCACCTCTGTCTGTGTTCAGTAGTCATGTTTGTTTCAGGTGATAGGGAACAAGAACATGAATCACAGCATTCTGAGGTTTGCTCTCTTGCTTCCTGCACACAGAGGAGAAAAGCACTTTAACAGCAACAAAATCCTCTCTGGGGACAGAAAGAGAGGAGTGAAGGGGAAAGCGAACAGAGCGACGCAGCACTTTGATTCCAATCCCCGATGGTCTGAAACCCAGAAATTGATAGCTGTATAAGTTCACATGGGAGCCTGTAAAAATGATATGACGGGGAAGGTTTTGTACACAGCCCCGATTGGTTTAAAGAAGCTGGATGACAGCTGCAGTCCAAACAAAAAAAGAAAAAGAATGACAGGGAATGATTCTGTCTTCTATCTGCTGTGTAAACAGCCATGATGGGATGGACAGAAAAGAATGTGCTCTGTTTTTAACCCGGCAGTGATGCTAAAGTCTATTAAGACACGAAAAGCATCATTGCCTTCATTCCTGGACATCTGGTTTTGTTAATGTGTCACACAAACTGGAACATTTAGCTATATACCTAAAAGAAAAGAAATAAGTGCTACATAAAATCGACCAATGTAGTTAATACAGTGTCATCCTTAAATTTTATATTGTAGATATGTTAAATTACATTTGCCTTCTCATAATATCAGCGACAGATATTGTAGTGTGTATCTTTGCATTTGACAAATAAAAGCTTGAGCCTCTCTCTTTGTTTTCATGCAGTATTTATCTTGCGTCCACCGTGCAGTGGCACAGGTTGCCAGACAGATCCTTATTTTCCTGGTGTTCAGCGCCGCGTCATTTCTCTTCCTTAGTCGCTTCACAGAAAATTTCCGAGGTCAGCCCCTTGACAAATGGAGCAACTCATTGTTAGGAGGAAAGAGGGCTAGAGAATAAAAGAATGAAAAGACATTTGTTGGTGCCAGACCAGGCTGCAACCTCCCCATTTAGACAAACCCACGTTTTTTTGTTTTTTTTTGACCAATTTCCACTTGAGGAAACTCAAAGCTGTGGCACATGTATAAAGACAGCAGACTGAGAGGCCCACTCAGTGCTTGTCAATGGGATATGCTCCATCACTAACACACACACACACACACACACACAACACACACCACACCCCTGCTAGTCTTTACCGTTATCCCATGGGACCTCAGTCTCCCTCTGACAAAGCGAGCCTGACACGAGCTTCTGGCTCAACCCTAAACCTCACCGCTGACCTCTGTGCACACACACACACACACACATGCATACATTTCCCACTCAGGAAAAGGGGAAACCCCAGGGCGGGCAGGTGCCGCACCAGTCCCAGAGAGCAGAGGATGTGTGCACATTAAGTGTGTATGTGGAGCCCGTTTGCCGTCTGTCAGTCCAACCTGCTGCTTGCATGATTAGACGATCCGTGTTTTTGTTCTCTTGGGGTTTCTTGGCTGTATGTGTGTGTGTGTGTGAGTGTGTGTTTGCGCGCTCCTGCATTTGTTTCCTAGCAGATCGGTCTGACTCATAAATCACTGCATCCAGGATTATGTATCACTCTAATAGCATTATTGGGGTCAGTGTCAACGGACGGCACATCCACCGCCTTCAGTGTGCTCCCGATCCCCCTGATTGCTCCTGTTTCTGCAGGAGTTTGGTTCAACAAAGCTGCAGCCTGGTTATATGTTACGCCACAATTTGTACCCAGAAGGCAAAGGATTTAAAGCTGCACTAGGGAAGATTTTAATCTAAAAATACATTTGCCTAATCAGTCTGAATCCCAAACTGAGGCTGAAAGAAAGAAGACTCCACCAGCTGAGCCCCAGTACGTTCAACACAATCAGCCAAATGTATTTCTGGGTTAGTTAAGTCACTTCCATCAGTAATAAAGCCAGTGTTACAGAATAATTACAATCTTAAGGTCATGATACATAGGCAATATTTGTAAAAATAAAATCGTAGTATTAAAAAAAGCAATAAAGCACATAATATGAGCTTTTTTCACCATATCCTGCACATACGTTTTCCCTGTGTTTCATGACCTTTAAGCATCTCAGCTGGCATTTGTTAAACACATCTCAGTCAGAGGTTACTGGCAGTTCGAACGCTGATGAGCGCCTTCACAGACAAAACACGGCTCCACAATGAGTTAAACATGCACATGGAAAAGAGAGTCGAGCCAGTTCGGCTCTCAGTACATACCTTGTCAAAAAGAGACTTCCATTGCTAAGACGAGCAAAAAGAGAAAACACAGAGAAAGTCGAGCCGTGAATGAGAGAAAGAGATAAGAGGAGAAAAAAAAACAAACAGCAGAGAGGAGCACCTGTTTGGAAATGATGGGGAAAGAAGGACTTTTCCTCAATGTGTGCATTTGTAATTACAGTCTTGTGATCAGATGCCATCATTATGTGAACCACTGAGATCAAGGAGCCACAATACATTGAAGTGTAGATCATTATGTGTGAGGGTTCTGTCATGTGTACATGTGTATATATGTATATATGTATGTATATATGTATTCTCTCCATTTAGAAAAATAAGGTATACATACAGTGTACTGTCATTGTCTCATGATGCTTTTCATTATTTACAGGTTCCTGTGGCCTCATCATTTATAAGTTATGCCACGAAATGCAAATAAATTACCTTCTACAAATGTTTTAAATGAGGTTCGTGTTAATTTGACATATTAATCTCAAACCTAAATGCACTGTGACTTTTCTCTAGTGCCGAAGGTCCAACTACTACATCTGTAAATGTGTGAAAAGGAAGAAGGGAAGCCTACATTGCATTTGAGGTTTCCCCTGTAGTGTGTGTGTGTGTGTGTGTGTGTGTGTGGACTTACGTCCTCTGGAGCCACGGGAAGGACGTCGGTACTTTCCAAAACCTCGATCTCCTCGCCCTCCGCGTTGGCCGCCACCGCCGGAGAGGAGTTGACCGGCGTGTCCCGGGGTCCGCCCGTCATCCTCAGGCTGCTCTTCTCCATACACCTGCGCGGAGAAGCGGCTCTGTCCTCAAGGGATGACTCCACATGCTGCACTTTACGGTCCCACCTCGCTCACAAGACGCGTCAGCACTGACAGGAGGTGAGAAAGACGGATCATCGCGGTCGCTTGAGCATCCTTTCGAGCCTTGATCTTGCGTGGATTTAGTCTGTCCAGTCCAGTGAGTGACTCCCAGCGCACCTTCTCATGCGCCAAACCAGTCCAAGGGATTCTTACACGCAGAGGAAAAGTTAATGTGGGAATAGTTCAGCAATAGTTGTGGGCTATTCAGTCTCTTGGCGGTGTCACACCAGCGTCCAACACATCGTTAGTCAGTAGTCACAGAGGTTTGCAGAGCTGGAAGTCAGCCTGAATCTTGTTCACCACGCTTACAGAGTGACTCTTCTTCTCACTTTGACAGATGCGACGCAGGAGCAGCAGCAGAAGCTGCGCGCAGATCCATCTGAAAGAAATAATGACATCATCAAACACTGGCAACAGCATGAAACACAGGACAGAGGCGGCACAACCGGATCGGATGACGCACCCAGTCTCCAAATGTCTGATTCCAGTCGGTGAACTCCACTTAAAACCGCCTGGACACAGTCACGTGGCTGGTTCACAGAGAAAAGTCCGAGCAAGTGCCCAATTTTTGGTGCGTCATGATACCTGGCACGCTGCTTTCCTCTCAGGCGGCGGCGCATCCGCGGAGACAGCGATCTGTTTCTCTCCGCCGCGTTTCCCCCGAAGCCTCAAGGGGTGGTGAGGGTGAGGGAGGTGGTGGTGGTGGAGGTGGGGTGTTGAACACGCCGACCGCCTCTGCTGGGATGCTTGGTTCAGCTCCAGGAGAGCGGCCGGGATTCGTCCCCAGCCGCATGCGTCCTTCCAGGCTAAGAGAGAGAGAGAGAGAGAGAGAGAGATGGAGAGAGGGGCGGTGGGGGCGGAGAGATGGAAGGAGAGAGGGGAGGCAGGGAGAGGCTTGGCCGGCGGTGAGAGGGGAACACCGGCTTCTCCCGCACCGGGGTTTCCAGGTACTCCGGGTCACTGCCTGAACAGCTGTCAGTCACTCTCACACCGACTCTCAGATTGCGCATGAATATGAAATGTAAACGGACAGTGTGCGCAAAAGGTGGTAACTAAAGGCTCTATTAAAAGTCAACAGGCCAAAATAATAGAAATCATATATATATATATTATAGATCACCGCAAGGAGCACTTTGTTACTAAAAGACAGAAAAACACCAAACATCTGTCAAGTTAACGAGGGGTCACATTATGGGTTTTACACCTTAATGTTATATAGTATTTTATTTATACAGCTCCACTTTGGATCATATAGAATATATTAAGTGATAATGTGTCAGTGACCATGCAGAGACACACTTGTCTGAACTTTGAAGAAAGCTCTTGCTGTTATGTGAACATACTGCAGCAGGACCCAGGTATCAGGCAATCAGCAGACAATCCTGCCCACCACCTGAACCACAGCCACGTTGTCACCATATGACAGAAGCAGACAGTGTTGTTTAACTCTTCTCTGATCGGTTTAGTCTGAGAGCAGAGTGACTTTCAGCCATGCAGATGGCAAAGTGTTTGTGTGTCTAAATTGCTTGTTCTGCTGCTGAAAAACGCTGCTCCATTACACTGGAGAGGCGCTAAGTGCAGTGTGCAGCTATTTCATTTCACTTTTGACAGCAATGTGAATCTGAAAAGCAGCAATATCTCAGTATCTTAGGAGTACCTCAAGGGCTGACTTCTTTCAGACAAAAGGTGTGAGAAAAGATGTGGAGATTAGAATAAGATCAGAGTGATATGAGAACAGACTTTATTTCTCAGGAGCTACATTTCGTAAGTATGAGAAATTGATCAAAAGCTCTTATGGTCTTGACACGAGCTTAACTATGTCGAGCAGAAACAAGATGAGATCTTTAGAATTTTTCATTTTAGAGCTAACCTTTTAACACACTGTATAGGGTTAAGTGTAGCATGAACATATGAATAATACAAAGTGTGTGGGGCTAATTTTAAGGTTCTATAGATGAAATGCTGCGTCAGGACTATACAGTTTGGGCTTATATTAAGGTCACACTTAGAGATGCAGTTCATCTGTTGCTCAGAGCTGTCACTGTATGATATTCCTTTATGTATATCCTCTACTCCTGGATAGAATTTAATACAATCAAGTCATCAATTCTTCTTATTATATTTTAGTCACAGTTTCACAGCAGTTTTACGGCACACGCTCATAAAACAGTGGCATACTGTATTCAATATTTGTTTAAATTCTGCATTTGCTCAAATATGTTTTATGCTCACTGGGAATAATAGTCGGCTACAGTGGCATTTCATTCACATTTAATGTAAAGTCATCTCATGTTATGAATACTAATTGCTCATGTTCCACAAAAACAGCATTCATAAATTCCTAAGCTGCATGCTGTTAAAGCTGAGAAAAGGAGGGAGTACCCGAGCTTGTAAATTCCAGGTTGGTTTAGGAAACATATACTGTCCCCTCCAGGTCTGCTGCTACAATCACCCAAATGATGGGGCCCCATTTCAAGTGAATACCTACCTATTATCTAACAAGACATCAAACAAACCTAATAGTTGGGTGGAAGCAACCTATGAAAAGGGATTATATGATGGTGGCGTGGTCCACTAGTGAAACTCCCCCAGGTACAGTACTGCCATGAAAACAATATGGCTAGTTAATATTTTTAACCCTGACACAGCAGTGTTGGTTTAAGGTTAGTTTGTTACAGGAGCAATAGGGGGTCAGAGGTCAAATAAACTGTGATAAATGTTTGGATTCTGTTTTTCCATGTGGTCTTTTTATAACGTGAAACAAATGTTAGCTTATCATGGGATGCGAGTTTGTTATTAAAGTTGAGCTTTAATTTTTTTAATTCATTAACAGAATCCACTTTTTTAATCTTCTTAATTATTTTCACAGCTGTTCCTGTAAGCAGAAATAAAATATATTATACCAGAAACACTACATGCCACATACACCCTAGGTTTGTTTTCCACATCGAAACAAATGGTCTGTGAAATATAGTACCTACTGTAGAAGAAACATCTGTAGCTTTGCCTGAATGTTTGGGTCATTGTCTCACCAGACAATAAATCATCTCCCAAGTCGCAGTTGTCTTGCAGACTGCATCAGGTTTTCTCCCGGTATTTTTCTGTGTTTTGCCCCCTTCTACCTTCATAAGCAAACTCTAGCCACGATTTAATATGAGCTTTTTTACTCACAAAGCACTCAGGCAACAGTTTTTGTATGCACAGTCTCTCCTATCTCAGTCACAGAAGCTGTCAAGTGTCCTCGCCAGCTTCCCTTCTTGCACGTTCGCTCGGTTTTTGAGGACAGCCAGATGTAGACAGATTTACACCTGTGCCATAATCTTTTCATTACACAGTGATGGATTTAACTAAACTCCAGGAATTATTGAATGCGGCTTCTAAAACCAACTGGCTGCACTGCTGATGAATGAGGGGAGTTACTTTATATGGGGTGAAATCACAATTGAATCTCAATCAAAATTCAGATTACAAAAAGCTGAATTAAACTATATTTCAATATTCTAAAAACATTCAAATATGATTATGCACTGTAATAAATCAAGAAGCAATTTATATATTTTTTATTTTTATTTTTTATACTTTTTCACAATCCCCCAGGAGACATTACCATCTTTATTATTACTGCAGAGTGAGGGAAATTATTGTCTTGTTAGCTACCGGCACCAGGGGAATTTCCATTAAAAGCAGCTAATTGGACAAAATAAGCTTTGCTTTCACAAGTCATGTGCTAACATCAGCTGAAGAGCTGTAACACGAGAGTCAGCTAGAGATGGGAGAGGCAGAATTGAATCATGAGAGTGGGGGAACAAGGTGTGAACAAAACAAGATATGCAGCAAGAAAAACACCTGCTATGTGGGAGAAGTAAGCTCATGTATAACTTAACAGCTGAAGGGTGTTACTTTCTTTTCAGCTTCTCTTTAACCTGCTCGCAGCCTCTACACTCTCAGTTTGAATCCCAGGATTTTCTGACACACCACCATCACTGCAATGTGGGAAAAGTCTTGCTCAACAACTTTTTTTTTTTTACATTTACCTCTCTCTTCCTATAAACTAAAACTCTGTCAACTTGTTTTTTTATCAGCGATCACCTCATAAAGATTTCCCCCTGATCCGGTCTTGAATGTCTGACTACAGAAGCTGAACTTTGTGTGTGTCTGTCTAAACACTTGAACAGACCTGAGTGAGTTTTCACAGTAGAACTAGACTAAAACCTCAAAGCAGCCAGTTTAGTGTTGTTTGGGGAAGATCTTTACACCATGCTGCCCTCTTGTGTCTAAGTACATTCAGTTCTCTTACAATTAATATGGTTGTTCTATATAATCTTATTTTACTAAACCAAACCTCTTGACAAAATTTCATAATTAACACCTTTTCAATAATTAACAAATACTGTGCATAACACATGAAATCTTTGCAGGCAGTTTTGTTCAGATAAACATGAAAGAATCAATTTATTTCCTGCAAAGCAAGTACGAGCAAAATCTCTAATATCTTGGTTTAGTGAGAAGAATAAAATCCATCACAAGAGACGTAACAGACATTTATTTATTGTAAACTTTTGGAAAGGCAGGGCTGTGTGAATACATCAACTGAACCTTGTGTCAAGCTGTTGCACCGATATTAACCTTTGAGGTCACATTACTGCATATTCTGCAACCAACAGAGCTGGTCTGCTGTCAGGACCAAATAACCTCACTATGACTTATAACTCAACTAGCATCCGCACAGCACTCCTGTCAATGAATCCCACTACATGCCTGGATTACTGAGAGCTGGCAAACAACGTGGAAGAAGGTGGGTCAGTAAATATGTCGGACAGGAAATCTTAAAACACTGAAATGTGGTCAGAAATTCTGAAACATGCAAAATGCAAAATGTAATGAATGGCTGTATAGTGTACATTTTTCATATATTGGCATACAAACACACACACACGCACACGCACATGCCTACCAATGCACACACACAGACAAGCTGACAAAGCGACCAACATGGGAAGACTTAAAAGAGAGCAGCAGACCTTTCCATCACACGTGCTTGCTTGCTCAGATGTGCACACGCACACACACGCACACACACGCACGCACACGCACGCACACACGTACATCTGAGCGTTTGGCCATAAAAAGGACAACCCATGTTCTGTCAGTGTTAGCATCAGTGCTAATGTTTGTGCGAGTTTATGACCTGGCTATTAAACTAATACCTTTGCATTGAATATTTGGAGTTTCAATCAGACATCGTCCTATTGGACAGAAAAACAAATGTATACTCTACTATATAATATACAGTATTTACATATAGTTCCCTCTAATAAAAGCATCAATTCAATAGCACACCTCATACATCCCAGTCTCTATAAATGACACCAACTTGTTCATCATTTATTAGCAAGCAACCAAAAATAGCTATGTAACTAACTCACCCGCTACGACTCACCAGAAGCGCACCCTCACTTTTTTTCTATATAAATATAAATATATTACTTTACTTTTCAAATGCTTGCAGATAGATTGATTACGCAAATTAGCAATTTTGGTACAAAATTAAAGATTTTCTATTTTGACGCCAAGAACAGAAATTTTACATTGGAATGAAAATGTAGAATGAACTTGGCTACAATAAGTTTTCCCTCAAAAAAAAGAAAATAAATGCATGATAGATTTTTTGTGTAGGAAAGCCAAATGTTGTGAGTGGTCAAAATAGCTCTATATGTGCCAAGGTTTAAAAGGGTGTAACACAGGTGGCTGGGGATCACCGTGGTTTCAGCAGAACTCTGTACATGGCAAAGCCCAGCACCGCAAACACTGTGGCCCCAACACTCATCCTCAGCCAGAAGGTTGAGTTCTTCAGGTCGGCTTGGCTTACATGTCTGTTAAAGACAGAGACACAAATACAGAGACGGAGTGAAGGGAAGAGTAAAGAGTACAAATATAAAGATGAAAACAGAGATGAGATACAGAAGGATAAAAGAACGGAGATGTTCTGTTTCACAGAGTACTCCTAACTGGGTCAAGCATGAACGACAAATTAAAGTTTCAGTAGCTGAGAGTAAAGCTGATTTTGACAGGAAGGAGGTGAAGATACATAACTCCGTCATAAGGGAGATATGGATGAAGTAATGACAATGAAGCTTTCAAATACTGCAGAAGAAAAAAACTGATGCAAGACGTGCAAGATTAGGGTTTAGACATGAGACAACAAGACGAGAAATGAGTTATGACATCTCTGGTAAATGAGACTGCTGAGGAACAGAGACATGAGCGAAAATGACAACAGTGGGGGTGCTGACCGAATGACAATGGGATTGAAATCAAACACTTTATGTGAAGCTTTCAAGAAAAATGAAGTTAAAAAAGCTGAAATATAAAGACAGGCATTAGAAAACCAGGGACTTCAACAACATACAAAATACAAGACAGAGTAAAGAACAAGGAAAAAAAAAAAAAAAGCTTCAACAATGTATAACTAAATCAAAACATAATAAAAAATAAAAACAAATCTGAAAAAAAAGGTATTGCCAGCAATGTCTGTAGATTTGTGCATTATCATGTGCAGCAGCACTAGAAACTCATCTGTTACATTTGTCCTGTATTAATACAAGGATTAAAATCTACCTCCAATCTTTTTGTTCTTGATTAACAAAACAAATGGCTGGTAATCACTAACAGTAATCTCACATTCTCATATTTTACCAAGCCTTTGTTTAGTACCACATTTAAATGCTTGAATGTTTGTGTTTGCATTGATGAGTTTAGCTTTATAAATCCCTGCATGTGCTAATACCAAAACGTATTTGCTGGCAACGACTTTCTGCGCTGAGACAGTGGTTGTTTCAAAATGAAACTACTTAAAAAATAGCATAATGCAAAAGAAGAGATAACTGGGACAAGAAAGAATAAAAATACGTTTTTAAGAGTTAAAGAGGACCTTCTGAGTACGACAGTGTAGAGTTTAGCCCTGACCCTCTGGAGCAGCTCAGAGTTGAGGAAGTTCTGACACAAGCAGAAGGTGCACCGGTTACAAGTGCACATGCAGCGCAACCGGGCGTGGCTGAGGAGAGATATGGGGGAAACACACAAAACAGACACACAAAGGGGTAGAGAAAGAAATTGAGTTGACAGATGTCTACCACCATTACTGTCCAATATGGATCATCACATGAAAGCCAGAAAGACAAGTTGAAATGAAGGTTGAAACCAGAACACTAATTACTAAAAATGGAAAAGTCATTAACATGTCTTAACGTGTCAGACAATGCCAGAGCAAAACATATTTCTGCTTTATATATATATATATATATATTGATTTGATATATGAAATCAGAGACAGCAAAATATGTGCATAGTATGTGGCTGACTGCCGTGATGTGTGATCTGCAGATCGGTGCAGCGTGTTGACGCTCCACTTTAACCCAACCGGCAGTGTGAAACCTCTGGGAGAGATCAAACACACTGCTCAGCAGGGAATCCCGTTAACCTGCAGTGCAAAACACTGTGATACAAGACTGAAAGCAACATGTCCGGAAGGCACTGAGGTGCATTACTGGCTGTGGACTGAAGAACATGATGTCTGAAACCTGAGGGAACGAGTTTGTCCAGAGCCAGAGAAGGAAGTAATACAGTGGAGTGCAAAATAACAAAATAAAAAAAATCTTCTGAATGTATTATCATTCCTT